>NC_039245.1:16825427-17190427 GCF_003368295.1 Carassius auratus | reverse complement strand
TGCTGTAAATGGACGAGGTGCGCGCTATTTGAATACTGAATGGAGCATGATTGACAGCCACAGAGGAGGGAAAACAAGGTTTTCGTAAACTTTAATTGAATGATGTAAATAGTCTTTTGTCCATAACATTAAGCTATGGAATTGCTTCAGATGACCAAGTTACCCAAACTGATGTGAAAAAAACAGGAGGCGCCGAAAAGCGCAATGTTTGCATCCCTGAATATGATAAAGTTCCTAAGTGTTTGGGTTCACTGCACTAATTTACCCATGTAGAACGTTGCGTCACGTTAGTTCCGCTTTTGGCGCTCGCGTGTAAAATCATATTACTTTTTGTTCAGCACGGGGGTGGCCACAAGGGAGGCCAGGGACATGTCTATAGAAGCACGGGCCTCGCTAGACCTCCGTGTAGAACCGCCACTGCTTTGATTTGAGAGTCAATAATGATTTGAGTTTCAGTCGGTTCCTCATGCCAAAACGTCTGATGGCTTCAGAAGACGTGGACGTACAGTACACTAGTCCTTTTTGGAGTATGATAAATGTGATCACATGAAAAAAAGCTGCATAAAGATTCTTCAAATGTTTCTTTTATGGAGAGGAAATGCAGCATACAGGATTGGAGCAACATGAGGGTTTGTTTCTTCCCCATTGCTGTTTACTCTTTTATACAAACCCAATTCCAAAAAAGTTGGGACACTGTACAAATAGTGAATTAAAAAAAAGAATGCAATGATGTGGAAGTTTCAAATGTCTATATTTTATTCAGAATACAACATAGATGAAATATCAAATGTTTAAACTGAGAAAATGTATCATTTTAAGAGAAAAATAAAGTGATTTTAAATTTCATGGCATCAACACATCTCGAAAATGTTGGGACAAGTCCATGTTTACAACTGTGTGGCATCCCTTCTTCTTTTTATAACTTACTGCAAACGTCTGGGGACTGAGGAGACAAGTTGCTCAAGTTTAGGAATAGGAATGTTGTCCCATTCTTGTCTAATACAGGCAAAGCTCCTTTCTGATATTGTGTCACTATTTCGCCGCAGCATTGGGGGAATTGGTGATCCTCATCCCATCTTGACTTCTGATAGACACTGTCACTCTGAGAGGCTCTTTTTATACCCAATCATGTTCCCAATTGACCTAATAAGTTGCAAATTGGTCCTCCAGCTGTTCCTTATATGTACATTTAAATTTTCCGGCCTCTTATTGCTACCTGTCCCAACTTTTATGGAATGTGTAGCTCTCATGAAATCCAAAATGAGCCAATATTTGGCATGACATTTCAAAATGTCTCACTTTCAACATTTGATATATCTATATTCTATTTTATATAGTATATAGTATATAGAGTTTATGATATTTGTAAATTATTCCATTCCTTTTTAAATTAATCACAATTTGTACAGTGTCCCAACTTTTTTGGAATCGGTTTTGTAAATAAATGTTCTTATTGTGATTGATAGTTTCATGAAGAAGATTTCCATGGAATCTTTGCATTACGCAAAAGGGTTCCTTGGTGAACCAATTAGGTTCTTTAAATTAAAAAATCTTCTTTGCGAAGAAAAATTGTTCTTTTAAGAATTGTTTACTGAAAGTTTCTTAAGGGAACCAAAACAAAAAGGTTCTTCTACTGCATTGTTATGAAAAACCCCTTTTGCAATCTATTTTTTTTTTTAAATAATAGGAGAAACAACTAAGATATTAAAGCAATTTTACTTGTGATTTTTCTATGCTTTGAGGTACACAATCATTCAGGCAGGCAGGTGGAGAAGTCTGTGACCGACTCAATCGGCCCCATTGTGTGCTATTTGTTTCATACTTCTGGTGATTATAGAGTTCTTCTAAGCCTGTCAGAGCCTTGTCTGCTCATCTGTTTTCTGTCTCTCTCTCTCTCAGCATGAAGTTGAGCAGGCACTGATGTGGACTGACTTGTGAGTGTGATTACACCAGAGATCATCGCCTAATTCCACAGCACTTCAGCTCACCTGGACAGGCCGGTAATTGCTGGAAGACTCCAAAACTACCTGACCTGCCTGTCAGATACAGATCTGCGTCAAACTTGAGACACTCATGTCTTGTTCCTTGAGAAAAGACAGACTCATCACATAAGAGAATGAGAAAGCCAGTGCAGGCAGGTCTTTGATAGCGCAGCAACTACGTGAAAATGGCCTTCTTGGAGGTTTAAAGAGGCAGGTATCCGACTCAAGCATGCATTGAGTTACATCCTGCACAGTGGAGGACATCAGTATTCAGGATGGTTGGTGCGGTCGCTCCCTTGTTCCCGCAGCAGGCAGGTTTGTATTAGCAGACTGTCGAGAAGCAAACCTCATCTCTGGGGACCGAGTCGAGACCAGACACCCTGCTGGTGCTGCATGTGAAATCAGCCCCGTTCTGCTCCCGATCTGCTCAATGCGGGAATGACCTGCAGACAGACAGACAGCAGAGAGGGAGTTTAGGGTGTGCTTGATGTTTCTGTATTGAAGAGCCAGCAGTAAGGATCAAGTCTTCTAGTATGTGAACATAAAGGACTCTAGCGATGATTTATTGTGCAGTTGCTGATAAATTATTAGAACATAAGTGAATGTTGTCCGTGTTTTTTTTTTTGTTTTTTTTTTCCATCTATCTGTCTGTTGTTCTAGCATTCTGACTATCCATTCTAGGATTCTGTCTATCTAAAAGCTAGAAAAGCTGTATACCTGATTTATAACACATCAGAGACTTGAAAGAACTCTGCTTCCTTGAGTACTGAGGTTTGAAACGGAAAAATCACGTTAATGTATGTACTTTAGGGCTGCATGCTTGCAGTGCATTGGCCAAATATGATAACATTGTATATACATTTGCATACATATGTAGACCAAGTCTCTGAACTGCAGAATCATTCCCCATTTTATATTTAGGCAGTTACTTTGGACAAAAGTTTTTCAAAACAACGAGTCCATTGGTGTTGAGCAGAAGTCTTTGCTTTGAGGGATGCACATCTCAGAGCGAGAGCTTGTATTGACTGTTCTCTCCAGGCAGTCTGGGATTTTAAAATAGTTTTAAAGGGGTCATATGATGCGATTTGAATTTTTTCTTTCTCTTTTTGGTAAAGCTCTTGGTGCATAAAGAAGGTCTGTAAAGTTGCAAAGACTAATGTCTCAAATCCAAAGAGATTATTTTATATTATATATTAGCTTTTATTATTTTTTTAGTTAAGATTCAACCACACTTCCCTAAAACGGCTCGTTCAACCAAACATGCCAGAATGGTATAGTGTGATGGTTTTGAAGGAGTTTTTGACTTGGACTTGGTTTGCTGACCATCTAAACAACCTTGGCCAAGTTAGTAGACATATTAAACCACACTTTTTACTAGTGTAATTGGATTTAATGTGTGAAAATAGTCCTGGCACTTTTTTCTCAATGTGCTATAATTTAAGATGCACTGATCTAAATCTCACATACTACTGTTAGTACAGATCCTTTATGCATTGTGTTTTTTAGAAAGCAGGTCTGAAGTCGATGTTCTGCCGTGTTGATCAGGGACTGACATTTAATCGTCTTAAGCTGTAGATCTATAATTTAAACAATCTTTTGCAGGCTCAGAAACTTTGGCTAATCCTCCGCTCGTTACAGAGCGAGCCGTGTTTTATATTGGTTCTCTCTCACTGGTTTGCTTCATCAGCGTTTCATGGCTCCACTGAGATCGCTTCCTCTCGGTCTCTCTGAAATAATTGCCTTCAAGCCCACCGTTTTGTTAAACAAAGAGCGAAAGAAATCCAGACTTTAAAATGCCCTCAAACTTCATGATGGAAAACATGCTTTGTGCTGTGCTTTAATCAAGCATTTAAACTATTTCCTTGCATTCAATACTTTTGCAAGCCTTTTTTGTTTTCTCTCTTTTGCACGTTTAGTTTAATTCGTGGAATTGGTTAAATCAATCACTATTATTCATATGACTATTATTCATAGGAGTTTCATCCAACTAGTAATGGCAAATATAAAACCTTAGTGAAGTGGTTGTCTATGTGACTTGTGACTTTATTCACTTTGAGAAAGCAGAGTCATTGCAGCAATGCTGACGGTAAACTGGCCGCTCTTTGAAGGTTAGTTTTCTCTTAAAATAATGAAAATGTGTATCTTATGTGTATCTTAAGAGCTGTAGAATTGGTTCATTCTAATGGCTGATAACATGGTTTTAAGAGCTACAAGAAAATATGGAGCCAATGAATGAAAAGCGTCTCATAATGGCACTCGGATGAGCGTTTGTGGGTGAGAAAGGTCAATGTTCAATTTTATAATGAAAATGATGACTTTCCACAGCTCCATACCAATAAAGAAGAGTGTTGCAAAGGTTCGTTTTTATGAAACTGGTAATATTCTCAGAGCTGCGAGCTAACAGTAAAACAGCTTGAGTTTCAGTGACATTGATTTGTCAGGATCGATGGTATCTCATATTGTCGGCTCACTGCGATGTCTCGCTGCCCTTCACAGCAGTAGTGCTTCACAAAAACAGCCGTGTTGATTTTAAGCTCCTCAATAATGCATCGAGTCTGTGTTTGACTAACTGTGGCACATTGGTTAGCTTCAGGACTAACAGCATCGTGGCTCCCTCATCTTGATCCTTCTCTCAGTTACAAAACTTTTTACTGGGACTAATAAGTGACAGCTTTTAAGTATCTTGTGTTTCTTCAGTGCCAGAACAAATAAGGCCCAGTGTATCGTAGCCTATTACACAGGAGTTTTACCCATAAATTACGCATTATGTTGTGTTGTAGGGATGAATAAATAAAATGTCTGCAAACTTGACTGAAAATGTACTGGTAATTTTCTGCCATGCAAGACATCTGAATATATATATACATACAGGGTATGTATATACTGTATATGTGTGTGTGTGTAACCCTGTAGCATAATACTAGTCTTA
This sequence comes from Carassius auratus, assembly GCF_003368295.1. Taxonomy (NCBI): domain Eukaryota; kingdom Metazoa; phylum Chordata; class Actinopteri; order Cypriniformes; family Cyprinidae; genus Carassius; species Carassius auratus. The sequence continues at coordinate 17,185,516 of NC_039245.1, read as the reverse complement.
AGACACTGGGGTATATTTGTAGCAAAAATACATTGTATGGGTAAAAATTATTGATTTTTCTTTTATGCCAAAAATCAATAGGATGTTAAGTAAAGATCATGTTCCATGAAGATATTTTGCAAATGCTCTACTGTAAATATATAAAAACGTAATTTTTGATCAGAAATATGCATTTGTTGCAAAACAGTAGCTGGTGTTTTTATCAATATTTAGATTTGATTTTTTTTTTTTTTTTTTTGCACCCTCAGCTTCCATTTATTCAAATAGTTGTATTATTATTTATTTTTTCTGGCTGTGTGTGTGTGTGTGTGTGTGTAAAAGAGTGAAACTGCATCCACTCTCTGAAAACCTGTAAAAAAAATACATTTAACTGACATGACATAATATAATAATATACAGTAATATTAAGGATTTTTTTTATTATTTTTTTATTATTAATATTTTTATTACTTTTATTTTTATTACTTTTATTTTTAATATTTTTAATATTTTTAATATTTAATATTAATATTTTTATCTATCTATCTATCTATCTATCTATCTATCTATCTATCTATCTATCTATCTATCTATCTATCTATCTATCTATATTATTAATAAATTATTATGTTTTTATTTGTTTTTTTTTTCACTGTTCTTCTCAAGAGATCCCGAAGGCAGCAAGTGTTTTAGGATCAAGGTCACAGAACTCCTCACTGTTTTCCACAAACTAAAACAAAGCTGTGGCTCTCAGACTAACCTGCATGTGAGTAAACACCGGGATGTACACCGATCCCAGCAGAGAACCGATCATTATTTGTGCTGTTTTCCTTTAGTCTTGTTTGCCTGGTTTCGAGTCAGCCAGTGAACTATAGTGGCCTTCAGCTGCAGAGCAATCTCTGTCCTCGTACACCAGCGAAATATCAAACAAGGCCTCCTAACAATCACAACCCCTGCTGAGTTTTCTGCCTCTTGTTTTGTATTTTACATGAACAGGTTGTGATAGCAGCGCTGCAGAGCTCGGAGAAGGCCGTGGTGTTGGGAGGGGATAGTAATTTGGATAAGGGGTCCAAATTTGGCAAAGCACTGGCTCACTTTTGGGATGTCTCTTACAAATCAGTGTCTGTGTTCTCCAGTCGTCCGAGTCCTCAGGTTCCACAGGAAGGTTTGTGGCCAAGGAATGTGTTTTGTCTGTAAGAGTTAGCCGTCTATTGTTCAGACTCAATGGAGCCGCTTTTCGGCTCATTTGGGCTGCAAAGTTTCTCAATGAGGACGAGGGGATTTTGCAAAGTCATCTTTATAGGCACATTCTTCTAGTGTGTTTCAGTAGCTAAAAAAAAAAAAAAACACCCATTCTTTTCTACCCGTGTAATTAAATAAATGCACAGCCATTTCAGAGATTAGATTGTCGTCCTTACAAAGCCATTTATATTGAGCAAGGTTTGCCTTGGCGGACAGTGTTTGCATTTGTACACATTAGTATGACAAGGCAAGAGGTCAAGCTGGCCACCAAGAAAATGGACAAACCGTCTCAGTCGGTGAATGGAGAATGGGTTGTAATCTAACAGAGAAACAAACTTAGTGAAACGATATGAATCCATAAAGCCGCGTCCCGCAGTAATGAGGTTTGCTGATGTCTCAGCTTTTATTTCAGCCGATGTGCACGATAGAGGTTATTATCCCCAGAGAGGAATGGAGATTGTATCTCTCTCTCCATCACGCCGCGCTCGGATGTCCTTGGGTGGTTTTGTTTTAGGGGCGTCTGCGAATATTTTTGAGCCGTGAGGCGATTTAAAATCTAAGCCGCATAACACGGTGACAAAATAATGGCTGTGTCTGGATTGCAATGCTACCTTTACTGAATATTGTCCAAGCTGAAATTGTTATTTTGCTAAATGCCATAATGTTGAGCTGTATGGTCTAATAAACAGTCCATTTCTCAAAGTAGGGAACTTTAAAATAGCTGTTGATGCCATTTTCTGGATTATTAGCACAATTTAAATGCAAGGTGAGTGCATTTCAATGTGGGATGCAGTGTTTCATGTTTTATGTCGTATATTGCACTTTTGGCAAATAGTATTATCACTGTTTTATGCATACTGGAAATTAGCATATATTGTGCACAGTAGACACTGTTTTCTGCACAAATAATAAAAGTAGTATGTTAGGCTATTAGGTTATTATTAACATTTGTTAACATTTGAAAAGATTCGCTTCATGCTTGGATGGAAACCCAGCTTTTGATGCCTTACAATACTGTCTATGTAGGCAGATCACTAGTATCTGCAGCAAAAAAAAATGCATTGGGGCAGTATCCTCAAAAGTACATCTGTACCTTATTTACCCCTAAAGCATGCATATTATTTTCTTGAGGGTAAGTATTAGTATGCATAATACCGTGTGCAACCTTTAGGGGTAAATAAGGTACAAACTGTGAGAGAACTGCCTCGGTGACAGAGTAAAGATAAAATATTCACACGTTATATTCGCTCTGAGAGTGCATTTTTAATAAAACAAGAGGTTCTGCTTGTTCTTACGCTTGCACTTTTCATTGCAGAGACACATCAAAAGGCAGGTATGTATGTGCTTCTATTAGATAAAACGTCAATTAAATCCAACAGTTGTAAGATTGGAATGAGAGCCAAATCAACCGAGTCAGATTGCACACCATAATTCACGAAAATACTAGGCTGCTTTTCAGTAAAACCAATGGAAATGTGTCCTTATCCGAGACGGACAGCTTCTGCTCAGGCACAGATAGAGGAAACTTTATCTTCACCCTCCGAGAGAGAGAGAGAGAGAGAGAGAGAGAGAGAGAGAATCGTGCTCGTGAAGAGAAAACTCACAAATGACTGTCAAGCTGTCATTCATTAAAATATCCGACGAGGAACACGGCCTTAATTCTTACCTTAATGATTGACATGGGAAACAATAGACGGTGCTCGGACGCATTAATTGTTTTTTCTTTGGACTGATAATGAGTGACATTCTGCTCGTCTGTGGCATGTGGACGTTGTTCGGGATTCTGCTTTCTGTGATTTCTGCCAGTGTTATGTGGAGGGAGTTTAAACAAACGCTTTCCAAACTTTTAATCAGTCACGTTACACATAAGTCTCTCATTGTTATCTTTTTACTTTTAACAGATACACTTTTCCATAGGCATTGGATGTTTCTATTAGATTGCATTAGAACAAAACAAGCAGAACACGTCATTAAGAATGAAAGCCATTTATTCATTTAATTGTCTATGCTAACACAAATGTCTGAATTTGCATTGCTTCTATTGTCTTCAATTGTAAGTCGCTTTGGATTAAAGGGTCTGCTAAGTGATTAAAACGTAAATGTAATGAATCATTGGTAAAAAATATATATATATATATTTATATATATATATATATATATATATATATATATATATATATATATATATATATATATATATATATATATATATATATATATATATATATATAAAAATATATACATTTATTTGGTCATTAGCAGTGCCTTTGTAAATACTATATCGTTTTTGTTACTATTTTGAGAATAGAAAAAGAAAATCAGAAAGTCTGTAATTTTGTTGTGTTTTTGTTATTCATATTAGATTTTGTTTATGCCATATTCTTTCTTTATTAGTTACTTAAGTAACATAACTAAAGGACATGAAGAATGTTGCTTTAGAAACAAAAACTTTAAAAAGTTTTTTTTTTAAGTTTAAAAATAAAAATTTTTTTCAAGTAATGTTTTTTTTTGTGTGTATCTTTTGTTTTAGTTAATTATTGTGTATTAATTACTGTAGTCTTTACTGTATATTTGGTTACATTTTCATCTGTTATTGAGTTGTTTTTAATTAAATACATTAATTCTGTCATCATCAGAAATGTCCTTTTTTTGGTTTGAGGATGCATGCAACAAATTAACTGGCATTAATTTGGGTCTAATTTGCATAGCAACAAAAGTGTGGCAGTTTGTAACACTAAACAAAATTGATATAAAGGTAACATTTCTTGTCTTTTTTTTTTTTTTTTTTTTTTTTTTTTTTTAAATGAAGTTCTGTCCAAACAGTTAAAAATGGACCCACGAAATATCTTTCGGCAAAATTAAAATGCACCTACCCTAATGTCCAGTCCTACAGGTTTGAGAAGACGTGTGTTGCAGTGAATGCTCTTCTTTACTGTACTTTCCATCTGTTCACTGCAGTGTTTGTGTGAAGTCTGAGCCTGGAGTGTAGTGCATGAGCTCAGTTTGATGCAGTGAAGCGCTGGATCCGATTGCAGCTTTAATTACAGGACTCTTGTTTGATTGATTGAGTAAAGAGGAAATGGTTGTGAGTGCTAACAGTGATTCAGAGGATGATAGACGATCCCTCGTGTGTTTACAGGACACCAGTGACATGAGTTGATCTGCTTTAATCTGTGATCTCATCCTGCAGGTGTAATCTGAAGATGTGATTCACCCTGCAGATAAACCCAAACATCAACATCATCTCTTCAGCATATTCTGTTCTGTACACAACGTTTAGAGGGGAAACCATAAGGTTTGATTTTTCATTTCCATTTTCATTTTCATTTTTTTTACCGTCCGGCTCATATTTAAAAAGTAACGCAAAAGTAATGCATTACTTTCCATAAAAAGTAACTAAGTAATGCAATTAGTTACTTTTTTAAGGAGAAACGCAAAATTGTAATGCATTACTTTTAAAAGTAACTTTCCCCAACACTGCTGACAACTCATTTGAGATGCAAGGAAATTCATAAATGGGTATGTTTTTTGACTTATTTGCAAGATTGTCTTTCTAAAATTGTCCACACAGTGGTCATTTGCTAGAAATAGGAAGATGTTAAAGCATCTTGGCACAGGGTTCAACTTTTCACACACTTTTACCTTGAAATCCCATTGCTAAAAAAGCAAAAACAAGTCCAGATAAGCTCAGTAGTCTATCAAACAAACACAGAAGTTAACTCTCCCGCCAGGTCTCTCTCAGGCTCTCAGGTGGACGTGTTTGCACATTCATGTGGATAGATTGTGCTTGTTTTCTCTCTATAATGGGACCTGATGCTGTAATGGTCTGGCTGTACTCGTGTTCGGGCTGGAAAGAGATGGAGGTGCTGCACAAGCGTCCCAGTAATGGCTCCTCCGCTCGCCTCTGCTCATTATTTTACCGGTGATGAGACCGCATAGAGTCCAGTGTTTCTGCTCCGCTGCAGCCCAAATGCATACAGCACACATCACTGATCCATGCGCTCCTGTGTGTGTGTGTGTGTGTGTGTGTGTGATTTAAGGAGTTGGACTCCAGGAGTAAGTTGTGTATTTGTACGGAGAGGCTGGAGATGAAGCCAGCAGAAGTGTGTGTGTGTGTGTGTGTGTGTGTGTGTGTGTGTGTGTGTGTGTGTGTGTGTGTGTGTGTGTGTGTGTGTGTGTGTGTGTGTGTGTGTGTGTGTGCTCTGGGCTCTGGGCTCTCTGGGACGCTGGCTGTGTCCTGTTCTCATGATGAGACTGGCAGATTAAATAGAAATGGATTGTAAATCGTAAGTGAATATTCAGAAGGTTATTGAACGGCATCATCAGTGAACTTTGACTCTTCTTCTACGTTACAGACTCTCTCACACACATGCATTCACATATTGAATCAGGAGCTCCCAAGATATAAACACAACACAACATAATAAATGTGTTATTAAATAAATACATATGTAAATACATTTCAGTGTCACCAGATTTTGAATTTTTTACTTTTATTGTACTTTATTCAACTTTTTGTCTGTGTGGTGCAGAAAAGCTGTGTCTACTTTATTATTATATATATATTTTTTATTATTATTCAACTTTGTGTGTGCATGCTGCATATTTTTTTTCAGTTTGTTATTATTTGTTAATTCAGTTAACTTTGTGTGTGAGCCGCATGCGATCTGTTTTTCTTTTAGTCAACTTTGTGCTGTGCATTATCTTCATATATTTTTTTATATTATTAATTTAGATAACTGTGTGCTGCTTCACATAATTTGTGTATTTTATATTATCGCTTTTTAAAATATTTAGTCTACTTTTTCTGTGTGCTGCACAAGTTCTGTCAGTTTAATTTCATTTATTTTAATTGTTCTTTGTTTTGTTTGTGTTCAACTTGCACATGACCAGTCAATTTTGTATAATTATTTTATTTAACTTTTTGAGTGTGCTTGTGTGTTGTCATCTTTGTCAATTGTTATATATAAATATAGAAATGTTTTATTTTATTATTTTGGTCAATGTTTTGCATGAGCTTCCCATGTTCTGTGTCAATTTCGATGTCTTACAAAACATTTGGGCTTTTTATGTTTATTTGTTTCTAATGTTAAACAATATACAAAAGCTTGAATCATGAATCCATTGCTTACAAATTTGGCCAATCGGTTTATGTTTCAGATAAACGTCATCTTTTATGTTTCACCGATGAAAAGAAGTCTTACACGTTTTGAACAACATGGGGGTGAGTAAATAATGACATTTTCTGGGAAAACCAGTCCTTTAAGTTGAAACAACTACAGTTGTTTTGAGTGATGGATTATCTTAAATGATTTCTTTGAGTACTATATATTCAACTTTTTTTAAGGTGCACATGTAATTAAACACAAAATATCACAAAGCCAAGAATGTTAGTAGCTTAACATAACAACAACAACAAAAAAAGGGTACAAAAGTTGTCACTTGGGCGGGACCCTTTCCAAGGGTACTTATATGTACCCTTTAGGAACTAAAATGCACATTTAGGGTACTAATATGCACCTTTTTGGGGTAAAGGGGTACTTTTTGAGAGGATAATATCCAATTGATATATTGTGTATTGACAGGAATGACCAACCGGAATCAGCTGAAAGCCTGTAAAGAGAGATGAAATAGTGTTAGCGACACGGTTTCTGAAGATGAGAGATAATCGCATGTTAATTGGCGTGAGTTCTTGTTAATGTGTGATGTGACCTGTGTTAATGAGAACTACAGGCGCGACGGGATGTGGACACGGTGGGTATTTGATTCAGTGGATGAGCGTTACGCTATTTCTCAACACAGAACATCTTGAGGTTAAAATAATAAACGTCATCCGGCATGACGTGAGGCAGATGCCAGACCCAGATTCATCTGAGAAAGAAAAGCCCAGATTAAACTCACTTATGCCTCAGATTTGAATGATTCCTCAAATCATGTGATCAGATGCACCATTTTCTCCTTGTAGACGATAAAACAGGAGAAAAAAGACATTGAACAAGAGACCTGAGACACATGAGACTGTAAGTAACCAGATAAACAAACACCCTAGCGACCTCCTAGAAAGTCTTCGCAACCAATTAATATTTAGATATTTGTAGAGATTTTTCCTTTTCATAGAAACAGTAACTTTTCTTATTGGTGGACTTCTTTAAATGGGAAATCACGGGAATAATGCTCAGTTTTTCAGGTTATGGCAAGTTTTGTATTAAGGATGTTGAAAATGTTAATAAACAGTTTGTATTTAAAACCACATTATCGTTTCCTAACATTAACTGTCACTAATTGTTGTTATTGCTGAAAATATTGATATACTTTGACATATAACATACCAGCTCTCTTGAGTCAGGATACTTCTCTCATTAACGAAGCAAGTAAGAGATTTTCATTCATTGCTTGGGTTTATCCATAAAGAATTGCCCAGTATATTAAACAAGATATCCCATGATCGTATAATTTTATTTCCCCCCATTTAACACTGGTTCACATACGTTCTCCGACACGCTCTTAAGCAATATGTAACCAGTGTTGGGGAAAGTTACTTTTAAAAGTAATGCATTACAATATTGTGTTACATCACAAAAAAAGTAGTTGCATTGCATCCATTTATTGCATCCATTGCATTGCATCCATTGCATCCATTTTCTAATCTGTGCTGGCCTTGACTTGATATTTTGTTGTAAATGTAAAAGTAATCTGTTACTTTACTAGTTACTCTGAAAAAGTAATCTGATTGTGTAACTTGCGTTATCTGTAATGCATTACCCCCAACATTATTCATAACTTTGCATTAATTTTACATTTGGTTGAATTGATGGATAATTCGTATACATTTGTGTGATCTCATTTGTGTATTTTTGTACAATGTGCTCATGGCCTAGTGCTGGTTATTTTTAGGGATGTTTTCTTTTTTTTCTAAATGAAGTCATACGATAATAAAGTTTTAATCTTCATTCACCTCTTTTGGCCTGCATAAACATACTTTCGTTCAATTAAAGTGACTTTTACTCAAAAAGTACCAGTTAGTGATGCTATGCTAACAACGTCTCAGTATGATTAGGGTCTTCGTTATAAAAGTAAGTGTAAATCATTTGGCTATTAAACCTGAGGAAAGCATATACCATCATTTAACAACCTCAGAGCTCGCGGTGGGTCTGTTCAGAAAGGTTTATTCACTATCGCCAAAAATCGATTTCTCTATGGAGAAAATGAATAGGACTTGGCTCCGAAGCCTCCGAAGTTTAAAGAAACGCTATATCGGTTAATTAAACAGTAAGTCTTAAAGTCTTCCTCTTGAGTCTGGGGTTTTAATTCATTCTTATCACCAGTGTCATGTCAGGACATGAATAACACTGGTTCTTATAATTTTGTCTCATCAGTAAAACGCAGGGGTTTGCGTTCACCTTGCCGGTGATTTCTCTCAGACAGGTGCTGGCTGCTAATGACAGCTGAGTTGAATGCAAGGCATAAATCAAAACGACAGAAAAGCGTTCCAGCGCTGACAGGTTATCACCCGTGTGACAAATGTGTTGGAAAACCCTCTGTCTCCAGCACATTCATTTAGTCAAAGTCTTATATAAACACACATAAACACATTCATTCATTCATTCATTCAGAGAAAGAGCAGGAGAGATGTGTTTCTTTTCAGTTCTATACACAATGCAGCACTCTTTCTGGTCAGAGCTACTTAATTATTAATCAAAGAGTATTAATCATTTTTTACTGTGGTTAGTTGACAATAGCGGCAGAGATTAACTTTTCAATTAAGGGACTATATTTGACACGTAACTATTTTTACACACACACACAAATATCTTCTTCACAGGAATGCTTCAAAACTTGGTGACTTTTTGTTGTAACAGTTCACAATGCTGCTGTAAAGTTGTTACAATAGTGTTTTCAGATAAAATGCAAGGGAACGTTTAATGATGTTAAAAGATCAAACATGAAACCCCAGTGTTTTTACACAACTGCTTTCTCATATTTTCAACATCCTGCATTCAAAATATTACACGTAGGATTCAATATTAATCTAAATAGCTAGTATGGGCATCACTTTGTTCTTTTTGTTATTATTATTTCATTTTTATTTTTTTCAGTTAAACTTACTTTAATACACCACTGGCCAAATCTACATAGTTAACAGTGTAATTTTATTCACTTAAATTTTAAGAATTGAACGATATTTTGAAATTATTTCCATACTTCTGTAATGTTTTATTGAATTCCATGACATTAATCCCATACTTGATTTTAATTACATTTTTATTATATTTATTTTATAAGGACTTTATTTCCATATGATCTTCTTTTTTTTAACATTTAATATAATTATTTTATTATAGTTTTTTCTTTTCTCTCAGCATGCTAAACCAATTGTTGATAAACCAATTGTGCCTTATGGTAATGTAAAAAAACAAAACAAAGAAAAAAACCAATAAAAATTCAAAATTTTCCTCAAAATTTGAAATCATATGATATTTTATGTAATGATATAATTTTTCTTATCATTATATATATATATATATATATATATATATATATATATATATATATATATATATATATATATATATATATATATATATATATTTTTTTTTTTTTTTTACAACATTTCTGTCTTTGTTTTATTATCAAGCAACCATTTCATGAATGTATTATTGCTATATAGTTCGTTGGAGATGTTTACTTGATGTTTCTTTATTCAGTAGGTTCTTCTGATCAGGGTATTGATTTCTGGGTTCTTTAAAGCACCAGATCACAGGTGGTTATCTAAAGAACTAGAGACTAGACATTTTTGGTTCCAGAACCTTCATTTGTAAGAGTGTTGAGCTTGTTGTTTTTGAAGAATCAGAATATGAATGTGTTAAACCATGTTTGAATGACAGAGTGTGAGGCCAGGTCAACATGCCCTTTTGTGGTGGTGTAGTTTAGTGTGTGTGTGTGTGTGTGTGTGTGTGTATGTTTCTTTCAATGTCTTTCTCAAGGGCAAGGAAACCTGTCTTGGGAGTTGCGTGTCTGTGTGTGTCATGGGTGTAGGATGTAATAAGGGCATGAGACAGGTACTTATTTCCCCCAGGAAATGATCACACTTCTAACACCTTTCATGTTCACTAGTGTGTGTGTGTGTGTGTGTGTGTGTGTGTATGTGTGTGTGTGTGTGTGTGTGTGTGTGGGCATGTTTTTGTGACATCAGGACACAACTCTGTATAATGACATGGGTATGACACAGGTATATTACAAGGAGAGGGTGACTTATGAAGACATAACCCATGTCCCCATTTTTCAAAACGCTTCTAAATCAAACAGAATGAGTTTTTTTGAGAAAGTAAAAATGCACAAAATTTCCTGTGAGGGTTATGTAATGGTTAGTAATTTCACAAATACCATAGTTACAAAAGAAATAGCAAGTAACACATTGAATTAAACATGGGATTTTTATGTAAAAATAATCAAATAGTATGTTCTTGTATATATATTCCAATAATGTTTTATTCACAACTTAAAAAAAGTACAGTGTAGATTTGCATAGAGTCTAATAAACATTCATAATTTGAACACTAATAAGTGGTGTTTTAGTTTTTTTTTTACTTGGCAACACCTTAGAAATGACCAAGAATGCAATAACAACGCCCCAGTAACATCCAGACAACCATCAACAAAACCAGTATTTTGGCAGAAACATTGATTTGCCTCGATTTAATTCAACATTGGCCAATTTAACAGTAATTGGTGTTGTTTTATCTCTTTGCGTCAGCAATGACCTGGAAACCAATAACACTCCAGTATTGTGGCGGGAACTTTTGCACAGGTAATCAAAATTGTATTTTCTTCAGAAAATCTAAATATATAATTTTAGATTAAAAAACATTACATTTTTTCTTGTTTTATTTACTACTGCATGTTTATATTATGTATGTCTCTATTTCAGATGTATTAATTATCATGCAAGTAGAAATTTACTTCTAAAATTTCATTTTCATGATTTTGTCTTATTTTAAGTCCCTACCATTGTGCTCCATTTGCTATGTCAACCCAAGGTAACCTGTCTCCATGACAACTGGTCATGTCAGCCAAGTCCCAGTCCTCACAAGAGCCATGGGTCAACTTACATTAAATAAAACCAATTTCAGTGACATCAGTGTGGAACAGGTCTCTGTTATTTTGAAGATGAGGTTAAATGTTTGAAGCCTTGTCTGACCAGAGTTAGGAAACCCTGAAGAAACAAACAAATAAAAACTGTCGGATTACTCTGTTGTCTCTACTGTTTTCATGTTTATCTATTTTCATTATGGTAAATTATGGCATAATGTAGATATGAGGCAAATATAATTTTAGATTGTAGATTTATATAAAGCATATAATTCCTTATAAAGTTATAAATTACAAATTCCACCTGTCAGATTCCAAATCCGGATGATTTTATTTCTAAATTCCAACTTTCAAATTCAAAATGTCCATGTTTTAAATTCCAACCTTCATCATTTCAATTTGGTTATTTTAAATACCTAAATTCTAACTTTCATAATCCAAATTTACATGTTTTTAATTCCAACTTTTAGATTCCAAATCTAGACATTTTCAATTCAAAATCCCAAGTTTGGACACTTTTAATTACAAATACCACCATTCAGATGCCAATTTTTCACTTTTTAAATTGTAATCACAACAAATGTGGCAGTTTTTAGTTCCAAATTCCAACTTTCAGATTCAAAATTCTGAATTCCAAACTACAATTTTCAGGTATCAATTTTGAACGTTTTTAATTCCAGGTCCCAAATTATTTAATTCCAAACCGCAAACCATTTATGTCTAAAAGCTTTAATATTAAGTTGTTGTTGTTGTTTTTTTTTTTTTGGACGGTGTACTTGGTAAATTAATATACTGGTCATTTAGTACCATGGTATATTTATCAAACACTTTGGTATCACCACTGGATACCATCATTTTGCTGTGGTATTTCCACAATAGCAGAAGTGTTGTACAAATTATGACATTCTTGGTGTGTTGTTGTAAAATTTTACCTCCAGTTTTCAGAATTTCTGCCTTTGAGGATGGACATTTGGGAAATGTATTGTAGACCAGGATATCAAGGAAGATATATGCTTCTCTCATATATTGCGTTGTGAGGAAATGTCCCATAAGTACCTGAACCTGAACGCTAAACCTACTGTACATGAGCTAGTGTTAGCATTAGCTTGGGACTTCACTTGGTGAGTTAAAAGCATTTGAAGTTCACACTTTTCCTGATAACATTGTGACTGTAAAGCAGAAATTTGTTTGTCAGACAAATAATAGCAACTCTACTATGCAAGATACATTTTTACTGCAGATGCTGATTAGTGACTTTGGTTTGGTGTATTGATATTTAAGAGCTGAACTGTTAGTTCAAGGGGCATCTGGCCTTTCCTTTAATAATCCATTCAAAGGACATGTTTAACAGAGAGGCCTGCATCATTTTCTCTGGGCTCCAGGACAGAAAGCAGAGGTTAGTGGTTGAACTTTCACACAAATAACTCTTTTTCGCTTTTATGATTTATTTACATGCTTTTCTTACACTGTTGCAGTGGCTCGGATGACATCAGACATGACAACTCACACGCAGCATCATAACAAGGGATGACGACACATGCCTTGGAATCCAGCAACATTCCGCATGGACTCCTATGGGATTGATGGATACAGGAATCAGAGATGAATGACCATGTGTCATGGTCCAGCAGGTGTGATGGACCTTGATCTGCGGGTTTAAGGTGTGTTCAAAGTGAAAAAACAACTCAGATGCTCTTAAATTTGAGCAAAAGTGTATCAAAACACTGATCACCAGTTGGGTGAAACTACTAGATTTGTTAAATTGTACTGCAGGGTTAGGGTAATTGAGTAATGAACCAGGCTGGGAGTTTTTAAAAGCCTCAGGAATCTTTTGCAGGTGTTTAGAGTTAATTAGTTGATTCAGATGATTAGGTTAATAGCTTGTTTAGAGAACCTTTTCATGATATGCTAATTTTTGGAGATAGGAATTTTGGGTCTTCATGAGCTGTATGCCAAAATCATCAGTATTAAAACAATTGGTGTGCAATGAATCTAAAATATATGAAAGTTGAATTTTTATCATTACATTATGGAAAATAATGAACTTTTTCACAATATGCTAATTTTTTAAGAAGGACCTGTATAGTAGTGTCATATTTTCAATATAGTAGTCTAATATTATACAATAATTTGAGAAGTAAAATTACTTACGATGTAAGGTCATTTTCACCCAAATAACTCTTGTTCTTAAATCAAGAATAAATATCTTCCTATGGGGGCAAGAATAATTATAGTATTGTCCTTTTAAATTGAGCTTATTTTTAAATCTCACTGGCAGAATTTTTTTTTTTGTTGTTGTTGTTGTTCTCTTGTTTGAAGTATAAACTCAAATAATTTTGGTACATTTTTCAGAAAACAAGACTTAATATGTTAAGTAATTTCACATCTCAAGTAAATGTATCCTTATTAAAGAATGTTTAAATACTTGTACTAGAAAACATGCCTTTTTTGTAGTGTATTACATGAACAGAATGCCTTTTGTGTCTGTGTTTCTGGTGTAAAATGATGGTTTACTCTCATCTTGTCCAGAATAAAACTTTCCAGCTCTTTTTCAACAACAGAGTTCTTTGAAAATTGTAATAAGTCTTTATTTGTTGTGACTACATGTTTTGTTTTTCCTCTCCTGGCAGCTCGTTTTTCGTTATGGACCCCACAGCAACGATGGGACACCAGAGGTGAGCGGGAAGCATTCATGACAGCTATACAAAGTGTAAATAAAGCCTAGCTGACATTTCTCCTGATGCATGCGTCCTGTTGTGGAGCTGTATGTCGTGATCAATGGTGTCTGTTTTATATTTAATAAGTTTTGGGGAATAATGAGATGAGGTCTCTGATAGGCTGGATTGTTTGTGTGGGACGTCGCCCCCCACCGACCGTCTGTCACTTTAATCTGGCAAGATGAATATTGTCTGTAGTTATTGATGTGTATGGTGCTGAGACATTGATGCAGCACAAAGTTATAATCAACAGTCATAAATCAACACACAGATCTCTTTATACTGCAGAATCCACAGACAGATTCACGTTCCCTGTTCTGCTGCTGTATGACAGGTGTGTATTTGTTTTACAGACATAATTCAGATCACAAAGCAGAATTTGCAAAGCATGTTCTTATAATATAAATATAACCTAATTCACAATTAAATAAAAAATATTTAAAGATAATTTATAAAACTTGCTATTTTAAATTGCATTTTCTAAAAGTTATTTTTCCCGTTCAAATGAAAGTTTGCAACATTGTGATTCATCTCTGATTGGTTTGGTTCAAGGCTTAAAACTCTTTTATTAAAGAATGTTTTGAAGTTCTTACAGATAAAATAATTAAGAAATACTTCAGAAACGAAGGCTTTGAATTGAATCCTGGTTTTGGTGGGATGCATTAAAATGACTCTTTTTAATTTGGTCCCTGAAGTAAAAGAAGAGAAACACTTCTTTAATTGAATATTTAACACATGGTTGAATCTGCTGCGACAAACACAGATATATTTGTTTAAATAAGGATGATATCTTTGTGTCTGCAGGTAAACTGCTGATCTGAAAGTCACCGCTGACAGCTTGAGGTCTTTCCAAGTCTGAAAGTATTTGAGTGTGTGTGTGTGTGTGTGTGTGTGTGTGTGTGTGTGTGAGAGAGAGAGAGAGAGAGTAACTTCTGTTGTTATTGCTCCTGTAGCAAAGGACAACCATCTGCTACAACAACTGCTGATAGTGTCAAAGAGAGAGAGTGAGACGAGCACAGAATCAAAGCTGAAGAGCTAAAGTCATGATGGATGTGTTGATGAGAACAGAGTAAAACTAATGTGCTTGGCATAACTATGCTGTATTAATCTTATCCATATGCATTCTGTGCAGTACTAGGTGTGCAAAATTCAACTTTCATTTATTAATTTATTTAGTTTTTAACTAGAGGGTCCACTGAAAATCAAAGAAAAATATTAATGGCCCTTTAACAGTAAGAAATAAAGCATATATATAAAGGAAAAAAATATTGAATTATATATTTTTCTGAATGCTATATATATATAGTTTTCAGAAAAATATATAATTCAAATTTTTGTTCCTTGCAACAGTATTTTTATTGTTTAATTATTTTATTTACCATATTTATCAATTATTTAGTTTTTATTATAAAAAAATAAATAATTATTATTAACATGTTCTATAAATACAATCAAATTAAGTTTGTTTCTCTAATATTAACAAGAAAAAGATATGACAAATTTAATACTTTTTATTGTTTAACTATTTATTATTCTATTCATGAGTTTTGTTATGAATTGGTTATGGCCTTTTTTTTCACAAATAATATCTCATATATTTTAACTTATATATACTTTATATATATATATATATATGTATATATATATATATAGACATGTCCCTGGCCACCCCTGTGCTGAAAAAAAAGTAATGTGATTTTACACGCGAGCGCAAAAAGCGGAACTAATGTGACGTAACGTTCTACACGGGTAAATTAGTGCAGCGCACCCAAACACTTAGGAAGGAACTTAATCATATTCAGGCATGCAAACATCGCGCTTTTCGGGGCCTCCTGTTTTTTTCACATCAGTTTGGGTGACTTGGTCATCTGAAGCAATTCCATAGCTTAATCTTTTAAAGACTATTTACGTCATTAAATTAAAGTTTACGGAAACCTTGTTTTCCCTCCTCTGCGGCTGTCAATCATGCTCCATTCAGTATTCAAATAGCGCGCACCTCGTCCATTTACAGCAGGATGCATGGTAAAACTCTCTCCAATATTATATACTCACATTATAATGCTTGATCTGTAGATAAAAAGGCTGTGGATTTGCATAAAATAACTTTTATTTTGTGTATTTGTATTTTATGTTTGTTGCCGTTTTTAAAAGACTTTCTTGTGCCTGTTAGATCGCACACGTTTTAAAAGCCGTAAACTTTTAAAATCACTTTGTGATCTCAGTTTTGAAGCGTTTCATATTATCATGGTTTTGCGCACTGAAAGATTATTAAAAGCTTATTATATTTTTAGCCTGCACAATACATTTAAAATAAGCATAATTTAATTGTATATTATTTCTGTGTAGTGTAGTGAAAGCATTATAAATATATACACTTCTGAATTCTTGACATTCATATATAAATATTAAATTGTGAAATGTATGATTGTCTGATTGAATTTTATAAGAGTACTAATAGTAATTTGTTTTTATTAACATGTTTAGATTGTGTAAAATTACTGTGTAGATTTTTTCATGAATTACTTTTTGTATTTATTTGCATTACATTTAAATAAAATATGTTGCCATTTTTGGTTAAACACTGGCCCCTCCTTGGCCCCCCTATTAAAATTTGTCTAGAGCCGTCACTGGACTCAAATGACTCAAATGATTCATGAACCCGCTCTTAAATCGCGATCCGACTCAAATGATTCGCGAAACCGCTCTGAAGTCGCTATGACTCAAATGACGCAAATGATTCGCGAACCCGCTATGAAGTCGCGATCAGACTCAAATGATGCAAATGATTCAGATGACTCACATGATTCGTGAACCCGCTCTGAAGTCCCGATCTGACGCAAATGATTCGCGAACCCGCTCTGAAGTCGCGATCTGACGCAAATTATTCGCGAACCCGCTCTGAAGTCGCGATCTGACTCAAATGACGCAAATGATTCAGATGACTCAAATGATTCGTGAACCCGCTCTGAAGTCCCGATCTGACGCAAATGATTCGCGAACCCGCTCTGAAGTCGCGATCTGACTCAAATGATTCGTGTACCCGCTCTGAAGTCCCGATCTGACTCAAATGATTCGCGAACCCGCTCTGAAGTCGCGATCTGACTCAAATGATTCGTGAACCCGCTCTGAAGCAGCGATCTGACTCAAATGATTCGTTTACCCGCTCTGAAGTCCCGATCTGACGCAAATGTCTCGTGAACCCGCTCTGAAGTCGCGATCTGACTCAAATGATTCGCGAACCCACTCTGAAGTCGGGATGTGGTATAGTTTCCACATACTTGTCTAAGTCCAATTTGAATCAAGAAAAAAGAGGTTTATAGCCAGTAAACTTTTGTTTATAAATGTGAAATTTAGCTAACAGGAAACATAAATTATGTAATATTTTCCAGTATTCTCTTTTGAATGGTCAAACAATCCAAATGAAAACAAAAAGAGAAGTCACTTACAAAATAAAACTGAATAAATGCCAAAAAGTCTGACCAAAATTTTTCAGTGTAGGAACATTGCCAAAATAAATGAATGAAGACTTCTTCAGAAGAATGACAAAACAGCAACTCACGTCAATGTCTAACTTTAGTTGGGTAACATTTGTGAATTAACTTAAATGTTATTAATTTTACTTTGTTGGTAAGCAGATATCTATGAGGCAAGGTCAATACTTTCTCCCAAGGTATATTCTCCACAATGCTATTCCTATAAGGTATTATGTAAGGAATTGGTATTATCTCTCTCTGAAAGAGAGCTCTAATTTTATAGTTATTTTTTTCTTGATCTGCAGAAAAGCAAACATTTCCGATCATTGTGTCAGTTAAATTCAGAGTGTAAGTACATGGCCATGTACTTACAATACCTTGTTTGGTGTGTGGTTCACATTTGTCTGCTGTGCTGTAAATAAACAGTCGTGGTGCAAAAAGCCCAACTCATCTGGTTCAACGTGTCGAGGACTTTGTTTTTGCATCTTTTTTTGTTTTACTGGAAAGACACACTGCAACAAAAATCCATTGCACACTTCAACATGGATTTGACTATGAATGCTTAAAATCACTTTGTGAGCTCAGTCTTGAAGCGTTTCATATTATCATGGTTTTGCGCACTGAAAGATTATTAAAAGCTTATTATATTTTTAGCCTGCACAATACATTTAAAATAAGCATAATTTAATTGTATATTATTTCTGTGTAGTGTAAGCATTATAAATATATACACTTCTGAATTCTTGACATTCATATATAAATATTAAATTGTGAAATGTATGATTGTCTGATTGAATTTTATAAGAGTGCTAAAAGTAATTTGTTTTTATTAACATGTTTAGATTGTGTAAAATTACTGTGTAGATTTTTTCAAGAATTACATTTTGTATTTATTTGCATTACATTTAAATAAATATGTTGCCATTTTTAAAGTGCCCCTCTGGTTAAACACTGGCCCCTCCTTGGCCCCCCTAGTCAAATTTGTCTAGAGCCTCCACTGAGTAATATAATGTGTGAGTGTGGTATTCTAATATATATATAATATATATTATTTTGTAGTAGTAGTAACAGTAGTAGTTGTAGTATCCTCACAATAATCCAAGCAAGCTTTATGTTGTTCAGTATTCATTGTGAATGAAATTGAAAGTGGTTTTGTTCCCATAATTCCTCGGACTCATTCAGCACATCTAATCCAAACTCAGTCCTTGATTCAGTCCACTGCGCTTCACTTCAGCCCTGCCATCAGAGACAAGCAGAGAAAGCCCTTTACTCTCAGATATCACAGCTTTGGGAATTTCTATTTCCGAGCGGGAAGCCCACAGGTTTGATATCAGCGAGGCATAAAACAGGCCACTGCACTTCATTTGAGATGCGGACTTACAACTTGAGTCTTCACTTACAGTGTGAGACAGGAAACAAATCAAATAAGGAGCTGAGCTGTATTTTTTTCCTTGCTGGAAACGAAATGCCACCATGACAGTGATGTGGTGAAGCGAGTTAGTTTTGTCCAGATAAGTCAAGAGAGATATTCCTTTAAATATGAGAAGAATAAAATTAGCCCCATGGAAGTGGGTTACAGTTTCTCCGAAAGTAGCATAAAGTGTGTAAGAGATGCTGTAAAATGTCCTCGTCTGCGGCCGGATTCACAAAAACATTTGTCTTGTCTTTAAATCAATCTTAAGAAAAAAAAAAAAAAAAAGAACATTATAAAGATTATTATTATTATTATTTATTTATTTATTTTTAAATATATTTTCTTAACTTATGGCTAATTAGAAAATAGTAAGTAAATCACATTTTTAAAATAGGAACATTCCAAAGAATTGTTAAAAGTGTTCTTAAATTAGAAAGTTTGGCCTTCAGAACAATTTCAAATGTCAAAGTTTTATTTTTAATACAAAGTATTCTTAAATACAGGTGAAAATGAGAGTGAAATAGCAGTTCATCATTTAATTCTAAAGATTTCTTTTCAATGCATAGAGATTTGAACCGCACCTGTTTAAACATCTGAATGCATTCATATTCTGTGTCATAAGTGGTGCATTTTATTTACACATTTCCTCACTGCTTCAGTTTCTTTACGATTGTAACCAGTCTGTTCTGTCATCATTCACTGGTGAAACTCACAATGGCACAATTCCTCTGGATGTCTCCTGTCACTGGCCTCCATCCACTGACCTCATTGCCATGGGAACAGCTGCACTGCTGAAATGACCTGTGATTGGTCCAATATGTAAATGTGTGATTTGATTAGTTTTAATGTGGTGTAAGATTATAAAGATGCTGAAAAATGAATTACTTTTGTATTTTGAAAACATGCATCTCATAAACTAATTTGTGGGCAGGTTATGTAGGAATGTTGTCAGTTACATCATCCTGCACTTCTGACTCTACAGGGAGTCAGTGGAGAAGAGAGTTTACCAACAACAATGAACATGAGAACCGTGGGCCATTCTGTCGGAAATGTTTTTTTTTCTTCTTTGTGTCATTTGTCAGTTGAAGCTCTGTTCTTCTTTGCTTTTAGTGTGATTGTGCAGCGTTGTTTCCGCCTCTTCTAACAGGTCGCTCATTCACAGCTCTGCTGACTCACGATGACCTGTGGGAAGCCTGTTTCTTCATGCTGTAGTACTCCACCTCCACTGACAGCTGGAGAGATGATGAAAGCCTTTGTGTGTTGGTGTTTCATGAATGATAAAGAAAACCGCTTGCTCGCTCTCTCTCAATCCATCAGGCTTCAGGAGAAGAACAAAACAGCACAGGAACATATGAGAGTTCACTCACAGAATGAAAGGTGTTCAGCCGGGACTGTGTTAACTAATTCATATCTCTCATGTCCACGCATTACAGGAGCAACGGCTGAGGGAAGCGCTCGCAGCCCTCACCTCCGCTCCGATAGGAAGCTGAGAAACTGAGGCTCACAACAAACCTGTCAGTCTCCAGAATCAGTGAGAGAAAGCTTCCCTCCTACACTCTTAGAAATAAAGGTTACAAAAGGGTTTTTTGGAGTTGCCTTAAATCCATTTTTGAGGCCTCTAAGAAACATTAAGTGAACAGTGTGAAGAGCATTTTAAAAATCATTTTCCAAGTATATGCAAAAATTATCAGTACTATTTATTGATGTGTTTCTTTGTGTGTGTGTGTGTGTGTGTGTGTGTGTGTGCGTGTGTGCGTGTGTGTGCTTCTGACCTGAATGTTGTGTGTTGTTGAGGAGAGTGTGCTGTTACTTTACTAAGTGATCAAATACTAGTAGGCTAGACTAGTAACAATTTAGAATACACTAGCATGATGTTGGTGACTTTTGTTATTTCATGAGCAGCAAATCAGAATATTAGAATGATTTCTGAAGGATCATGTGACACTGTAGCCTGGAGTAATGATGCTGAAAATTCAGCTTTGATCATAGGAATAAACTAAATTGTAACATATATGCACATAGGAAGGACTTTAAATGGTAATATAGTTTCACAATCTGACTGATCAAATAAATGCAGCCTTGGTGAGACTTCTCTCAAAAATATTAAAAAATATTGCAGACTCCAGACTTTTGAACAGCACTATTTAGAATTTTCTTACATGTGCAACTGATGTAATATGATCACCTACCAACCTCATATGCACAGTTATATGCAGTCGTTCAAATCATTTTTAGTAGAGTATTTTCCTTTGTAGGAATATGTTCCCACAAAGTAAAATTTGCTTTTAAATCCCAGATTTTCCCAGATGTGATCTCAGAAGACATTTGTGATCATTGCATAAATATTTAAGGGAGTTTCCTGTGGAACATTTCTGTTTGTACCAGTTCTTAGAATCAAGAGACTTAAACCATTACACTTATTTGTGTCCAAAAAGACAAAACGGCAGCAGATTTCTGAGCCTCCATGCAGCATAACCAGAGAAAGTTGATTACAGAAAAGTGCATGACTTTTACCATTTCATATTTTCCATGATATTTCCAGGTCTTCCATGACCTTGGGATGGGAACCCAGCGCTTATATATCTTCTGTCATTGTTAAACCTCATTGTGCATATGGTGAATACTAACAGCAACACATCACAAGGTGACGTCACAGTGATCTGCGCTATCATTCACGCCGTTGATCCTCCATTCATTCGGAGATCTGGCATGTGTGTGAGTCACATCTGAATGAAACATGCGTGTGTGTGATGCTATAACAGCGTTTCACCCCTGCAGTTGGACACAAAAGAGTCTCGCTTCTGTGTCGCATGGATTTCCTTTCTGAAGACTAAATTGTTTTCCCTCGCATCTGCTTCTGACATTTTCATAAAGAAACATTATCTTCTGCTCCTACACTCATCCCCTCATTAGCAACCGTGGCACATTTAGTGTTCATTTCCATTCTGGTCCGACTAAGTGGTGTTGACTATCATGTGTTCTCAGCTAATGATCAGCTAGCTTCTGCCTTTCAATCAGTGGCTCCTCAGTAATTGATTTTGTTGGTGGATGAACATCAGATAGATAATCCACGCTTCGGCGATCATGATGGACCTTTTCAAAGTCGGCCACTTCTCATTTTCTTTCATATGGAAAGGTAATTAATTCTCTGTTAAATGAACGGCGGTCTGGTCCGTGTTCGGTCATTGTGTTGAATGTAAAGCTGTTATGAACCTTTAATTAAGAACATAAAGTGGTGCTCAGGTATGCTTTAATAGTATGCATAGCCATTCTGACCAGCTGAAGTTCAATTGCTTTTGAATTAAAATGGTTTTGCGCACCATGAATATTGAATTTTGTTGAGCCTCCTGTGCAAGGACCTTATATGAAACTAGATTTCTACTTTTTATAAATAAATTAGTGGTTTGAGTGGTTTTTGACTGAGCAGAAGTGGTGGTACTTTTAATGGTGGTTGCTAAGGTGTTCCCTGTGGTTGCTAGGGTGAACTTGGTGGTTGCTAGAGTGTTCTTTGCTTGCTAGGATGTTTTCTGTGGTTACTAGGGTGCTCTTGGTGTTTGCTAGGGTGTTCTGTGGTTGCTAGGGTGAACTTGGTGGTTGCTAGAGTGTTCTTTGCTTGCTAGGATGTTTTCTGTGGTTGCTAGGGTGGTATTGGTGTTTGTTAGGGTGTTCTCTGTGGTTGCTAGGGTGGTCTTGGTGTTTGTTAGGGTATTCTGTGTTTGCTAGGGTGGTCTTGTTGTTTGCTAGGGTGTTCTGTGGTTGTTAGGGTGGTCTTGGTGTTTGTTAGGGTGTTCTCTGTGGTTGCTAGGGTGATCTTGGTGTTTGCTAGGGTGTTCTGTGGTTGTTAGGGTGGTCTTGTTTTTTTTTAGGGTGTTCTCTGTGGTTGCTATGGTGATCTTGGTGTTTGCTAGCGTGTTTTGTGGTTGTTAGGGTGAACTTGGTGGTTGCTAGAGTGTTCTTTGCTTGCTAGGATGTTTTCTGTGGTTACTAGGGTGCTCTTGGTGTTTGCTAGGGTGTTCTGTGGTTGCTAGGGTGCTCTAGGTGTTTGCTAGGGTATTCTGTGGTTGCTAGGGTGGTGTTGGTGTTTGTTAGGGTGTTCTCTGTGGTTGCTAGGGTGGTCTTGGTGTTTGTTAGGGTATTCTGTGTTTGCTAGGGTGGTCTTGTTGTTTGCTAGGGTGTTCTGTGGTTGTTAGGGTGGTCTTGGTGTTTGTTAGGGTGTTCTCTGTGGTTGCTAGGGTGATCTTGGTGTTTGCTAGGGTGTTTTGTGGTTGTTATGGTGGTCTTGGTGTTTGTTAGGGTGTTCTCTGTGGTTGCTATGGTGATCTTGGTGTTTGCTAGCGTGTTTTGTGGTTGTTAGGGTGGTCTTGGTGTTTGCTAGGGTGTTCTGTGGTTACTAGTGCAGTCTTGGTGTTTGCTAGGGTGTTCTGTTGTTGCTAGGGTGTTCTGTGGTTTCTAGAGTGTTCTGTGGTTGCTGGTGTGTTCTTTGTGGTTGCTAGTGCAGTCTTGGTGTTTGCCAGTGTGTACTGTCAGTGCTAGAGTGGTCTTGGTGTTTGCTAGGGTGTTCTGTGGTTGCTAGGGTGGTCTTGGTGTTTCCTAGGGTGTTCTCTGTGGTTGCTAGGGTGATTGCTAGGGTGTTCTGTAGTTACTAGGTTCGTCTTGGTGTTTGCTAGGGTGTTCTGTGGTTGCTAGGGTGGTCTTGGTGTTTGCTAAGGTGTTATCTGTGGTTGCTTGGGTGGTCTTGGTGTTTTTAGGGGGTTTTCTGTGGTTGCTAGGGTGGTCTTTGTGTTTGTTAGGGTGCTCTTGGTGTTTGCTAGGGTGTACTGTTGTTGCTAGAGTGTTCTGTGGTTGCTAGGGTGTTCTTTGTGGTTGTTAAGGTGGTCTTGGTGTTTGCTAGGGTGTTCTGAGGTTGCTAGTGTGCTCTGTGGTTGCTAGGGTGTTCTTTGTGGCTGCTAGTGCAGTCTTGGTGTTTGCTAGGGTGTACTGTCGTTGCTAGAGTGTTCTGTGGTTGCTAGGGTGTTCTTTGTGGTTGCTAGGGTGTTCTTTGTGGTTGTTAAGGTGGTCTTGGTGTTGGCTAGGGTGTTCTGAGGTTGCTAGTGTGCTCTGTGGTTGCTAGGGTGTTCTTTGTGGCTGCTAGTGCAGTCTTGGTGTTTGCTAGGGTGTTCTGTGGTTGCTATGGTATTCTGTGGTTGCTAGGGTGTTCTTTGTGGTTGCTAAGGTGGTCTTGGTGTTGGCTAGGGTGTACTGTCGTTGCTAGAGTGTTCAGTGGTTGCTACGGTGTTGGTAGGGTGCTCTCTGTGGTTGGTAGGTGTTTTTTAATAATCCACCCTCAAGTCTCTGTGATATTTTAGTCAGTGCATATCTGTGTTGTGTTATCATTCCAACTGGTGATAATTTGAGAAAGCATTTCTATATTTTAGTTCTATAATAATAATAATAATAATAATAATAATAATAATAATTAATAATGTAGTTAAATTTGTTTTAGTAGAAACTATGGTTTCCATGGTGATGAATGTCAGTGATGATTTGCTCTCCAATCACGAACATTTGACTCTTAAGTTTGGTTTCCGCCTGAGGGTGGGGTTTGTGTTCAGGTCTTTATGACTTTTGAATAATTCACGAGGTTGTATATTACCCTTTCATACAATCTTAATCCATGAAGGGAAAAAATACTCATTATCTTCTTTTTTGTTTATCTCTCCCACAACAACAACACACACACACACACACACACAATCAGAGTCAACATAATCAATCAGCGTCTGAAGTGCTGCTGCTATAATAGTGTGTCTGAGTGTGTAGTGTTTTGTTTTCTCTCACAGGAAGAAGAAACTGTTGTCTTTCAGGTCTCCAAATGAAAATGTGTTAAGGATTTAAGCTTTTTTTATTCCTTCTTTCACTCCTTTATTTCCTTTATTTGCCATATTCTTCCAGATATATGTATATATGTATTATTTATTTATTTTTAAATAACATGAATCGTAGACATGTTAAGCTCAAATCTATCTTAAGCTTCCCATTTTCCAGTTGTTATTAAAGAGAAAATGCACAGCTTGACACAATCAGCCAATCAGAACATATTTGATGTATAATATACAGCTGTGGGGAACAGTGAGATTTTATGGGGGGTGGGATATGACTGGCAGAATGTCCTGTGTCACTAATCATGGAGGCCTGAAATACCTTTATTTATTTTTTTAATAATAGTCAGAAAATGCTCAAACTTTTGGTTGCAATTGGAAGAAGATGCTTTTTGCATAGTGGAGTTACAGCATCTACAGCTAACCAGCTAAATTTAAACGATATCCATTCACTTCCATTGTATGAAAACACTTTACAGTGAAGTCTTCCTTAATCTGATTGTGTCTTAATGGTGCATTTATGAAAATTTTAGGTCTGCCAAGAGAGAGTCTGAACCGCTCTGAAGGCAAGACTCATCACATGATGCTTTATCACCAATGATGCACGAAACTCTTTGTTCAGATACCAGCAAACATCAGTCACACTCTATTTAAGCCCAACGGCAATTAGCTGTTCATTACAGCTAATGAAGATGATTATTCTGCTTGGAAATCACATTTGACCACCGCATAGCTCTTTTAACTTGTAGATTTGATCATAAAATCAATACACAAATTGCCAACATAAAATGAAGTAAGTACAGTTTTGTGAACCAACAATAATCAAGAAGGTCTGTAGGGATTTTTATTTTTATTTTTTATATTTAATGTAAACATAGAAGAACAACATGCCAGCAATACAAAAACATTCCCAAGCTTTTCTTTAGCTTTCCTCTCCTTGATATCGGTGGATGTGAACCAAACAGCCAGAGGCAATAACACACACACACAATCAATAGCCAATCAGATCGTCATTGTTTTCTGTTCTTCAGTAATTACTTGTGCTGTTTCCCCCACAGCTCTTTGATAAAGCACTTGTTTGTTTCTGATTTGTGTCACTGAGGTAATTTCCTCATAACAACAAATTGACATGCCAACGCCTTTACCTTTCACTCGTTTATTTTTAGCCTTTATCTTGTACTGAAGATATATACGGCATCTGCTATTCACTATTATATTGTTAATAAGTGTAGAATCTATGTTCACAATTTGTTTTAAGGTCCAGTTCTCAATATTAACTACAACTTTTCCCTCAAACTCCTAATTTGAAATGAACAGAAATTTATTAGAGGTTTCTAAACTGTACAAAATAAGTATCCCATACACTTAAAAATAAAATAAAAAAAATAAAAAAAACATAAAGCCATTGTGGCCCTCAATGTTTATATAAAAGGTAAGGCTATATAAAGAAGAGGCAGAGCAATATCCTAATTAAATACTCATTTATTCATTTTTTAAATAGAAAAGTACTGAGCCCCGCACATGACATGCAGGAAAAAATATTAGGCTACATCGTGTGCACGATTTACTAATTTGTTCCCTCAATGTACTTAAACGTGCACACGATTACTATTGTGTTCCCTCGATTTACTATTTCGTTCACTTGATTCATAAATTGTGAGCACAATTTACTAATTCATTCCCTCGATTTGTTAAGTCGTGCGTACGATTTAGCGAATCGAGGGAACGCAATAGTAAATCGAGGGAATGCAATAGTAATCGTGTGCACGTTTTAGTACATTGAGGGAACTAATTAGTAAATCGTGTGCACAATTTATAAATCGAGTGAACGAATTAGTAAATCGTGCGCACAATTTGTTTATTTTTTCTTACATGTCATGTGCGGGGCTCCTTAGTAAAGATAATATACAATTTAAAAAAATAAAAATCACTATTGACAACTAACTCCCCACAAAGCAAACTAACTTACATCGCCAAACAGCCATCTTTTTACCCATCTTTTAAAAGTCCCAGTTCTTTTACTCCCTTTATTAACTGGTAATTTATTTCATGCAATAGCACTAGTACATAAAATGTACTTTCCCCCACCAATCTTTTACAATTACATGGACAAATATTACAATTCCTACCCCTAGTATCATAGGAATGCTGTCATTACACCCATCTCCTTTCAACTTTCGCTATTCAAAAGTGTTTGAGAAGGAACTTTTTAAATTATAAAAAAAAAAAAAAGCCTTTTGCAATTTATCTTTAAATCCTTGAAAACAACAGCTATACCAAATGGTAGCATAATCAAAATGGGGTTGAATCAAGGCACCTGCCAACAATTTTAAGGAATAACCATCCAATAAATTGGCTTGCCTCGCTAAAAATGCCTTTCTAGCACTAAAATCAATCGTTATTTTATTATCCGTTAAACAACCAAAGAATTTGCTGCATTTTTTTGCCGCTATTGCCATATTTTTGAACTTAATAAAAAAAAGAAAAAGAATAGCCTAAATTTTACCAACATGTAGGGTAAAATGTTATTATCTAAAAACCATTTAGACATCATTTATAACTACAACTGTCATAGTCTCCTCTAGGACCCTCTTGTCCTGATGAAACACTAAAACTGCTGCATTATCAGCATAAAGAAAAAGTTCCTCTGAACATGCTGCTTTTAGGTCATTTATATATATGTATATATATATATATATATATATATATATATATATATATATATATGTGTGTGTGTAGATATATGTATATATATATGTGTGTGTATATATATATATATATATATATATATATATATATATATATATATATATATATATATATATATATATATATATATATATAAAAGAAAAAAATAAAGGACCTAAAACATTCCCTTGAGGAAATAATGATTAAAAGTTTCAGCTTTCCCTTCACCAAAGTTCCCTTCCACCTTTAGGTAAATTTTTGAAGACTTCACATTTATAGAATTCGAATAACCTAAATTCTTTAGCACTCCCCAAAGTATTATTATACATTTCTTTTAATAATTTCTCTTTGAATCTTATATAATTTATTATATAATTTATATATCCCTTATATGCCCTAATTTCTTCTTAATTTATAAATCTCAAAACTACTATCTTCCAAATCATTCTTAAACTTTTTTAAACAATTATTACTTAATTTAATCCACCGTAATATATCATCATCAATCCATGCTTCTGATCGCTGTTTATCTCTTCTCATATGTAGCTACCCTATCTTAAGCCTTAAAAAAAAAAAAAAATTCCTTAAAACACACCCAAGCATTATCAACATCTTTACAACCCATTACACGTGACCAATCAACTTTTCCCAATTCATCACTAAATAACTCTGAACTGTAATTTTTAATCGATCTCACAGATACAGTATTTTGACCATTACATTTTGGCTTCTGCACATTTCTACATAAATATTTTAAACAATGATCTCTCATACAGCAATCAATAACACCATCTCCGTTGCATCAGATACCAATATTACATCAGTAACGGACTCTTCAACATAATTCTAGTTGGCACCTTAACAATTTGTTTCAAAGCAAAAATTCACAAACTTTTTGACTCGCACATCAACTTATCTGTGTTTAAATCCCCACAAATGGGATTTCAGACAATCATTTAAGACCCCTTCCAGCAACTCACAAACCAGCAAAATACTCTGGTCAGGACAGAGGGGCGGTACAGTGACCCAATTAAAATGGGCTTGCTCTTTAGGTAATAAAATGTCCATCCACACAGCCTCGATAGAAGCACTGTCCAAATCATTTACGTCAACTCAGATCTGACATATACACATACACCGCATCCTTTACGATTTCCATCTCTTCTTCTCAAACTGTAATTTGCAATTCCAATTTCAGAATCCCAAATCGAAACCGTCCAACCATGTTTAACTACACCCAAGTACTGACAGCTTGAGCTCAGAACATAACAGTCTTATCTCAGAGATCTTTGGAAATAAGCTCCTAACATTTAGATGAGCGATAAGTAGACCCTTTGAGGTCTTCCTGAAGTCAATACCACAAACGACAACTTCCCGAATCGAGTTTACTGGTTCATCCAACTGCTCAAACGAAATCGTCCAAACATGCCTTGGGGGCTTCTGAAGCAGCACATCTCTAGTATCTCAGAGAGAAGTTAAATTCTCCCAATTTTCTGCAATATAACTCCATTCCGCTGTAATCCCAGATCGGCGATCCTCCTTTCCACACGCCCTCTGCAAATCCAAGTAAAACTTCATATCGCCAAGGATTTGCTGGGATTGATGTACTGTATATCACTGGATTAAAGTAAACACAAAAATATTCTCAACTCCCTTCACAACTCCGATTCTGTTTTTCTCTACTCTTCCTCATACGCGGAACTGACCAGGAGTGAAAAATAAACATCTCGTTTACAATATCCGATCCAAAGCCCTACACATTTCCACTTTCTTGCATCAGAAATTGTATTGGATGAGTGTGTATCTCACGTCCTCCAGATCTTCACCAGACTCAAGACTGAAGAGGACGAAGCACCTCGAAATCAACGCAGGCAGGGTCAGGGTGTCCTATTTAGGATTCAGGGTCACTCTAAATGGCTTGCGGCTCTAACTGTGCTGAACACTGCAGAACTGATCTAGAATCAGCCCAACAGGAAGATTTCTTAAGAGATCTTTGTTCTGTTTTCAGATTTAGGTTTTGTGCTCTGTGGAATAAACAAAGTCAAACTGGTTTGGAGTGACACAAGGGTGAGTAAATAAATTTTTCACTTTTGTTTGATCAGTTCCTTTAATCAATGAGTCCTAGAGCTCGACGATTTCAGTCTACTATTCGTTAAAAAGTTTTGCACATCTTGCAAGCCATTTTGCATGTCAAACCATCATGTGCAAATGAATGTTCATATGTGCTTTGAGATGTCATTTGGACATTTTGGAATTGTGATTTATAGTTTTTTCGTCTTTGTCAAGTTCCAGTTCCCTTTCTCTTTCACTCATGAAAGTATCAGGCAAGTGTTTGGTTAGGCCTGCATTAATGAGAGCAAAGACCTGGTACTCTCTGAGAGTGGTGGAGGGGGACCCTTGGGGGCATGGGTTGATTCTCTAATTTTATGAAGTGTTCACAAAAGCTGCTGAGCAGAGAGAAGAAACAGACTCTCTGAACTTTATTAGAAAGAAATGAAAGGAGAGAGCCAGAATATCAGCCATCCGAACTACATCTCACATCAAACACACACGCACACACACGCACACACACGAACACACACACACACACACACACACACACATTTAGAACAGAACACATTTACTGTATGAAAAGGAAGAAAAATAATCAGTGTAATAATACACTAGATTAATCTCTAGCAGCGTTATTTACCACTGATAAATTTTATAGTTTTTGTCATTATTGTAATTATTAGATTAGATCGTTTAAAATAATTTTGATTCAATTTCAATTTTATAGTTTTATTCTTTTATTTTACTTTTTTTATGTCATTTTCAGGAAAGAAAACTTGTAAATAATTTTTTTGTTTTATTTATTTGTTTTCATCATTATTTTTTGTATCTTTTTTATAAAAATGAGATGCCTTTGTATTGGGATTTTTATTAGTTTATTTTAATGTTTATTCATATTTTCAGTTTTATTATTTTCTTATTATTGTTTTTTAGTTATTTATTATTATTTTTAGTTATATCAGCGAAATAAAAATGACTGATGTTGCCGAAACAAAATAATTTTTTTTTTTTTCAGTTAGTATTTATTATTTCATGTTTCATAATGTTTTAAGGTTTTAGTTTCAGTTAACAGTAAAAACCCTGTTCTGTAGTGGATTTAGTTTTGTCAGTGTAATTATATGCAATTATCTCAAATCAGTTCAACCATGTGGATTAATCTGAATAAATAAATTCTTGGATTGGCTTTCTTGATTGTGTTATGCTTAATTGTATGTCTATTTAAATCTACTAGGGTTATCTGTACTAATCCAAGTTATTTGTATATTCCCAGCAGATAATACTGTAATTATACGATACAAACATCTTCTGAATGCCTTAGGCTTAAAGTCACGAAACACTTCACAATTTGCCCTTTTACATGTACATTTTCTTTTTTGTATTATTTGAAATAACAAGCACTGACTAATTATGCACAATAAGACCATGTTTTAACTCTCTGATACAGTTCTGCCATATTCCATTATAAATTAAATTAAATAAGGACAAACCAACATAATGCTGTTAAGCTACATGATATTGAAATGCATAAGTGCTGTTTTATGTATGGAGTAACTTTTGTTTGTAGGCCTTTAAAAATTTATAAATGCATCAGTTAATAAAAAATACATACTGTACATTTCCATTTGGCAAAACTTCCTCATATCCCCTTGACCATTTATTACTTCTGAAACTGTTTAATAATGTTTTATAATAATGTTATTTTAATGTTATAATATACTATATACATGTATACACATATATTACACAATAAAAATTTTTTTATTGTAACATCATAACATGTTTTATTACATTAAATAGCATAAACAATAATAATAACATAAGAGGGTTAAATTGTGTGTGTGGTTCATCGAATAATTTAGGGTACAAATGATTATGTAAAGGGTTAAAGAGGCCATGGTCAGGGTCCCTTTTTATGTGATGTTGACTTTACAGCTAATAACTGAAACTGAAGCACTTACACACAGAGATGCATGCTGGTGATGTCATCGTATTTGTTTAATGACGATCTCTCTGTGTTTGTACACTTTACAGTGTGAGTGTTTGAGGTTGATCGAGGACTGTGTGTTTTTGGCATGTCTCTCTTGGTTTAGTAACGTGCCCCACTTTAACGGTGAACTGAATTCTCCTCTAGAAGACCAGGAAGACACCCGATATCGCTCTCTTTCTCAGTAACGGCCTCTCTCTTTTTCCTTTTGTGTCCTTTTCTGCTCGAGTCTCCAACTCTCTTGCTTTCTTTCTCTGCTTCATTTATCTGCCATGTGTGGAGTGGGATAAGGAGCTGTGTGTGTGTGTGTGTGTGTGTGTGTGTGTGTGTGTGTGTGCGCGTGCGTGCGTGTATGTGTGAGTGTGTGTGTGTGTGTGTGTGTGTGTGCGCGTGCGTGCGTGTATGTGTGAGTGTGTGTGTGTGTGTGTGTGTGTGTGCGCATGCGTGCGTGTATGTGTGAGTGTGTGTGTGTGTGTGTGTGTGTGTGTTTAGAGTATGGCAGTTTAAGAGTTGATATGTAGGTTTGTTCCTCAGAGGCGGAGACATGCACCACACTAGCCCAGATTCACCCGTGTGTGTGTGTGTGTGTACATGTATATGAGTGTAAATTCATGTTTAATGTGCTTGCATGACTTTCACTCATACTTGAAATTATTTTAGTTTTATTAATTGTGTCTAATTCATCTGTGAAAATGTGCACATATTCTGTCACACACACTTTTGCTCTGCACGAGGTCACACTGTTCTCTGCAGAGAAATCTATCTTTAATCTTTATTAGGGACATAGTGAAGGTCATAAATACAGACACAATATAGATCATCCTACTGTACCTGCAGACACAGCAGATCAAATCAGATCCCAAACAGATTTTCATTAATGGTACTGTCACTTAATATCTTTATAATAGTTCATATCTTTGATAATTGATTCATATTGATAATTGATGGGTGCGTTTCTTCCTATATAGACTGTTTGCCAGGGCATTGCTTTATATTTGGTTATGTGTTCAGAGTGGTTGTTTTAGGGAGTTCTAAGGGCTTTCTAGGCAGCTTCTGTGGAGTTTTAGGTGTTTGTTCTCCATTAATGTTTCAGAGATGTCGTGGTGTTTTTTGTCTTGGAGGACTTTTGTGAGCGATGATCTCTCACAGAAGAAACAAATGTCCTAGAACTCAAATCACCTTGAGAAACACCACATTTTCTTCCTTCACCCTCAGAGCTGTGTGTGTGTGTGTGTGTGTGTGTGTGTGTTTGTGAGGTTTAGCGGGGCAGCGCTAACAGCTAGAGCTAATTGCATGACCTAATTATAGCTGTGACAAAAGGTGTCTTGAGGCAGGTGTGAAAGCACCCAAAACCGGAAAAAAAAGAAAACTGTCTGTACAGAGACTATATGAGCTTTGACAGAGAAAGTAAACACATGTATGACATCATTAATGTGCGCAGAAATAAAAGACTATCAAAATAGATTGCAAATTATCAGAATTATGTAAAACAGCTGGAACGAAATGCATGTTTATAAGAAGTTCTAACTGATAGTACAGTCTACATGAAATCAAGACAGATTATAGTTACTTAACATTTACGTAATACATCAGTGCATGTTATTTTCACTGTGTTCGGAGTGATGTCAGTGGGTTGCTATGCAGTCGCTATCTGAGTGGTTCTTAGCATGTTGTTGTGCTGTTGCTAAGGTGTTCTGAGTAATTGTTACTGTGTTGCTTTACAGTTGCTGGGTATTTCTAAATGGTTGGTAGAGTGTTGTTATGTGGTTGATGGGTATTTCTGATCGGTTGTTAGTGTGCTGTTATGCACTAGCTGGGGTGTTCATATTTAAGGTTAGAGTTGTTTTAATAAGCTCAGAGGTGCCTGTGTGTTTGATTCTTTGGGGAATAACATTGACTGTAATGTATGGGTTGTTAATCACTCGTCACCAGTCAAACGCTCTGACTCTGGGCTGCAGAGGTTCAGAAGTGTCCCATCGACAGTGAGCACACTACACAGGCTGCTCCAGTCCTTGGAAAATATGTTTTTAGCAATGTTTTCAGTTGTGGCGGTCTCTAGTTCGTTTGAAGTGCGTGAGAGCTGAGTTTAAAATCTTCTGATGTGTCAGTGCGCAGCTGTTGTGTCCATGTGTCTGCGTCAGCACACTCAGAGAAATGAAGGCCACATCTCTACACCTTCCAACGCATTTTAGAAATTGGGACATTTATCGTAATATCTGCCTGTCTCCTGTCAGAATAATATGCAAATTAGCCACCATTATGATGTCATCAGTTACCCTTTTCTTACAATTCATAAACAGCGGAATATACTAAATTTGAGTTATTGTATTATTATTGAAATTACTTTATAGAGAAGTATTAATAATTATTATTCCATTTGTGCCACACTTCACAAATGCACACATTTTCAAAACACGTCATGAACTGAATGCAGGCTACCTGTAACAGCAGATGTTTTAGCATGTCACGGTTCGTAATTGCTAGTGCTTCTGCAGGGTTAAATTTTAATTGCTATTTGATCTGTCAACATGCCGTGCAAAACTTCTTTGTATCAGGGAAGAGAGTCAGACTGATGTCTGTATGTCATCCTTCGATGCTTTTCAGAACTCGCCACATGGCTCGTTCACTATATGTATCAGATGGCAATGGCAGCTTTCAGTGTTATTGACTAATTACTGACAGCTCAAGTGCAAACGAAGGAACACTGCCTCTTTACACGTGTCAGGTTAGGAAGTGATGCAAGAGGGAAAATGAACAGTTATCAAATGATAGTATTGCCCACTAAATCTTCAGTATTCTTATTTATATAAAAAAGAGCAGTCAGAAAATTCCTGAAAATGAGTTCAAGATCCATTAATGATTCGAAAATGTCCCTTTAGAACCTTAGTAATGAAGGAGGATTGAGTTGCTTCATTGAAAGCTTATTACATTACTGTATTAAAAGTACACTGTATAATGTAGAGTTGAGTATTTTTGAGAGAGAGAGAGAGAGAGAGAGAGAGAGATGGACTGAGAGAGAGAGATGGACTGAGAGAGTGTGATTACCCGCACATTCATTCTTCAGCTCAATCTCATATTCACAATAAAACATATGGATGTCCACTGAGGAAAGCGATATCTTTGTCGTACTATCCTTTCATCTGATAAGGGTGATTTCCGATGACACCATTTCCCAATACTACTATTATTATTTATATGAAATATTACATATTGAATAATATTATTTAATAAACAACAACAGCAGCAATCATAAAAGTTGCTAGACAATTCAGTTAAAAGTACAAAGACAGCACGCAAAATATTATGCGATGAGATTTTGCCCTCAACCAAAGCTATTTGCTCTGGAAGTAATAGATTAATGAGACCAAAGACTGCCCTTTTTGCAGAACATCAAAGCAAATTTTCAAATGTATGTTCTGTTTATTAACAAACCGCATGTTTGAAGTCTAAACAAGTACAATCTCATCTAAATAAATAAATAAATTGATAAAAAAATCTATTTTTAACAGTGAAACGGTTGGAGTTGTGTTATCACTAGAATATCTCACTCCAGCTAATCAGATTGGAGAACCGGAAATAACTATTGTATACCATTTTATTTTATTTTTAAATCATGGTATAGTTTATCAACTATTTGCATCCATTTTATTTTATTTTATTTAAACAATAATTTCCAAAATACATTTATTCATGAATGAGATTAAAACTAAAAATTATGTATCGAGTATAAATATCTAAATCTGTTTATTATGTATTTTAATCACATTCAAGCTATTAGTACTATTACAGACTACTACTGTTTCATTTATGCACGACTGACAAATATGCATAATATTAACATAATAATGCAAATGGATAGAAGTTTTTGTGCAGCTCAAAAACATACATCTTAATTTTAGGCTTTTATTTATTCATTTATTTATGTTGTGGTATATTGGTACCAAATAAGAAATAAAGCAAGTCAGATGATGGGTTGTAACATCATAAAGGAGAGTAAAAGATGTATTTTTATTTTTGGGTGAACTACTGCTTTAACAAGATTTCAAGAGTTCCCTGTGGAATTTCAGTCAAGTGCGAACCGTTTTAAAGTTTCCCTGCAGAAGTCACTCGTTGTGATCCTATAAACAAGTCGTAAATCATGTCTGCCTTTAGCCATGGTATTTCTCAAATAATTTGATTTACTTACATGTCAATGAAGTGGCTTTATTTCTTGTCTACATTTCTGGCTTCTCTCATGTTTTGCTATGAGAGCACTCGCTCTGTTTGACTTACAGTGCAGCACAGTGATCCTCAGACACAACTGCTCGCCCAGTCGTCCACACTGTAAATAGTGAACATGTGCAGTTGTTGCTTTAAGGATGTATTTCTATCTAATTCTACCTATAAATTCTAGTTTTGTTGTTGTAACCTACTTCAAGCAGGTTTACAGTATGTTACATAAAATAAGGAAATGCTGTTCTAACTTAAGAGCTTTACATTGACACAACAATAACACACTGGAAACATGCACATGCTCCATGTTGATCAGTGACATTTTCTTCACTTTTTTCATGTGGTGAATGAAATAGCCTTTAGGGTGATTCATAAATCATCTCAGAGAACAAACTTAGTTGACACGCCTCAACTGATTTGTTTTTAATTATATTAAACTAAATTGTGTGCCAATGTCTTCAATTTACTAAAGGTAATGAATCACTTTTTTAAGTATATTTACATCAAGGTGGAGAAGGGCTTTCATTATATATAACACAAAAAAGATGATATCAAACTAAAAAGTAATTTTATGACATTGTATACCGCAACATAACCTATAACTGCAACATGAGAAAACCTTTGTTGAGAAGATTCCCACTTTGCCTCTCCCATCAACCTTCGCACTCATTCATGCAGCCCAGCTTTACTCATTATTGTGCTAATGAACTAAACTCAGTCCGAGCCACGTCTCAGCTAGCATATCAATAGCCTTTATAAAAACCCATCTTCATGGCCTCGTCTATCATAATGGATTTGCTGCATGTTGTATGTGCTGCGTCACAATGGATAAACGCAGCTCATTGAAATGCACAAGAGCACAGTCCGCAGGTTAATAATAAATTTAACAAGATATATATGCAGCTGCACACAGCAGAGAAAATGAGAAAATGAGCTCGCTGATAGAATTACGTCCCTGCCTTTAATTTCTCCAGCGGCCCTAGAGATCAGAGACAAGGCGGGACGAGTCAACTTTAATTTGATGCCAATCAGATATGAAAAAGAGAATATTTTACATGCAGCTCATTAAGTTATATTTTAGCATCGTATCCGTATTTCAGAGTGTTTTGCATTCAGGGTTTAATTCTTTATCATCTTAGAGAATTATACATGTAAAAGAGCTAGTAAGAGATGTTTTGGTAAATGATGCCTGTGGTTTTAACTAACGCTAACGACCCGCGATCTGAAGAGAACAGCGCGAGGATTTCAATTTGCTCTCAGATCAATCACAGCATCCTGGCATTTTATTGATGAGATTCTCACCGTGAGTCGAGTTTCTGAAAGCACTAACTCACGCGAGTTCAACCGACGCCGGCAGACGTTCACTCCCGCCGTGCTGGAACTCTGTAGGAACTCACTTAACATTCATTTATTTTTACAGTGCAAGCAGATGCATGATGTTGCGACCCCAGAGTTCTTCGGGCCCTTTCACCATCGGTTTCGTTTGCTTTCATTTAGCTCTTTTCGGCTTGCTGTTGTTTTCTCTCTTTTTGTAACCTCGTAAAAAAAACATTGTGAGATGTAAACTCAGAAATGTGAAACAGTCAGAACTTAGTTTATAAATCAAAATTAAGATTTTTTTTTTTAAAGTAAAAATTCTGAGAAGCAAACTCAATTCTGACAAGAAACTTGTGAGATTAAAAAAAAGTCAGTATTGTAAGATATTATTATTTTATTATTATATTATTATTATAACCATTGAACAAGTAAACTGCATTCCCTCTGGCTATTCTGAAGTTTTCACACAATTCTGATCTGTTTTTCTCATGATTCTGAGTTTAGAATTTTGAAGTTTTTTTTTCTTTTTTATTCAGAATTGTGAGAACATTTCCAAATTGTGAAATAAAAATTTGCAATATTTCTTTTCTTTTCTCTTATCCCATGGTGAAAGCACTCTTTTTTTCCACGTGGTGAATGAAATAGACTATAGGTTGATTCAGAAATCATCTAAGTGAACAAATTTAAGCCTAGCTGAGAATACATACATACATACACACATACATACATACATAAATAAATAATGTTTAAGGAGCGTTGTTTTGATGTTCCCTGAATGTTCAAAACAAGCCGTTTTTAAATTCTTGAAAACTTTTCTTTCTTTTTTTTTCTTGGTTGTGCATTACCATTAAGGAAACATTTCATTTGGTCATGTCACTAATATTATGGGAACATTACGTTTGCATGTTCTCTGAACATTCTGAAACATATAATAACATTTTTTAAAAGTTGTAAATGAATGTCCATGTTTTTTTTTTTGTTTGTTTGTTTTCTAAACCAATGTATAAATAACGTTTTTGTGATGTTTTGACTACATCATTCAGGGCTAAATAACTTTAACCTACATTCTATCAATGTTTCTGGTAAACATTTTTTGCTTATTAACTGTTGTTAATGTTAGCTGCCAGCACACTGCATATTCCCCTTATTTTGTTTATATGCAAACAAACTCAAATTCAGTTCTATAAACTTTATTTCTTGATATAAAGCTGCACACACTGACTAATGCAAATTGCATAAAGCCAGCCAGGTATCAGACTGGAGCTGTGATTATCAGAAATCTCTGTATGCATCAGACGGTCCGAGGGATTTAATACCTGTGGTTCTCCAGTTACTCCAGGCAACTTTTGCCAAATTCCTTGCCTCCAGCTGCAGTTTCAAACTTATATTCCTCCAGCTCCATCCATTCTAATAAATCCGTCGATGAGATCTCAAAACAGAGGTCAGACGAGGACATCAAAGCACATAATTAAATTTCCGAAAGGTCACTTCTTTCTCTGGGTTCGAACTATATGAATCCTCCGGATATGAAGTTCAGAAAGTGAGGTGTGAGTTTAACGGCCAGAGATTTCTCTGGCAGAGATTTCCCGTCGGAAGGGAAAGGTCATACTCTTTCCGGCTATACACTGTATAGACGTTTCTGGCATTATTTCCATGCAGTCATTATTGGCCAAATTAATTAATACTGAATACAGTTAGTGAGCTGCCTGATGTATTTCTGGATTTATTGCATGTAGGAAGTGTTTGACTTTGCTTAGCTTTGCTTGACGGCTTCTGCATGCAACATCTGAATGAAATGCACTTCTCCATTTTCTCTTTGACTGAGGTAGAACTTCAACTTTAATGGGACAGAATTAGTTTTACATAGCAAAGGTGCAAAAATGCAATAATTACCAGAGCTTTACTCTGATTTAATCTTGTCCAAATTAGCCATTTCAATAAAGTTTTTACAAATTGTTCCTGTAAAAGCAAATATCGTAGTTGTAAACATATGAGACCTCCATTTATCTTCAGAACACAGTTTAAGATATTTTAGATTTAGTCCGAGAGCTCTCAGTCCCTCCATTGAAAGTGTGTGTACGGTCTAATTGAGTTACTTTTTGAATTAAGTAACTAGTAACTGTAACTAGTTACTATTTCTTAGTAATTAGCACAAAACTGGTGTTCTGTTTGAGTAAATGAATTACTCCGGGATATTGGTTTGTTTGAACTCAGAGGGAGTGTTAGCCAAATTAAAAAAGTTAACAGCTTAAGTCATTTGTGGATTAATGCGTATTGGAGATGCGAACCATTTCAAACGATTTAGTTCGATTTGGTGAACTGGTTCAAAAAGATCCAGTTACATCGAATGTTTCTTTCGCGAACCGGATATGATGAACTGCATTGTTTTGAACTCTCTCACAACAGACACGGAAGAGAAGACAATGCTGAATAAAGTCGTAGTTTTTGCTTTTTTTGGACCAAAATGTATTTTCAATGCTTCAAAAAATTCTAACTGACCCTCTGATGACACATGGACTACTTTGATGATGTTTTTCTTACCTTTCTGGACATGGACAGTATACACACAGCTTCAATGGAAGGACTGAGAGCTCTCGGACTAAATCTAAAATATCTTAAACTGTGTTCCAAAGATAAATGGAGGTCTTACTGGTTTGGAATGACATGAGGGTGAGTTATTAATGACATAATTTTCATTTTCGGTTGAACTATCCCATTAATAGTTATTACATTAAGTTTAGATGTGGGATCGAGTTAAAGGATCTAAAATAGTACTAATAAACAGTTAATGTGCTGTATGCATGCTAATACGCAGCTAGTTAGTAGTGAAAATTGGTCCCTAAATTGGTCCTTTTTAAATTTTTTGAAAGACTATTGTGTAAACTGTGAATGCCCTCTTAAACATAAAGGTGTTTCAAAAGGTTCTTTAAGCATTGCTATTAGGGCTGGGACAACACGTTGAGGTAATTGATGACGTCGACGCAAAATATGCCAGTCGATTCATCGACCTGTTTTTATTTCTCTAAAAAACGTTTGCAAAACGTTTACCTTATGTACGCTGAATATACGCGATGCCGGATCAACATTCTGTCCAACGTTATATAACCAATCCAGGGGTTTTTCTGCATTGATCCTTTTTTTGGCGGCTGTCAAAGCCTTATTTGATCGTTGAGTGATGCCTGACAGGTCGCATACGAGAGCGAGCCCCGGCTGCGCGTGCACTCACAGTCTTCAAACAACACGAGCGCTTCTCGCTCTCTCCCTCCCTTGTGCATATTACTCAAAATCATTAAACACGATAGAAAAAGGGCGAAACACCAAAGTTTCACGCGCGCTCGCGCACTCACAGTCTTCAAACTACATGAGCGCTGTCTTGCTCTCTCTCTCTCTCTCTTTCTCTCCCTTGTGCATATTAACTAAAATCATTAAACATGATAGAAAAAGGGCGGAATTCATGTTTTTTTTTCATTCAGATATGTAAATCAACATGTATAAATTGTTAGTAGTCAATTAATGGGGAGATAATCGAAATTGAATCGGTCTGAAAAATTAATCATTAGATTAATCGATGCATCGAAAAAATAATCGCTAGACTAATCGTTTAAAAAATAATAGTTTATCCCAGCCCTAATTGCTATAGAACAATCATTTTGGTTCCACGAACCATTCAGTCAAAGGTTCTTTAAAGAATTACCTCTTTCTTACCCTTTTGTAATATATATATATTTTTTTTTTGGAGAAATAAGTATGTGAACGTAGAACGTTTATTATATAAAACATATTATGTTATTTTTATGCTTTAGTACAGTCAAAAAGTATATATATACCTCAGCTTTTGAAAACAAAGCAAAATGTGAACTACATGCACATTTTATGTTTTTGATTGTCATTATTATATTTTATCAAAGATTTATGCTCATGTTTGTTTTATCATGCTTATATACCCAGTGGCGGTTCTACACGGAGGTCTAGGGAGGCCCGTGCCTCTGTAGACATGTCCCTAGCCACCCCTGTGTCCACCCCCGAGCTGAAAAAAAAAGTTATATGATTTTACACGCGAGCGCCAAAAGCGGAACTAATGTGACGCAACGTTCTACACGGGTAAATTAGTGCAGCGCACCCAAACACTTAGGAACTTTAATCATATTTACGGATGCAAACATCGCGCTTTTCGGCGCCTCCTGTTTTTTTCACATCAGTTTGGGTGACTTGGTCAATTGAAGCAATTCCATAGATTAATGTTATGGACAGAAGACTATTTACATCATTCAATTAAAGTTTAAGGAAACCTTGTTTTCCCTCCTCCGCAGCTGTCAATCATTCTCCATTCAGTATTCAAATAGCGCGCACCTCGTCCATTTACACAGGATGCATGGTAAAACTCTCTCCATATTATATACTCACATTATAATGCTTGATCTGTAGATAAAAAGGCTGTGGATTTGCATAAAATAACTTTTATTTTGTGTATTTGTATTTTATGTTTGTTGCTGTTTTTAAAAGACTCGCTTGTGCCTGTTAGATCACACACGTTTTAAAAGCCATAAACTTTTAAAATCACTTTGTGAGCTCAGTTTTGAAGCGTTTCATATTATCATGGTTTTGCGCACTGAAAGATTATTAAAAGCTTATTATATTTTTAGCCTGCACAATACATTTAAAATAAGCATAATTTAATTGTATATTATTTCTGTGTAGTGTAGTGAAAGCATTATAAATATATACACTTCTGAATTCTTGACATTCATATATAAATATTAAAATGTGAAATGTATGATTGCCTGATTGAATTTTATAAGAGTACTAATAGTAATTTGTTTTTATTAACATGTTTAAATTGTGTAAAATTACTGTGTAGATTTTTTTCAAAAATTACTTTTTTTATTTATTTGCATTACATTTAAATAAAATATGTTGCCATTTTTGGTTAAACACTGGCCCCTCCTTGGCCCCCCTAGTGAAATTCGTCTAGAGCCGTCACTGGACTCAAATGATTCATGAACCCGCTCTTAAATCGCGATCCGACTCAAATGATTCGCGAACCCGCTCTGAAGTCGCGATCTGACTCAAATGACGCAAATGATTCAGATGACTCAAATGATTCGCGAACCCGCTCTGAAGTCGCGATCTGACTCAAATGACGCAAATGATTCGCGAACCCGCTCTGAAGTCGCGATCTGACTCAAATGACGCAAATGATTCGCGAACCTGCTCTGAAGTAGCGATCTGACTCAAATGACGCAAATGATTCGCGAACCCACTCTGAAGTCGCGATCTGACTCAAATGACGCAAATGATTCAGATGACTCAAATGATTCGTGAACCCGCTCTGAAGTAGTGATCTGACTCAAATGATTCGCGAACCCGCTCTGAAGTAGCGATCTGACTCAAATGATTCGTGAACCTGCTCTTAAGTAGCGATCTGACTCAAATGATTCGCGAACCCGCTCTTAAGTCGGGATGTGGTATAGTTTCCACATACTTGTCTAAGTCCAATTTGAATAAAGAAAAAAGAGGTTTATAGCCAGTAAACTTTTGTTTATAAATGTGAAATTTAGCTATCAGGAATTTAGCTATAAATTAATTATGTAATATTTTCCAGTATACTCTTTTGAATGGTGAAACAATCCAAATGAAAACAAAAAGAGAAGTCACTTACAAAATAACACTGAACAAATGCCAAAAAGTCTGACCAAAATTTTTCAGTGTAGGAACATTGCCAAAATAAATGAATGAAGTCTTCTTCAGAAGAATGGCAAAAACAGCAAGCCACGTCAATATCTAACTTTAGTTGGGTAACATTTGTGAATTAACTTAAATGTTATTTATTTTACTTTGTTGGTAAGCAGATATCTATGAGGCAACGTCCATACTTTCTCCCAAGGTATATTCTCCACAATGCTATTCCTATAAGGTATTATGTAAGGAATTGGCATTATCTCTCTCTGAAAGAGAGCTCTAATTTTATAGTTATTTTTTTCTTGATCTGCAGAAAAGCAATCATTTTCGATCATTGTGTCAGTTAAATTCAGAGTGTAAGTACATGGCCATGTACTTACAATACCTTGTTTGGTGTGTGGTTCACATTTGTCTGCTGTGCTGTAAATAAACAGTCGTGGAGCAAAAAGCCCAACTCATCTGGTTCAACGTGTCGAGGACTTTGTTTTTGCATCTTTTTTTGTTTTACTGGAAAGACACACTGCAAAAAAAATCCATGGCACACTTCAACATGGATTTGACTATGAATGCTTAAAATCACTTTGTGAGCTCAGTTTTGAAGCGTTTCATATTATCATGGTTTTGCGCACTGAAAGATTATTAAAGAGCCAGTAAGATGAAAATTCTAAGCTTCCTATCACTGTTTATAAGTCCTGTACAACAGGTTTAAATCCATCCAAGGTTAAAAAACATTGTCATTTTGTCAAAATATCATTTTAAAATTACCTTAATTCTCAGAGATCCCCAAACGGTTCGCGCGAAGCTGTTCAAAAGATTCAGTTTCCTTAAACCCCACCTTTCTATAGCATACTGTGTTCTGATTGGTCAACTGACATAGTCAGGTTTGATTGGTTGTTCCGCACACAACTTCACGGTAAACAATGCGTTAGCATCTTTTTGGGGTGAATTATGTCAGGTCAGAGTTCCGTTTCTCCCAAGACGGTAGGCGGAGATTATTATGCAAAGTGTTCCTAGTGACGTAGAGAGGGGCAAAAGATTTGAAATCTATAACGACTCGTTTCAGCGATTCAGAGTCGACTCCTTACTTTAGAAGCCAATAACTTTATAAATCGTGTACTTTTTTATTTAATTACTTTGCACATTGTTTACACTGATGGACAGCTACATCATACACTGTAATACAGGTAATTTTTGATTTCCCATCTGTGTGGCTCTTTAAAAGCTTATTATATTTTTAGCCTGCACAATACATTTAAAATAATCATAATTTAATTGTATATTATTTCTGTGTAGTGTAGTGTAAGCATTATAAATATATACACTTCTGAATTCTTGACATTCATATATAAATATTAAATTGTGAAATGTATGATTGCCTGATTGAATTTTATAAGAGTACTAATAGTAATTTGTTTTTATTAACATGTTTAGATTATGTAAAATTACTGTGTAGATTTTTTCAAGAATTACTTTTTGTATTTATTTGCATTACATTTAAATAAAATATGTTGCCATTTTTAATGTGTCCCTCTGGTTAAACACTGGCCCCTCTTTGGCCCCCCTAGTAAAATTTGTCTAGAGCCGCCACTTTATATACCACACCACTAAACGCGTTTTTTAATCGGTGTGTTATGTGACATAAATTCAGTAAACTTCTATCATACATCATATTTATTACATACAAAA
This sequence comes from Carassius auratus, assembly GCF_003368295.1. Classification (NCBI taxonomy): domain Eukaryota; kingdom Metazoa; phylum Chordata; class Actinopteri; order Cypriniformes; family Cyprinidae; genus Carassius; species Carassius auratus. The sequence goes on along the minus strand of NC_039245.1, from coordinate 17,141,126 downwards.
TAGTTTTGGTTTTGTCTAGGAGGTCAAGGTTTGACTTGGATGTGGAAACCCATGGAAATCAGTTGATAACACAAGCAGCAGCAGATGGTCCGGATGTTGCCATATGTGTGTCGCTGTTTTCTGTTGTGTGTTCAGACACTTCAGGAGTGTTGTGACTGTAATGAATGTTTATATAATCAGCTTTAGTCATTAAGAGTTGCTCTCTGTGTAACACACACAAACTAAATTTGTAAATTTTTCTGAAAGAAACTGAGTTGAGCAAAACTCACTGATTTGTGGGAGGTTGCCAGGCGTTATTATTATGCAGGTGTTTTAAGTGAATTTTAGTATTTTGCTATTCAGCTGATAGTATTTCTAATGGGATGATTCACAGGACATTGCTATGCTGTTGATAAGGCGTTCTGATTGGTTGTTTGGATACAGACAGGCCCAAAATTCTGTCTTATTTTAAACTGGGCAACATCATAAACGTCTAGAAACACAGCTCTACTCAACATCATGTTGTGTGTTAAAGTTTGATATTTACTCTTCCAGGTTTATTCAGATCACTAACCTCAAGTGTGAGCAATGGTAATAGCGATACTTGACTAAACAAACTGCTCTAATAACCAGCTGTGAAATGCAAATTCATTATCATTAGATTCTTGAAAGTATGTAATTTCCATTCAGAGATTGCTGAACCCAGCGCAGGAGCAGAGTAATCGTTAGAGGGTATTATGCACATAAAGGCGAGAGGGAGAGAGTGGGATGTTAATTAGGGACTATGGGTTAATTCAACAGCATTAACAGGAGGTTTTGTTTGTGCTGTGTGGTACAGTGTAAGGGCAGACTCCGTATGAGAAACCAGAGATTAATAATCATAAGTCATGCACAGATACATTATCCTGATGAGGCTAGTTGCTAGGGTGTTTAGAGGGATAATTAGTGTGTTGCTAGTGTAGCTGCTGACAAGTCTAAACCACTTCTAGTCAATCAGAAGTTTTAGGAGCCACAAACGCATTTAAATACAGGAGTGATGTTTTGTGTGTGTACGAAACAGAACTTGCTCTCGAAATTGTGACGTTTGACACTATGGTAACCTTAGCAATGTTTCAGCATCTCACACATTTTGTATCCGCTTTTTAAACTAAAGTAAAGTTACAGCAAACAAAGGCTTGGCATTCTCAGCAATTTTACCTAAACTAATGTTGATAGAGCCATCGTGTTTTACGTTTAGAAGACTGCTTTGCAAAGCATGCTATTGAAGGGTTGCCATGTCATGCCATGCCCTTTTTATAAGTGAAACTTGTTAAGTTTCTTTAGATTTATTGATTGGGCTCGGCTCTTAAAGCATTCTAGTTAATAAAGTAAGCATGTCCAAGTTGCTATATTTTGATATGTAGCTTATTTCCATTAATAACAATGTGTTTGGATTTGAGTTAATTTTGGGTTAGCTTTATTTGTTGTTGGCTTTTGTTGGCAGGAACATCTGGCAACTAAGGAGTCAAAACGTCATGCATGTTTAAATATGTCATAAATATGGAAGGTGGATCGGATCAAACATCTTTAAACAGAACATTACGAAGCATTAAAAGATGCATTAACAACTGAATTTAGCTGCAGTGTGTACATAGCCTGTGTGACTCGAGTTCCCATGTCATTGTGCATCTGTGGAAGTTTTCCAAGTTGGAAACTTAAAGGGATACTCCATCCCAAAATGAAAATGTTGTCATTATTCACTTACCCCCCCCCCCCCCATGTCATTCCAAACCTGTAAAAACTTTGTTTATCTTCAGAACACAATTTAAGATATTTTGGATGGAAACCGGGAGGCTTGTGATTGTCCCATAGACTGCCAAATAAATAACAGTGTCCAGGAACAGTATGAAAGACATCGTCAGAATACTCCATCTGCCATCAGTGATTCAACCGTAACGTTATGAAGCGACGAGAATACTTTTGTTTACACGAAGACAAAAATAAAAATAAAAATTCCTCTTCTCTGTGTCTCTCCAAATCAGTGTAGCGCCAGTTTGGCAAATCTGAGCTGTACACTCTTCTGTTTCAGCCGCGCCACAAGGAATCATTGTTTTACATGTATTTACGCTTTGGTTTGAAACCAAACACGCATTGGTGCAGCGTGGAGTGTACATCTGCGTATCTGCGTACAGCTCAGATTTGCCAAGAGACGCTCTCATTTGGAGAGACACAGAAGGGAGGAATTGTTGAATAAAGTCTTTATTTTAGATGTCTTCATGTACAAAAAGTACTCCCATCGCTTCATAACGTAACCGTTGAATAACTGACGGCAGATGGAGCATTCTGATGATGCTTTTCATACTTTCTTGGACCTGGACACTGTTATTTGTTTGTCAGTCTATGGGACAGTCTCAAGCCTCCCGGTTTTCATCCAAAATATCTTAAATTGTGTTCAGAAGATGAACAAAGATTTTACGGGTTTGGAATGACATGGGGGTAAGTGATTAATGACAAAATTTTCATTTTGGGGTGGTTTTTCCAATTGTAATAGTCATGCAGGCTTAACCAGACGCTGGTAATTAAAGACAGCACAGAAAAGAGGAGTAAGTTGAGTAGAAAGGGGAAGAGAGCTGAATGTGTCTGTCCTGGATCTGTCTCTGGCTTTAATGATGAAAAGCAGCATTAATCAGGTCTGTCCAACAGACGCAAGAGGAGAACTTCAGCTCTCCAAAATTAGCCCTGCTGCTAAAATGTTGCCGCCCCAGACAGGAATACCCTGATCCACGTATTACCTCGGTCTCCTTCAAACCCGCTCCAGCTCAGTATTACTGTAGGACCCTCCATCTCTCAGCCTTCTGCTTGTTTCACTCTCCTCTAATGAAAGCATTTAGTTTGATGTAGGTCAACTCTATTTATTAAGATTTATAAATCCACAACACGTAGCTCACTTTTACTGTATCGTCCTTCCTGGTGAACCTGTTACTAGGTTATTGCGGGATTTTAACAGCCTGTTCCTTGCGGTTTCTGCTAAGGCATTGCTATGCAGTTGCTAAGGTGTTTTGAGTGACTTTTGGCATGTTGCTATGCCACTGCTAGAGTATTCACAGTTTTTGCCATTGCAGTGCTGTGCAGTTATTAGGGTTGATTGCCAGTGTGTTGCTCTGTGGTTTCTAGTGCCTTTGGAGTAATTTGTAGTAGTATATTGAAAGGTTGTAGCATGTTGCTGGGTTTCTATTGGCTATTCTGAATGGCTGCTAGGGCTTTGCTAAGCTGTTGTTTGAGTGTCATATGGGTTAGTGTCCTTTGGATTAATATTTAGCAGTATTTAGTGGGTCTATAGTACTACAATATATAAACAATAGCCTAACTTGTTTCTATTGTTATTTCTTTTAAAGAGTTTCTGGAGAAACACTTGAGAATAAGTTGGTTTCTACCGGGCAGACTGCCTTGTTAAGCTGGTAATGGCTGTTAGACCACAATGGACCAGCATCAAACTATCCCCCAGTTGCGAAACCACCCCGACCTGGTTTTTCCATCAGGGTAACATTCTCCATTCTGAACATCTTACTCTGAATTTCTGACAGCTCTGCACATGTCAAGCTGTGTGACGTGTGAGATGTGCTCTTGTATTGGTAAGAGTGTGAATGGTGTCTGAATGGAGCGATGGTGATGATACTGATAAGACACAGCTGTGGACAAGCGGCAGTCGCTGTTCCCAAACAAAAGAGCTGACAGCACTGATTCCACATCGATCCAGACGGCACACATCACAACTGAGAGAGAGAGAGACAGATGGAGAGAAAGAGAGCAAGGGTGAGAGAAGAGAGATGCCAAAAGCAGATAATGATGCTGAAGAGATGCTTGGGGAAGCTGAACGGTGAAGTAAAGGTGGAGAGAGCTGGAAAGAGGGAACTGAAGACATAAGGAAACAGAATGAACTGCTTTTGCCAGTCTATAAATCTGCTGCTTTCTCTCGTTCTCTCTCTGTGTCTTGGTTGGTTAGTCATGAATATAGAGAGACAGTTTATGGGTGAGAATGATTTGTGAGGTGAGAATAAACTTGACAAACCCACACTTAGTAATAGTAATATTTCATGTGTTTATACTTAAGTGATGCTTTTGTAAATGTTCTTTGTTTGTACTGATTCACAATGCATTTGTGAATCGAATTATACAAAATCAAATAAATAAATATCAGCTATTAATTTCAGTATACACTTTCAAATCAATGAATCAGATGTCACAACGATGGTCTTAATGATCTGGAAAATTTCTCATCAGATTTTCTCAAAATCAAATGACCTGAGCTGCTACACACAATAATTGAATAGTTCTGTACAGGGTTAGTAAAACTGAAAGAAAAAAATAATAATAATATATATATATATATATATATATATATATATATATATATATATATATATATATATATATATATATATATATATATAGGTATTAAAAAAAACATTGATCAATAAAATGACTAAAACTAAATTACTGAAATTATTTACTAAAATTTTATCCAAAATTTAAATAAAAATGGAAAAGATTCAGCTATTAATAAAAACTATATATATAAGGTTGATGTTTACCTCGAAGACCATGTTTAACCAGCAACAAACTGGTCCTGTTTTTCCATCAGGAAAAGTCCAGTACATTTTTGAGTGTTGAATCAATGAATCAGTGATGATCACTGATTCAATCGATGATTCAGGATTTTTTAACTGATTCATTTATTCAAATCATCCGACTTGATGAAAAGAATCAGTTGTCACAACTTTTGAAGTTCTTTGCTTCCTTGCTCTCCGTGTTTGTTTCACAAAGTCTTGTTGGATACTATTCTTCTCTTTTTCTTGGAACTTAATGTTAAACGCTCCCGTTCTGCACATAAGCCCTCTTTATTTTATTTATTTATTTTTTTCAAATTGCCACCACGCACTTTTCAAAGAAAACAAAGGCTAGTGCTGATTGATTCACAGAACTAATGCAAAGCTTATTTCGCAGCGCGTACATCAGCCCACACAAGATACAAGCCCTCAGATGGGAGTATAGAAGGTGGGCTGATTCATATTTGCAGAGACTTAAAAGTAGATGAATGACCTCTTCTCGTCTGCAGTAAATTAGTGAGAATGCGATCGCTAACAGCTGAAAGCAGCGTCTTGTTTAACGGTTATAAATGGTCCTGCTGGGTGCTCGGTTAAGACTCATTAAGTTGTTTTTCCCTTGCCTATACGAGCCACTGAAAGATGTGGAAAGAGGAAGTTTGAGCGTGGACTCGGTCTTAATGAGAGGCGGGCTGTGGTGTTATTGACTGGACAGCTATGCTATCTGCATGTTGGCTTGAGTCGGGAGCTCATGAGTAGAGCATTTAGGCATTTAGACAGGAGAAGATGATATCAGTTCAGCTAGATGGTGCATGAGGCCTGTTTCTGTGAATTGGAGGTAATAGCCAGATGAAGAATGGTACTAAGGGTGTTTTATTCTCACTGACCTGTGAGTCCTCAACTGGAGGACACCTCTTATATGTCCAAAGATTAAGGGAATTTTGATTTGTAAGTTTTGTGCCCAACCTTGGCTCATGAATATCTCATTTACATTCTGCAAAGTCTCAAAACAGAACTCAAATTTTCAGAGACTCAGCCTTGCAAACTTTGTCAAATGCAGTGACCGGTTCCTCCTCAGAAATGCCCAGAATGTGTAAACTTGCCAAATACAGTGTAGAGCCGGTAAATTGGGTTTCAGCGTGCCATTTCTGTGTGCTGTTCATCAGATGAGCCGTGACAGCTTACCTGAGACTGAACTTCCACATCAGATACTGATCTGTGGACACCGAGAAAGCCTCTTGAAGCTGTTTATCTCGGTTAAAACTGCTACTTCATCTGTCTAGTTTACCTGAAGTAGTCTGACATCTTTCTTTCTTTCCCTTCAAATGCACACACACACTTTGTGCTTATTGTGAAGAGAAAGAAATCAAATGTTTGACCTCGAGCAACATTAAATAACTGCATCATTCATTTACAAATAAACTTCACTTCACTTCCACTGAATGTTCCTCCTTTGATTTGCTCAAAACCCTTCCGGGTCCTGAACGCAAACTCGACTGAAAACAACGACCGCTCAAGGACTGTTGAGATGAATGCTGTTCCATTTTTACGGACTTAACTTTATATCACACACCTCATTCACAGTGAACATTTCCGAGCGTTTTCTGAACTGAAAGTGCTTCCAAAGGGATGAGAGAGCAGAAAGGAAGACAGAAGAGAGCAGGAAAAGATGAAGTGAGCCGGGTCAGTGATGTGATTGCGCTGTCATGATCCGGAGCAGCTGGGTCAGGATGTCTGATGCAAGCTGCCAAAAGCACGAGGAAACAGATAAAAGTCCTGATCTCACGCAGTTCTTTTCCACATGTGATTATTATATTTCTCAATCTCCCAGGGCTACTGTCTCTTCTGCTGGTGTGGAGCAATATGATTGAGATATGTCAGGCAGAATGTATCTGTGTGTCAGGATTGCACTCAATTCAGAATCGAATGTCCTTTAAATTCCAAATTCTACTGAATCAGAGATAATGGACTAAAATGTATGTAGCTAGAACTAGAAAATAAAAGTGTGTTGAATTTGGGAAATTTCCAAATTTAGGGACTCCGTTTTAAAGATTGATGAATGGATGGACAGATGGATGGTTTGATACATAGATGGATGGATGGATATAGTCTTATTCATATTTCAGAAGTTTTGAAATCTGCATGACCCTGCTAGGAAGACTGACGAAAAAAAATAAAAAAAATAAATATATATATATTCTTTGTATTTGAAGAGCAGCTTGTTTTTTTTACTGTGCTGGTGGAAGTGTAGCTAAAATACGTCACAGATGAGTCTTATATTTTGCTGGCCTTGGCATTCCTAAATCTATTTATTTCACAAAATACAAAGAACTCTTATTTCTCTCTCTCTCTCTCTCTCTCTCTCTCTCTGATAATTCTTCAAAATGATCTTCTTTTATGTTCAACAGAAGAAACAAACTCATACAGGTTTCTTCAATATTTCTTTTTTTAGTGAAATATCCTTTAAAGCTTTCATTTCCAATGTTTAACAATTACATTTTTTATATTATTATATTATGCTGTTCATTCATATTTTTTAAATTAGCCTTTATATCGTCAGTTTTGATTTTCATTATAAGGAAGTTTTAATTAATGTATTATGCATTTTCTAGTTTCTATTTCTAGTAAACTGTAATATATATATATATATATATATATATATATATATATATATATATATATATATATATATATATATAGGGTACAAGAAGCACAAAATAAATCAATTATGCAATCAATTACACCCTTAATGTGCATACTAAACATTTGGTTTCATTTATTTCTTTATGTATGTATTTTACATGATTTGGTTGGAGTTTTACATTTACTTTATGAACAAAATAATCAAGTACATTTCTTTTTGACTATATGTGATTATATTCTAGGTACTTCCATCTTCTGCATCCTTCAAAAATTTCCAGGACTTCAAGAAATCCATTGAATGAAGGTTATTGGCCATTTGGCCATTTAATGATATTTTGGTTGTGCACTTGACAATGATTCGGTAAACCATATTGATGTTATGAATCCCTTGTGGGCTTTTAAATCCAGAGAGCATTTAAAATCTGAAGCAAGCAATTCAGCACTTCCCAATTAAAACCCAGTTAGGTGTAATTAGCGGGAGCACTTCCTGATCCTGTTGGCTGTTGTGTGTAGCCTAAATGGAGCGGCTGGCATCATTTGTCAGTGTTTGTATATGTCGTCCTCCTCCTTCAGGGAGACTGACACTCTCTCTTTAAATGGGCGTATCGATCGCATCTAGTCTGTGTCTGTGGCTGCATCTCCTGAGGATAACCTCAGTCAATTTCTAACACATGAAAGGAGATAGAAATCTGTCCTTTCAGACGCTCTCTCTCCAGATCTCGACGTCTGCACCAGCCAATCCTGACACTCGTGATGAATGGAGGGTCCAATCGGGGGGACGTGACCCTGTGCCTCCTCATCCTCCCTCGCTCTTCTCTCTGCTGGTTTGCTGGAATGGAAAAAAGGCTGGGCTCTTGCGGGTGGTTAGAGCCATTCCTCTGGAGTTCCTCTGAGCTTTGGGTCAAACTTGGGTTATTATACCTACACAAAAGGAGGGGGAACAAAGAAAGAGAATAATGCTAAAGAAAGAGTAAATATCCCAAAAAAGAAGACCTGGGGCTAGTTGCATAAACATAGCCACTATTTTAAGACTTGGATTTAGTTAAGAGTTTTAAGACTTAAGAACTATGTTCCCCAACTTGCAGTGGACGATGGTAATTGTTTGTACTTCTGATATTAGAATTACACCATTTTGCAATTGAAATTTAAAATGTTATGACCAGACTTGAAGAAAAAAAAATATATATATAAATGACTAACATTTAAGACTAGTCTAAACAGTTCATGCATCTGGCCCATGGAGGGAAACTGTTGGGAGGTGATGTTGAGAAGATGATGATTCCCATTGAGAAAAACACACAAAGATAAAGAGGATGTTACTAGTTCTTGTCCAAAACATAGCGTTCAGCCTTCTAAGTCAGCATCATAATGCAAAGGTAACTTCATAAGTGACAGAATAGATATGCTTTACATATTAAGCAGTGTATGTACTAATATATACCTGTTAAGATACCAATATGCATATTTTAGGCATAAATAAGGTACAAATGAGTACTCTTTTAAGGGATACCGCCCCATTGACAGTTTTTTATCTTTTTTTGTACCTCATAAATTGGACACTACTGAGAACCAAAATAAGGCTTGACCCAGTATAAATTCAAGAGAGTTTAAAATAAAACAATAGAAACTGATATTCTGCTCCCAAGATATGGCTCATGCTGTATTTTTGCCCCACTTTATCTTAAGCTAAGATTGTTTGCTCATAAAGGTAATGGCACACAAATCTCATTATTTGTGGTCTCATTCATGTCTGGGAGTTATGCACCCAAGTTATTATAATATATACATACAGGAGGGCAGAATTCCTGAAGTTAACTAAAACTAAAAAAAAAAAAAAAATGTTTCAGCTAGCTGCCAATATATCTACTTTTCATTTATTTTAAATTGTTGTACAAAAAAACTAAAATTGAAATAAAAATGAGAAAAAACTTTTTAAAATAGCTTTTTTCTTAAAGAATAGACATATTATAAAAATAATAAAAAAAAAACACTCAATTACTAAAATTCTAACCAAAATGAAAAAAATATAAAAAAATTAAATAAAATGTTTATTTAATAAGTATAAAAACTGCTGTACAGTTAGGGATTTGTTAAGTTTAACATGACTGTGAACAAATAGACATTAAAAATGAAATAAAAACAAAAGAAAAAAAATAGATTTAACGGAAATTACAATGAAAAATGAAATAAAAAAAAATAAAAAAAATAAAAATATTTATAAAAACTACATCTAAAATAACAATGTATGAGCAATATTCAGCATTAGATGCTCACTGATTGACTTTTTTTCAGGCTGCAAACTAATAATTGCAGTATTTTCATCATGGCATGAATGTAACATAAGTAAAGTGGAGTTTCTCTTAGTCACTCCATATTAATATTTAATAATTACCATATTCAGAGTTTTAGTGGTTGCACCGTCCTCTAGCTCTGTGCTTCGTCTGCCTGTTCTTCTCTTTAGTCATGACTTCTGATGGCGAGAAACTGAGATTCTGTCTGTTATTCTTTTCATTATCCTCGTCTCTCTGGTTTTGATTTAGACTCGGCTTCTGTTGGCTGGAAATTAATGAATTCATATTTCACTCTTGATAACCTTCCAATGACCCCAGAGTCATTAGACATTTTCCCAGCATTCCCTCTGTCTCTTCTTCTTTTTCTGCATCTGATTCTAAAGCTCCTCGTCATTTGCCGTTGCAGGTTTCATCCAAGGCTGATGAAGAAGACTGTCTCCGAAGCTTTGAAGGGTCTCTGGTTTCTCCTTTACCCTCGTCAACACAGCTTTCCAGAAAACGCTCTGCTGCAGACTAATATTCGGCGTTCCTGCTTGACTTTCACCAGCTGTGGAGTTGATCTGGCATCCCGGTTCACGGAGTGACATGCCGTCTATTTTGATGTGTCAGGCTAATGTATGCGGCCCATTTGTCTTATTTAATTGGGGCAGAATGGAGCATTGTGGGTAATTCTCCTGTGTCTGTACTGTCTTCACCTCTCCTATTTTTCTGTTAAAAAACTTATGAAAGTATTTCATAATTCACACCTCAGGAAAACCAAACTCTGAGCTCAGAGCCGAATCAAAGCTTTTCTACCTCTTCTATTTCCATTCATCTGCTCTGGCTTTACTCTTGATGACTTGATGCGTTCTGAAGAGAGAGAGAGAGAGAAGATAAGAGAAACATACTCTATGCACATTATAAATATATACATTTTTGGTGTTAAAAACCTCCGTAGTGAAGGTTGAAATTATTATTCTTAATGATAATTGAAATGATTATTAAATTATTAATGATAGCATTTGGTCTTGTAAATCCTAGAAATAGAATCCTAATTATTTATTTGTCAATAATTGAATAATACATGAAAACTGTAAACTATAGTAAACTGGACTTAGTAAAGGACTGTTTCTCTAATGTAAATGTGCTAGATGTACGTGTTTGACCATTGCACTCCCATCTTTTGCCGCATTTCGCACCTGACACTGCATTATAAAAACAAGGCGTTCAAGTTAAAAGAAGTTCAGCTTTTAAAAAATGCATCTTGAGACTTTTTGTTTTTTCCATTCCACTGCCCTGCATTATGCATCTTGTGTTTTTGAAAGCAAAAAGGCATTCTTTGTGAAAGACCCCTTTGACCTCCGCAGGGAAAGTGCTGCAAATAACGTCACGGAAAGGCGATTTTACAAGGTTGCTAGCAAGGAAGTGAGAAAACAGTGTAAACAGTCAAAAGAGGCATCATGTACTTCGGCCTAGGAAATAAAACATCCCCAGGCCAGCTGCAGAAACAAGCCACTATATTAAGACTGTATCAAAAGAACTAGTCTGACCAACTAGCAGTTACTCAAAGGATAATCATTCCCGCTTTTCCAGAAATCTTGCACATTCAGGTAAACGTTATCTGCTTCTGCTCTTGAGTTAAAAATTAGCTTTTAACTTGCTAAACTTAAAAAAAAAACAATACAATAACAATACAAATACAAATACAATCAATACAAAAATCTGACATTATTTACTGACTGTCATCTTGTTCTAAATCTATATGCTATTGTTGTGTCCATCCTTTGTCAAACAGGACAACGTGACGGCAAAAAGTGCCATATATTTAAACAGTAATCCATTTTTAGATAGTTTTTAACTGAATATCTTGCCCTTTGTCACAGAATTCAAATCTGAGTCTTGTGAGAAACCAGTGACATTATTTTATTTTTCTTTCTTTCTGAATGGAAAATCTCAGTCTCAATCTCAAGTTACCCTGAGACTTTTATTAGCCTTCAGGGTTTGCAGATGTCCAATATTGGGATGCTGGCTGGAGTGAGTACATGAGATGGCATTTTTTCATGCTGTCTTGAATTGTTAAAGACTTTAAAACCATGTTGATTCCAGTTATGCTGGTAGAAGGCAAAACGCAAAACTAGTTTTGCTTTAGATCTAATTTAGTTCTGTTTCTCTGATTTTATTTCAGTATTATTTATATACTATAATATTACTAACATTTTTTGTTTGATTTTGTAGTTGTATTTTTATAGATTTAATTTATTATTTTTTATATATTATGGAGTTTCAGTTTAAGTTTTTTTTAAATATTTCTATTTAATTTTTATTGCTTTCAATTTTAGTTTTATTAATTTAAGTATTTCAACTTATTTCAGTTACTTGCCAAAGCATTTATTTATTTATTTTTACCTAATATTTATATTTTATTTTACATTAGTTTTATTTTAATTCATGGAAACTGCTGTTCTTATGTTCTGATATGATTTGGACATCAACAGCACAAGTTAATTTCAAACTAGAAAGATTAAAAAGCTTGTTATAAAAGTGCCATTTAGCAGAGGTGAGAAAGACAGACGCACGAATACAGAAAGCCAGGAACGAACTGATGGTGTGTGTGTGTGCGTGTGTGTGTGAGATAGAGAGAGAGAGAGAGAGAGAGAGTGGTGGGGTCTTAATGCTTGATTGGGTTGATTAGAGGAAGTACTGCGCTTGCACTTTTGATGAATAGCTTTGATGAGAGAGATACCAAATGAGCAGCAGAGGAGCTATTAAAAAGAGAGAGAGGGATGGAAGGTGGGGAACGGACGGCTTTGGGAAGGTTTAATGTCATCACTGACCTACAACAACTCATGAGCAACTCCTCAAGGGTCAAACGGCCACAAAACATCAGGATAAAGATGCAGAGATGGAAATCAGACTGCTATCTGATCAATACTGTACTCTCGTTTTACAGGAAACCAGCTCTAGAAACATTATAGAAAATTAAAGCATATCACACTTCTGTTGTGTTTGTATAAATGAAATATATCATGCAACATCTAATATCTGGTTTCTTTTGTTTGATTTTACAATGAAATGTGACTGGGACATGTTTTGGTAAAGCTTTGACGCACTAGAAACGGTGTCGGCTCAACATTTGCACACTTCCCTGTGGGAACATAAACTGCTCTGCTCCCTTGATCTCTGTTTTGGTCTTTCAGTCCCATCTCCCACCTCCTCTAGTGTCCAGATCAGTGACATTTAGACTGAAATGGTAATTGATTCATGTAGCGAACGCAGCAGAAACGCTCCTTGGGTTCGGCAGGCCGTCCACTGCGGGGTTTCTGAAGATGCTTTCACGCGCTCTGGTTATTAGATGTGTTTGCTATTGCTGTTGCTCATGCTTTGACTTAGAGATTTGAACTAACTTCTAATTCCTGTTATTAATCTTTAGTATGCAGCTTTTTGGAGGTAATATGTCTGACAAAATCCCAAAGACTTGCTATGAAGGAAGGACCTAAGCCATATCTGGAGCCCTGAAGACTTCGACTAGTCACTGACTGACATTGCATCATAGCCAGTGTTGGGGGTAACGAGTTACAAAGTAACGAATTACAGTAACTATATTACTGTTTTGGGTAACACATTACTCATAATAATATTGGTAACTACATTACTTTACTAGACTATAGGCAGTGTTGGGCAAGCTACTTGGAAAATGTAGTGAGCTAAGCTACCAGTTACTCTACAGTAAATGAAGCTTCACTACACTAAAGCTACCCCCCTGGGAAATGTCTAAATCTAAGCTACTTTTAAAATTGCATTTTTATGTAGAACACATTTTATTACAAATCAATGCTATCTCAGTGCTCAAAACTGTGTGTCAAACAGATGGTGTAATTGTTTTGTTTAATTGTTTTGTTTTGTGTTCCTTGTCAATTTGTCAACAAAAACAATCAAAATACATGTAATTAACAATGTCCATCCGGAGCAGAAGGTGGCGGTAATGCATCATAAAGATGGTTGGTTGCTATCCACCGTAAACACGAACAAGATGAAGTGGCGCCGTCGCGTTACTACTGATCCAGGATCAGCGATCTTAGCAGTTGTATTTCCCGATTTGAGTTTGAGCTTAAGAAATGCTTGCGAAAATGTAGCTTGTGTGGAAGCTACCGCACTACTTGGTAAAAAAGAGCTCCGCTACTGAAAAGCTATTTGATTCAGAAAGCAGCGAAGCTACGACCAAGCAGTTGCGGTTCTACACGGAGGTCTAGGGAGGCCCGTGCCTCTGTAGACATGTCCCTAGCCACCCCTGTGTCCACCCCCGTGCTGAAAAAAAAGTAATATGATTTTACCAAGGGGCAAGGAACTCGACCGGAAGTTGAAGTCGGGTGGGGGCTGCCATCTTTTAGCAGAACTTCACTTGCGTTAGCATTCCCATTGACTCCCATTCATTTTGGCGTCACTTTGACAGCGAATAACTTTACATCTGAGGCGTTTAAAGATTCTGTTTGTCCATTATTTATTTCTAAAGATACACGACAATGTATAAAGGGCTCCATTACCTTCTATGTTACATTATGGCCCCGTATAAACAGTTTTTGTAAAAAATAGGCTAACGATTGCGTCATAACCACTCGGCTCTCTGTCGCATTACCGTATAGACAGGAGGAGAAGCTCGCAGGCAATTAACTTAATATGGCGTAGTGGCGTTACATTTTAAAATACTATACAAAATAATTAATCAGAATACTTACTCCTGGTCACTCACGACAAAGAACTCCCCGCTCAAGCTCGCCGTCTCTGCAAGATTAACGATGGCAGTTTGCACGCACAGCTACTAGAAGATTTACATCTGTCAGACAGGTTGCTGACGTCGTCAAGCTTCGTTTGAGTCTGCGCGTCAGAAACGGAAGTGCTAAAAAACGCTAAAACTGGGCTTCATTTGTCTCAATTGAGTTCCAATGGGGTCGCTGTGTCCATTTCTTTTACTGTCTATGGATTTTACACGCGAGCGCCAAAAGCGGAACTAATGTGACGCAACGTTCTACACGGGTAAATTAGTGCAGCGCACCTTTTTGGCATCTCCCGTTTTTTTTTCCACATCAGTTTGGGTGACTTGGTCATCTGAAGCAATTCCATAGCTTAATGTTATGGACAGAAGACTATTTACATCATTAAATTAAAGTTTAAGGAAACCTTGTTTTCCCTCCTCTGCGGCTGTCAATCATTCTCCATTCAGTATTCAAATAGCGCGCACCTCGTCCATTTACAGCAGGATGCATGGTAAAACTCTCTCCAATATTATATACTCACATTATAATGCTTGATCTGTAGATAAAAAGGCTGTGGATTTGCATAAAATAACTTTTATTTTGTGTATTTGTATTTTATGTTTGTTGCTGTTTTTAAAAGACTCGCTTGTGCCTGTTAGATCACACACGTTTTGAAAGCCGTAAACTTTTAAAATCACTTTGTAAGCTCCGTTTTGAAGCGTTTCATATTATCATGGTTTTGCGCACTGAAAGATTATTAAAAGCTTTATTATATTTTTTGCCTGCACAATACATTTAAAATAAGCATAATTTAATTGTATATTATTTCTGTGTAGTGTAGTGTAAGCATTATAAATATATACACTTCTGAATTGTGAAATGTATGATTGCCTGATTGAATTTTATAAGAGTACTAATAGTAATTTGTTTTTATTAACATGTTTAGATTGTGTAAAACTACTGTGTAGATTTTTTCAAGAATTACTTTTTGTATTTATTTGCATTACATTTAAATAAAATATGTTGCCATTTTTGGTTAAACACTGGCCCCTCCTTGGCCCCCCTAGTAAAATTTGTCTAGAGCCATCACTGGACTCAAATGACTCAAATGATTCATGAACCCGCTCTTAAATCGCGATCCGACTCAAATGATTCGCGAACCCGCTCTGAAGTCGCGATCTGACTCAAATGACTCAAATGATTCATGAACCCGCTCTTAAATCGCGATCCGACTCAAATGATTCGCGAACCCGCTCTGAAGTCGCGATCTGACTCAAATGACTCAAATGATTCATGAACCCGCTCTTAAATCGCGATCCGACTCAAATGATTCGCGAACCCGCTCTGAAGTCGCGATCTGACTCAAATGATTCGCGAACCCGCTCTGAAGTCGCGATCTGACTCAAATGACGCAAATGATTCGCGAACCCGCTCTGATGTTGCGATCTGACTCAAATGACACAAATGATTCAGATGACTCAAATGATTCGCGAACCCGCTCTGAAGTCGCGATCTGACTCAAATGAGCAAATGATTCGCGAACCCGGTCTTAAGTCGCGATCTGACTCAATTAACGCAAATGATTCGCGAATCCGCGCTGAAGTCGCGATCTGACTCAAATGATTCGCGAACCTGCTCTGAAGTCGGGATATTGGTATAGTTTCCACATACTTGTCTAAGTCCAATTTGAATAAAGAAAAAAGAGCTTTAGCCAGTAAACTTTTGTTTATAAATGTGAAATTTAGCTAACAGGAAACATAAATTAATTATGTAATATTTTCCATTATTCTCTTTTGAATGGTCAAACAATCCAAATGAAAAAATATTGAAGTCACTTACAAAATAACTGAAAAAAAGACAAAAGGTCAGACCAAAAATTTTCAGTGTAGGAGCATTGCCAAAATAAATGAATGAAGACTTCTAGAATGACAAAAACAGCAACTCACGTCAATGTCTAACTTTAGTTGGGTAACATTTGTGAATTAACTTAAATGTTATTTATTTTACTTTGTTGGTAAGCAGATATCTATGAGGCAACGTCCATTCTTTCTCCCAAGGTATATTCTCCACAATGCTATTCCTATAAGGTATTATGTAAGGAATTGGTATTATCTCTCTCTGAAAGAGAGCTCTAATTTTATAGTTATTTTTTTCTTGATCTGCAGAAAAGCAAACATTTCCGATCATTGTGTCAGTTTAACTCAGAGTGTAAGTTCATGGCCATGTACTTACAATACCTTGTTTGGTGTGTGGTTCACATTTGTCTGCTGTGCTGTAAATAAACAGTCGTGGAGCAAAAAGCCCAACTCATCTGGTTCAACGTGTCGAGGACTTTGTTTTTGCATCTTTTTTTGTTTTACTGGAAAGACACACTGCAACAAAAATCCATTGCACACTTAAACATGGATTTGACTATGAATGCTTAAAATCACTTTGTGAGCTCAGTCTTGAAGCGTTTCATATTATCATGGTTTTGCGCACTGAAAGATTATTAAAAGCTTATTATATTTTTAGCCTGCACAATACATTTAAAATAAGCATAATTTAATTGTATAAAATAACTGTGTAGATTTTTTCAAGAATTACTTTTTGTATTTATTTGCATTACATTTAAATAAAATATGTTGCCATTTTTAATGTGCCCCTCTGGTTAAACACTGGCCCCTCCTTTGCCCCCCTAGTCAAATTTGTCTAGAGCCGCCACTGCGACCAAGCTACTGAGAAATGTAGTTAAACTAGTAGCTTCGCTGCTGGTAGCGACGCTACTGCCCAACACTGACTATAGGAACGCGCTTTCCTGGGTTACACAAGCCGTGTTTGCCTGTGTGTAAAGTTCTGGGCCTGGTTTCCAGATAACAATTGATCTTAGCGCTTAAGTGCGTTTTCTACGAGTAATTTTACGATCGTTCGTTATTGTTTGTTCATTCGTTATAGTCCAGTTTAATTTAAAGGCAAGTATTTGATTAATACAATTAAATTTAGCCATTAAAAAGGAGTTGAGGAAAAAATAAACAGAAAAAAATGGAATCCAGAAAAATTAAAAAGGAAAAAGGGAATTTGGGAAAAAATTCAACGGATTTCATAGGGCCCTAAAAAAGTAAAGTAATAAGTAGTGAAGATACTTTTCAAATGCAGTAACTAGTAATGTAATCTCATTACAATTTACAGAAGAAACTAGTCACTAGTAACCAATTAATTTTTTTTGAGTAACTGCAACACTGATCATAGCGACAAGTTTTTCTTAGGGGATGCTGGTTCCCGGATCACAGCTGTGTTTAACAACTTTGAATCCACCACTGTGATCTTCCTTGAGACCACACGCATGCACACACTGTGTTTCTGAGCACTGAACTTGATGATAAACCATGCTAATTATCTCATAAGGACTCTGCGGTGGATCCGGCTCATTGCTGCTACAAGATACCGAGCAACATGTGTCCACATCTGATCTCTCGACAGATGTAAGCAAGTGTGTGAGTCTTTTATGAAACCACAGGGCCTAACACCTACTGTACATGGGTACACTAATGCAATAGAGTGGGTTTTGTGCTGGTAAAGGGAAAAACAAAGGCTCTATTTGCATTCAGCTTGCAGAAAAGAGTCTGACAGACTACTGCACTGGTTCCTCTGAGGACATCTGTGCTCTTCTTCAAATGCACAATGATGCTAGCATGCGGGAAAGACAAATGAACTGAGATCTCTTTAATATTTCAATTGTTTCTTCTAGACAGCAATACAATTAAATGGATATGCTTCTCAGATGTTTCTCTTTCTCAAATTGTTCTTTATGCTAAAAAAAAGGGATCCTTAAAAAGTATTCACAGAAGAGTTCTTTAGGGAACCTAAAATGAATCTTCGTAAACCTCCCTTGGAAACCTTTATTTGTTGAGTGCATACTCTGCTTTTCATGTCGTATCTTTTGTAAGAACACCTCTTGGTGAAATCACTTTACCATTCCCGCTCTTGTGGCTCAGAGCTTTAATTACTAATCATTTCTTCAACAAGACTGAAGTTTGAACTTTTGAAATAGTCAGCAGTTGTTCTCAGTTAATCAGTCAAGTGATAAGCAGTTATCAATGCTGAAATGTTCACAGTCCAGCGGTGTATGCATGCTGCAGCTATAGGAGGTCCCGTGGAGGAACAGCTTGTGTGGGTGCACCATCTTCACAGCTGAATATTCCTCTGTGATTAATTACGTCTTTCCAGGGAGCTGAAATTTCTGCCTCATAATTCCTAAGCCAATGTCAGCGCTGACGTTACCTGTCAGGGAATTTTTATTTTTTTTGCTGATGTTGCAGTTCTGAAGGAGCAGTTAAAACCTAATGGGCAATCTGTCCTCCCACTATGCGTCTGTTTCTTTCATACATGCTGATTGACAGAAAGACAGCACTCGTTTGCAAACCTCCAGACCAAAGAGCTCATAAAATGAGACCGGTTCCTCAAACTCTTTTCTGTTTTAACAGTGTCTGCAAATTAAATGCACTTTTTACTTTTGAGAGACATCCTGTGAAATAGGTGCAGTTTCCATTTCCACTAAAACGACAGCTCTATTATTACTTTGAAATAAAGTTTTTTATAAATAAAGCTAGGGACATAAAACATGGCGTTTTGTTATATTTCGATTTTTATTTTATTTTGCAGTTCAAAACATCCAAGTTCAAGACTCATCCCAATAAAGATGAGTCAGGGTTTCATAATCTTTTCCTGAACTTTCTGACTTCTTAAGACGTCTTAAATCTAGGTCTTGTATCTATCTGCCAGTCTTTCATTATTTTGTTATCGTGAAGTATCAGATCTCAGCTGAACTCAATGCTCTGTACAGCATATCGAACGAGTTGAGTTACATTTCATGATGCATCACATTATGTACCGTTTCTGTGTACGCTCTTGTCAGAGTTGTTAAGCTGGAAGTGCATGATAAATAAAGTTATTGTTTCCCAAAATAACGAATCAATTCTGTACAGCCTAGAAAAATAATTGGTATTCGAATCCCACTTCCATAATGGCTACATGTCACAGGGTAACACATTTGCATAATGTGAGCCTGTGTTCTACATTGGCCGGCCGCAAACAACTTGACCCCGCCCACAAACACGTAATTCTGCTGACGTCTGCTTCTGTAATCTCGGGGAGTTCAACGCGGGATTCACCACACTTGCTGCTGAAAGATGGATCAGTATCACATTTATTTGGTCTAGCTGCTCCACCGAATCAAAAGATGTAAGTATGATAAATAATAGATGTTTATATTTTCAGATAAACATCATTATATTATAATTTTTAAATTAAATAGGCATATCATTTATGACACCGTTGTATGCTGTAAACCAATCCCTACAGACTGGGCCCTCTGACCAATCAGAGCAGAGCAGGCTTACATAAAGGAGGGGTTCAGAGAGACTGAAGCTTTTGAACTGCTTCGAACGAATCATTTGAGAATCGCTTGAAAATGTGCTGATTTTAATGTATATTTTGAGAAAACCTACGTGTTTTTTTTGACATTGTATGCATGTAATCTTATTGTAGGAGACTAACGAAACATTATAAAGTAACAGTAAAAATGGCATAATAGGGGCACTTTAAATTTTGAGCAATGGCGATTAACAATATTTCAGAAAAAAAAAAATCAAGTATTTATAGATTGTTCTCTAATAATGATCTCCACTGTATATTTTTGAAAACCATGCCCCTAAGCTACTTTGACTGCCCACTTTACATGTCAGTCATTGGGTGGTTTTTGACCCACCCCCACCCACAATTCCATCTGGCCCAAGACTAGAACCCACAACCCTTCGATTGGGAGTCCAACCCTCTAACCATTAGGCCACGACATCCCCTGATTCCACTACACTGATATTATAGTTATAGGTTTTGTTCTGTGTCATCCTTTTGCATAGGCTATCATATAGTGATAGCTGAGGAAGGCCCTGGATGCAGGGACTATAATTTGTAATCCGAATGTTGATTGCTGGCAGAATTATAGGCTCATAATATCTGATAAACATGGTAAATACTTTATACAGCTGATAATGATAAATCACGGTAGAACAGCACTGCCTTGGTTGTTTCTATATTCTTTAAGCCCCTGCTCCTGATATTTGCACGCACCATCCAATCCTTCACAGAAATTTGCGCGCCCGCAAAAAATTCAAAAGTCAACGGTCATAACGGCCATCTTCGATAATCGATTGGTTTATCTTCCTGGATGTTTATTGTGAGATTAAATGTAGTTATATATTTGTGATTTTCAAAAGGTTTTACACAGTTGATCGTTTGTAAGAGTAAGCTTTTAGAGTCTGAAATGAAAGAGAAGCCAAAGTCACAGCCGAACTACAGGCTATGCCTGATGATAATTCGCTGCTTACATACACCTTTTAAACACTGTAGATTGCGATGAAGTTCGGAGGTGGAGTGCAGTTTTAAGAAAGGGATATGTTTTCCTGAAAGTAATGTTGATGAACGAACATGTCTTGTGTGTTCAAATGCTGTCCATGGCACTAATGCAGTTGTTGAGAGGTCGTGTAGGTTGTTAAAGGAAGCTTGCAGGTATGAGCAGGCGTGCGTTTACACGAGACTGTTTGTAATTACCTGACTTTCCAATGACGTGTAGAAGAAAAACGAGAGAGAGACCGAGAGAGAAAGAGAGAGAGAGAGAGAGAGAAGGGGGCGGGACACGGCGGAGCGGAGGAGCATCTCTCTTTCAGCTCTGTTCGTTTCGGAAGCGCAGTGACGGACATCCCGGAGTCGAGCACACTGGACTCGTAAGTTCTGTCCAATTTTTTTCTTTTCTTTTTCCATTGTTAAATCCACTTTTAGCTTGTCCATGAATGAATGCAGAATGAAGTAACGTGAGTAGATTGTAATTTAATGTGTGAGTATTCATTCTCACTGCTCCACTGTAAAAGTGAGAAAAAGAAAAAAGATGCGCAGGCTTTACCTTAAGGGCTATCTGTTACCGACATGGCTTTTAAAAATGACTTTTGCTTTATGTTAAATTATATTGTTAAAACCTGTTAATTTGAACGTTACTACGTGAAACACGTTTTGGTTGATTTGACGGAAATCTTTTTAGGGTAAGAGGGAACGGAAAATTTTTATGAAAAAGATTAAAATAATAAGTTTTTCCCCTCGCTTTTACACATTAATTTATTAGTTTTTCTGAATGTCTGAACTGTTGTGTTTATATATTTCTTTTATTAATCAATTAATTTCGTTTTAATTTTTATTTATTTTTTAATTCTTGAATGTGAATGTGTAAACACTGATGACTTGTAAAGGGATTTTAATTTCTTTTTATATATTTTATGCAACATATTATGGAATTACACAACAGATTCACACCAATAGATGTAATATTCATGGCTTTTGTAAGTAGTGGTGACAGTCTTTATATGTAACCTAGTATGATTTTTGATTTCTGTTAAGAACAGATACATCCGTACTGATGTATAGATGTATGTGCTGTCCATGGTGCTGAAATCATGTAGCTTAGCATTTTCTACATGATCTGTGAAGAGTTGAATGGTTTTCTCTCTCATATTTTGTTTTTCAGATTAACATAATGTAGTCTTGAGCAAGTAGATTTCAAGTTTGAGAACCTTTTCACTCAATCCTGCCACCGTGAAATGGGCATTGCGTAGTTGTTGTTTTGACTCTATAAGCACAAATGCCTTAAAGAATGAGAGCCTTAGGAAGGAGGACTGTTGAAATGATGCTATGCGGAGATGGAGAACGGAGAACCTGCAAGAGTGCATGACAAGCGGCTCTGTGCCGGTTTGAAGAAATCATAAAAATAGGAGAAACACATCACCACCTGAAGCCATGGGGATACGACATCTCCTACTTCTGTTGGTCTGTCTAGACCCGCTGTGCGTTCTGAGCACATCCACAGCCAAACGGAGCAAACCTCCTCCAAAGAGACCCCCAAAGGTGAAGGAGGTCAACAGCACCGTTGCTCCGACAGTGGCAACCCGACGGATCACACAAGTCCAGGCGCCCATCGTTGGTGACCATGACACCTGTCTTGGCTACTATGACGTGAGCGGTCAGTACGACAAAGAGTTTGCCTGCAACAACACTGACCACCGGTATTGCTGCGGGAGCTGCTTCCTGCGCTTCTGCTGTCCTGTGAAAGCCAAACGAGTGGATCAGAGAATCTGCACCAACTACAACACGCCCGACTGGATCAAAACCCAACCGCCCTCACCAGCACCCACAGGGGACACGTACGACCCTGCACTGGACCAAACCAACACCACTGTCTACATAACCTGTGGAGTCATCACCCTTATTATCATCTTGGGAATTTCTGCCAAAGTGGCCTATGATAAAGCCACCAGACCGCCTCAAGAAATGAATGTCCAGAGGTAAGTCCAAGACATGTCTTTAGCTTTCTCAATCTTTGGGTTAATGCACTGGCAGTATGACAAAGTGATTTTAAAGGGGCGACGTAGCTGGTTAAACCACCCCAAGGCTGGTTACCGAAATGTGCAGTTTTACATTAAAGGGATAGTTTGCCCAATATTTAAGATTTTCTCATTGTTTATTCAGCTACCCATTTTGCTCCAAACCAGTATACATTCTTTCTTCTGTGGAATTTTCAGTAGGGTCCATTTTTATTTGGACCCCAATGTTCTTCAAAACATTTTATTTAGTGGAAAGAAAGTCGTATAGGTTTGGGACAACATGAGGGTTTAAATTTTTGGGTGAACTGTCCCTTTAAGAATTTTTTTTTCTTTCTTTCTTAACATACTTGGGGCAGCTGTGGCCTAATGGTTAGAGAATCTAACTTGTAACCTGAAGGTCGCAGGTTCAAGTCTCAGTGCTGGCAGGAGTTGTATGTAGGTTGGGGGAGTGAATGAACAGCGCTCTCTTCCACCCTTAATTCCCATGGCTGAAGTGGGCTTAAGCAAGGCACTAAACCCCCTAGAGCAAATAGCTGCCCACTGCTCCGTGTGTGCGTGCGTGTGTGCGCGTGCGTGTGCGTGCGTGTGTGTGTGTGCGTGCGTGTGTGTGTGTGTTCCTTACTCACTGCTGTGTGTGCACTTGGATGGGTTAAATGCAGAGCACCAATTCTGAGCATGGGTTACCACACTTGGCAAATGTTACAACTTTTCCTTTTCTTTTATTCTTCTAAATATAGCATATAGATAACCATCAACAGAAAAGTCATTTTGAATGAAAAGTGTTTGCCCAAAGTATATTAGTCCATTAACTCCCAATTGCATTCTCAAAGTTGGAATTTAAGAGGATATTGGTGTCAAAAATATGAAAATGGTGTATTATTTTATTATTGTTGTTTTTTTACATTCATTTGTTCATAGCTTTTCAGTATCAATTTATTTTGATAAAAATGTGGGAATTCAGATTAAACACAGTATGTTTTACAGAAATCTAAAAGTATCATATATCAAAACCATTTCAACAGCACAGACTGTGTACAAAATAAGAGTGATTTATTATTTTTAGTGTAAGAGACTGAATAAGGAAATGAATGATACCTTGTAACACATTTCTTTTGAAACCTACAGTACATAAACTAGACCTTAAGGGAAAGCCTTGTGGTCTTGATAACAAATTCAACACTGGGTTCTGTGTTAAGATGGAATATTAATAGTTAATTGCATACTGTATTAAATCTAGGACTTGTCTGCGTCTGGGAGGGATTGGTTCTGGATTTCATTAGTCTTGTGCTGAGATAGAGGTCAACTGGAAACTGTCGTAGTAGAGGGGAATTAGGTCTTCATGGCGCAGTTTATCAATAAGACAGATTTAGGGCCCTATCTTGCACCCAGCGCAATTGACTTTGTACACCGACGCATGTGTCATTCCGATTTTGCACCTGCGCAAAGCGCGCTTTTCCCTCCACAGAAGCACGTCGCTAAACTAGTGAATGAACTTGCGCTCCCTGGGCGGTTCAGCGCAAAAAAGGAGGCGTGTTCCGGCGCAAACAATCCCTGGTGCTATTTTGCTGTTCCATTAAACAATTGCGCCACTGACCAGAAAAAACCTAGTCTAAAGTCAGTGGCGCGTTGCGCGTTGTTCCTTATGCTATTTTAAGGGCGCATGCTTGACCATAATGTATAGCGTGCACAACGCGCATACACTTTGCTCATGTTATTTACACAGATGCAACAGTTATTTTTGCAAATTATAAATTGTTACACTAAAAAAATATTAACACATGAGATGACGGAAATCATTGTGGTGTGCCACGAAGATGTGAAAAAATAGGAATAAATCTAGCTTACAAATTATTAAGGCTAATTGCAGTAATTAAGGATCAGACCTGTTTGCCCAGTAGTGGCAAGACATTTATGTATATAAGGACATCTGACAAATTGGTTTGTCCGTCAAGAACCAGGAAAAAAAATCGATGAAACAATTGTGGCTATTTCCTCCCACGCCTGTTTAACCGACGCAATTTTGGGTGGGTTTCTCCCATCTCCATACAACACAACTTCTCTGTCTTTCACTGCTCTTACAAGAACATCAGTCTCCTCGGCTGTGAACCGCTCCTGGCGTGCGCCTGGTAAATACGCCATAATAATAGCAATCCATAATGGAACTTGCGCACCTGCTTTTAAAGGGAATGTTGGATGACGCTCTGATTGGTTTATTTCACGTTACGCCCAAACCACACCTATGAATAATGAAGCTACTTCAGACCAACCCATTTCAGATTTGCGCCGGGCGCAAGAGCCATTTATCCCGCCGGGAAAATAGCAACAGCGCCGAGACCCGCCCACAAAGTTACTTGCGCTTCGCGCTTTGACACTTGCGTTTCAGATCGTTAAAATAGGGCCCTTATAGTGCTTTGGTTTGTCAGTGCCGAAAAGGAGAACAGTTTCTTGGTTTTTGAAGGACAACCATGTTTCATCTGTATTGCTTATTGATTAGATTAAGCTTAAAAAAGGTTAAAATGTTAACTGAGAACATTGAATTTTCACATTAAAATGACATAACACTGACTTCATAGCCATTTTAGCCAGTCACTTCACAAGGGGAAAGTTGTTCCTGTGCTGAGCTGTTGAGTGTATTAAAGATGACACATTGCTCTTCTCTTATCAGACTGATCCATGTTTCAAATATGAGTCAAGCTCAGGCAGTCTGATAAGAGTTTGGTTGGCGCTCACAATGAGGCTTATTGGATTTGTGATGACCGAATGAAATTCTGTACAGCCGGTTGAAACCTGTGAGCGGCATATTTAAAGGGGTGGTTGATAACTTTTTTAATGTTAGTTACTGTGTAATGTTTCTATTCGAGCATAAACAATATCTGCAAAGTTATGAAGCTGAAAGTTCAGTGTAAACGTAGATATCAACCTTTAAAATACTGCCAGTTTAATTCTTATAAAAATGGCTGGTAGAACAAGTTACTTCCTGGGTTTGTGACGTAACAAACCCAGATAAACCCTGCACTCGGGAAAAGACAGAAAAAGGGTAAGGCCATGCTGCACTATTTCAAGAAGAAGAAGAGAAAACTAGAGGTGCACATAAACATCTATTCATATATGAATCGTGGTTCTGTCTTCTTACGATTCTAATGGATTCAATAGTTTCCAAATCAATTTGCTAAAGCAGCGTTTCTTAATACTGTTCCTCGTGTCCCCCTGCTATGCACATGCTCTCCATCTCTCTCTCTCTCTCTCTCTCTCTCTCTCATTCAGCTCAGCTCCAACGATGAACTGTTCCAAATATACAATTATTTTCTCAAAGCTATGAGAAACATTAAACATGGATGCGCGTGCAGCTACCGTACTGTATTAAAGCTTTAATCAGGATAAAACCGTATATTAAAAGCAAACATAAGCAATAGCATTTACAAATAACAGTGTATTAAAAAGTATGAAACAACAACAAACAAAAAAACATTGGCATACCATTAAAAGCTATGCTGGCACAGGATCTGCACAATCCTCTTCAATAATTTCCTTTGCCTCTCAACCATACACAAACTGATAAGTGATATTAACGAACCTGTTGTTTACAATACAACCGTAGCACATGCCGCTGAGGTGAGGGGCAGGGCATTTAGACGCGCACTAGGGACGGTTTAGCCAATCACAACACACTGGGGTAGCTAACCAATAAGAGCCCATTGCCTGTTTTCTGAGGAAGGGGCTTAATAAAATCAGGAAATGATCAGCGCATTTCTCAGAGAAGGGACAGTGCATTGTGGAATAACAGTAAATTATATGAAAAATAATGAGTTTTTTTTTTTTTTTACGAAGTATTAAAACATGTTTGACTGCACTTCATAAACACAATCAAGCCTATAAAAAAAAAAAAAAAAAAAACAGTGAACCGCCACTTTAAAATCTCTGTTGTTATTCACTCATGTTGTTCCAAATTTATATGATTTACTTTTTTCATGGAAACCAAAGCAAAGTGACCAAGGACCGATGATGAGCCCAAAGAAAGCACCATAAAATAAGTCCACTGGACGTAAGGCTGGAATACACTACAGCACTTCTGAACAGGTTTTTAAAACACTAGGGATCATACACTTGCCGACTGTGTAAATGGTTAGAGAAAAACTGTCCATCATGCACTAAACAACTGAGAATCATACACTACCAGACTTTAAAGTCTTCATAGCAAACACACACATAATCATGCACCTTGTTGCCAGGAGACGCATGACAATTGGAAACAATTGGCATTCTAAAATCAACTCAAAATATTAAACACGCTTGATTTCCTCCAATTGGATGGAATCGTAGTCTGAAGAAAAATAAATTGGAGTCTGTGACCATTATACACTGTAATATATACACTGAGACCCTTACAACTAAAATCTGCAGTCTGAATTTGTTGATGCTTTTATGATGCTCGACTTTCCTTGATCACAGTGACTCAATGATTGGATTTATTGTGTTGAATGTTACATTTAGAGACTCTAAACTAGGGTTTCCGATATCATGATTTTTTTGATCGTTGATGATTGAAATGTCTCCACAATCTGCTTTAGAAGAATCGTTCTACAGTGCAACAGCCCAGACAGTAAGCAGAAATCCATGCGGGCCAGACGTGGGCCAGATGTGGGCCGGATCTGGGCCGAAACAGCTTGCTGCAGTTCTGACACCTCCGTCTCAATATACTGTGTTGTGACATACATTAACATCAAATGTTAACTCAGCAGCAGAGTTACACTCAAGGGAGACTGTACTTCGCAATCATAAAAGTAATTTTTTGCATTAACTGCATGTGCTTTAAAGCCTTGCTCTAATTCTGTTTAAACACTGCTGCTTACTGTCTCACATAGACTCCAGTGAAGTTTCGTACTACAGAATGAGCCGTGAGGATACAGGATGTTCCAGAACATTTGTTTTAACATTTCCATCCTTTGAATTCACTCGGCTTCATTTAGGCTGTGTGTAGATGGAGGGTAATTTGCAACAAAATACAGTTAAATATATTATGAGTGTTTACCCAGGGGCTTAGATGTGTGGTGAAACAGCTCCGGGCTGAAAGCTTCTTGATGTGCTGTGTGTGTTTTGTGTGTTTGAAGAGCACAGGCGCATGAAATGTGGTTTGTCTGAGGAGAATGTCTGTATAGGACTAGAGATGAGACCTCGGTCAACGAGGGACAAGATCTGTCTCATGCCACTCTGGCTGATTCACTATGAATCCATTATGAGGAATATAGAGTTTTTGTAAGAAGTGCAGTATAGCTTGGTTGTGGTTTGACCTCATGATCTTTGGTTATAATGGAGAATAATTACAAAGTGATGACTAAAGTATTTTGATTACCTCATACTGGATAAAAACAGATTAGCTCAAATGGATCATGGGTTGTAATTCAAGCTTACTTATGACTCATTTCTGCCGACAAAGAGCCCAACTCCTATTGTGTTACATAATTATATTTTTCAACTTATTTGAGTGAATTCCACAAAGTCTTAAAATATATATATATATATATATATATACTGAATTGAAAGCTAAATTTAATGCTAATTTAAAATTTTTGAGCATTTATAAACATTTTCATTTTCTAACTTATTTAACCCCTACACAAAAAGAGAGGGAGACTCAGATAAAATAAAGCATTTTTTCACCATTTTTTATGATAATTGGAATTGGCATTAAAAATACATGTATATTGTGTCTGAACAAGATTTCCATTTGGGGAAAATGTGCTTAAATAGATGTAAGAACTCTTAAAGCTTCTAGAAACAAGCTATATATTTTTCTATATTTTTTAATGCAAAATATAATTTCTTATAATTTTGTAGTCAGAGGTGTCAAGTAACGAAGTACAAATACTTCGTTACTGTACTTAAGTAGAAATTTGGGGTATCTATACTTTACTTGAGTGATTATTTTTCAGCCGACTTTTTACTTCTACTCCTTACATTTTCAGGCAAGTATCTGTACTTTCTACTCCTTACATTTTAAAAATAGCTTCGTTACTGCTATTTCATTTCGGCTTGTTTACATACCGGCTTGTCATTAATAAAAAAAAAAAAAAAAAAAAAAAAAAAAAAACTTTTCCAGATAAATCGCGCCATCCGGATGGAGTGTATTTGATTGTGGTTGGATGAGAAGTATAAACATATACCATTCCGACACCCTATTGGTCTGTACGCGATCCATCGCACCTGCATGTGACACAAATCACATCACAGTCCAGCCAGGACATAGACAGTTTTGGGTTCGTTTATCAAAAAATATATTTCTTAAAAGTAGGGTTGGGTATGGAACCGGTATCCGATCGCCTCAGAGTCAGTCCGCTTAAATTTCACATGAAACCAGCGTCAGACCGGTCTCCTCCCGTCTTTCAGCGCGCTCTTCAATCCGCAGACCGCGAACGGAGCAGCGCATGCGCACTTAAACAAACAGAGGACACCATGTATCTGTTTATCGATAGATTGTTAGAATATCAGTATCTGTGCAGTTCTTTGTCATAAATACAGTTTACAAAAGGTCACGAGGTAGCAGTCGGTTTCTCATCTGTAAAGTTTTCGCTCATCACACCACAGCCGTTTCCTCCAGCGAAAATCTAGCCCTTAACACATATGAACGAACACATACTTTAATTACACTTACTTAAATGTACTTAATTTAATCATACGGACCATACGGCAAAAGTCTTAGACACTTTAGTATTTTCACTTAAAAGAATGGTGTTCGGACAGTTATTTATATATTTTGCTGTAGTGTGTCAGTATAAAATATCAGTTTACATTTCCAAACATTCATTTTGCCGTTGTCAGACTGCTTGTGCATTCAAAATCGCACTAGATTATTATTAAAATTAATGGCTAACTGATATTTCCAACTGACACACTACAGCAAAAGATATAAATAACTGGCTTAAAACCCTTTTTGGGGAGAAAATACTCATTTTTCCATAAGACTTTTGCACAGTACTGTATTTTAAAAACGAGATTGTTGCTACTTTATAAAGAATGAGCATACAGTAATTCACAGAACTGATAAAAGACAGTGACAGACAGCACTCATCTTAACTAAATATCAGAGTGAGTGGCAGAGATACAGTAGAAACATTATGTGTGCTTTTGTATTAAATAATGACCCAGATTGTGAAATACATTAGCTTTAGATTAAGGGAAGCACAACTTGCACAACAAGCTATGGATTTATTTAAAATATTTGTAATGTTCTTTAAAGTTATCCATAGTTTTTTTGTGGTTCTTTTTTTAAAAGTGTCGGTTCAGGCACCGTTTAGGAGCCGGTACCGTTTTAAAAGTATTGAAAAGGCACTGGACCCTACTTAAAAGTTATTATTTCTCACTGGCTCATTTACCAAATGAGTGCTTTTTCTTCGTCCTCCACAAATTAAGCTACTGTACGTAGTTCGGTAGCGAGACGTTTTAATAAATTAGCGTTTTCGATTGACGATGCGATTGACAATGTTGTGATAAGTAGGCTATACCAACTTTGTAACTCGTTACCCCCCAAATACTGGACATAGCAGACGTATGTACCAAATACAAGAAGCTATCAATCAAGAAAGTATCAGGATTATGATTTCTTTTTCAGTTTTAGTTATTGATTAATCACTTGGATTAATCATTCATTTTGACAGCACTATAATGTTTACTGTAAATAGACAACCATACAAGTGTAATTGTTACTAAGCCTGCACCAATGTTCTTGTCCATTGCCCTCGCAGATTCCTGCAGCTAATCATGGATGTACATAAACATTACATTTAAGGTTATTGATGACAAGCCTCTAAAGTTTGACTTTTTGCACCATAACATTTGGAGCAGTAGTTTTCAGTGTTCAGACTTCACTTCTTTATTTGTCTATATCATTTAGTTGTCTTGCACCTGTGTCCTAATTGGATTTTCATATATGCGGCTGAAACAGGAAGCCTAGTGCATCCCAAATTTTTCAACATGAACATTTTAATATAACATTATAGTCATTATGGCCTATGGCCTTTAGAAAAATGTTTTTTGAGGAGGTGGGGTAGTACACAATAGGCCCCTGTGGTGCGGCCTAAGCTTTTGTTCTTAATGGCATTTTTTTCCCCTTAAATTACTTTTACTTTTATACTTTAAGTAGTTTTTTAAACCAGTACTTTTACACTTTTACTTGAGTAAAAAGCTTGAGTTGATACTTCAACTTCTACAAAAGTCTTTTTAAACCCTAGTATCTATACTTCTACTTGAGTAATGAAAGCCAGTACTTTTGACACCACTGTTTGTAGTGAAACTTGACCTGGAATTTTCTTAATAAGATTCACACACTTGAATTTGCTTACTTTCTTTTTTGGACTCCTTGCTCCAAGAGTTTTTTCTCTTCATCTTAAACACAGGCATATTTGTCATTTCATCAAAGAGCCTGTATCTCTTTCAACTGTTTTCTCTCATTAAAGCGACATGTCATGTTTCTTTGATCATGATACAGTCTAATTGTCTGGATGTGATGACATTATCAGGAATGTGATTGGGCAGGCAGTTGCAGTCTTGTCCGATCTCATCTTTCCCGTGTGATGACTTTCCAACTCTCAGCTACCCAGAAACCCCTGCTGTGTCTCAGCTTGTCGTCTTCCTTTGTTTAAATATTGATGCTGCTGTGCTGTCTTAGACACCTGCTGGAATGATCAGCCAAAAGAGAGATATATGAGATATATGTGATAACGAAATGAAAACATTGTAATCATTGTGTGTGTGTATGTGTGTATGTGTGTATATACATATATGCACACACATTTATACTTAATGTATATATATGCATAGAAGTAACTTTTTACGATATTGACAAAAGTTTAAATCCACCCTTGCCGAACTTGTTCTTATCCCTTTTCACGTCACAAATCACATCATACAGTAGGGATGCTCAAATTAACTGTTAGGTATCAATGCATCCTTTGAACAGCGAGAGAGAACCATCCAACTCTACAGTGTAATGATGTGTTAAATGTTTAAAATCAGTGATAAAGCTTAAGGCGCCATGATACACAGCATCTAAAGAGGAAAGAAGACCAATCAAGAATTGATAAGAACGCTGCAGACACAAGTTTCTTGAAAAACCCTATCTTTTTCCTTAAATTTTCTCTCAAATCATCAATATGTGAGCCAATTATAATGGCCATATATTTATACTCTTAAGACTAACGTAATCAAATTTCCCTGCAATGTCCAGAGGGCAATCAAAGTGTCTGACATAGATCTAGAATTTGATAACAACATAAATTTAGTTTTCTTAACGTTTAAAACCAACTTTAGAGTATAATAACTTGCTTGAATAATATCAAAGACCGTATGCAAAGCACTTCTTGTTTTGTAGGTGGATAACAATAAATAACAGTGTCGTCCGAATAAAAATGAGTTAACATTAAGACAATTAATTCATTTACACTTAATATATAATTATTGCATACCGTTTTATAATGTACTACAATATTTAAGTGCCAATATACAGTATGCCACTAGTTGCACTAATCTAAATAGCAATTAACTACTGTTTACTCATTTGTGAGTTTGTGTTCTTTAAGCATTACGGTCAAAGATCGACTTTGATCTGAGCTTATGTACCTCGGTTTTAAGCATTATTTGAGCAAAATGTTTCTCAAAAGCTGATGGCCTACGATCCAGCAGTTCCAAAAATAAATACAAAACCTGTGCTAAGTGAAAGAAAAAAAAAAATTATAAAAAAAAACATTTAATCCAATGTTTGGCAATAATATAGCATAACAAGATTTTATAAGCTAATTTTTGTTTGTCTGTTTTTTTGGTAGACCGGTCATTATTCACTGGGAACTCTATTTTTATAATGTGTGCTGTTATAACATATTTGAGCAAAGTAAATTCTAAAAATGAAGTTCATCCACTCTTTCCTAATGTTGGGATCAGAAGGAAGGCAATGCAATTGTTGTATCTTGTTGTGTTTGGACATCTTTATCGCTTGATTTCTGCATAGATCTGCATTTGTCTCTCTCGTTATTTACACTACACGAGTGAATCAAGGGCATCTTTAGCAGTTGTTGAGTTGGTTTTCACACCCTGCACTTTTAGCACTAAGTGACTTTCCTGAGCTCCATAAGCATATAGTGATTCCTTTCATACCCGAGAGCATTTTAAACCCTCCACAACACAGTCAAGGCAGAAGCTCAAACACAGCCACGAGTGGACAGAATGTCTTTTGTGTTCAGTGAAAAGCATTCAAATCAGCCAATCAGATTGCCCGGACCGGTTCGGTGGTTTACGCTTTATAACCTGACAGCCGTACATGAGCGGTTTAAGAGGAACACAAGATTAGCTTGCTGCCAAAAAGCTGCGGTTTGAATAACAGTATATTTCACAGATCCCTGGGGCACCCGAGGTCTGTGTGAGCGTTGGCTGAGAGGTGGGAGAGGTTAACAGAGATGGTGGCTGCATTCAGCACATGCAGATTCGCCAGTGACCTTCAGCGGGACAGAGAGGCCGTGGTTTGAAAGCCTCCGCGGGTGAAACGAGCACCTCGTATTGATCAGTCTCCTCAGGAACACGTGCCGATGCAATCTGAGTGAGCCCTGACATTTTTACCCAGAAGGAGTGCTCTGTTTCAACTGTTCTCCATTTCGCTGCTTTCGGAAATAAACTAGTCTTCTGATTGACCCATTTTGCACGAATTAGAACTGATGATCCTAAACAAAGGTCAAAGGTCTAAAGCATGTTCTGCTGCAGGGCCGACCCTTGGATTAAGCGACAAATGGGCGTAAAACGACTGGGGGGCGCAGCAGGGAATTATGATTATTTTTTTATTTTTTTTAAAGTGGACCCTCTTGTGACCATCATGCAGTCCTACACCCATATATTAAAGGGGTAAAGTTGTTTTAATATCAGTTAATAAATAATATTAATAAATATATTAATTCATATATATTAATTAATTAATTATCTTAAATTATTTATATTTTAAATTGTTTTAGGTCACAGTAGGTTTTTTATACTGAATTGAACTAAATTCAATGTTCCCAAATCAGCTCCTAGAAATAAACCTAATTTTATTTAGGCAAAATATAATTTCTTTTTAATTCTGGAGTGAAATATGAACTGTGCAATGAGATTCGCCTACTTAAATTTGGTTTACTTTCATTTTCAGACTACTTGCTCCAAGAGTTTTTCATCTTAAACACAGACGTATTAGTCGATTCATCAAAGAGCATGTATCTATTTTAACTATTTTCTCTCTGTTACAGTGATGTGACATATTGAGAATTTGTTTTACATTTTTTATTATGATGCCGTCTAATTGTTTCGTGGTGGTGACATTATCAGGAACATGAGTCTCGTCTTCTCAGATCATTCTGGGTTAGAAATTCACTTGCCATTGGCAGGTCTGGCAAAAATAATTGTATTTAGCTTAAATGCATCATTACTTGAATCACTGATCATTTTACATGCGTTTTAAACATGTAACCAGAGTGGGAATTAGTGTGAGTGTCTAATGATTGAATTATAGTGTGTCTAATTCACACTGTAGTAACATCATGTATCTAAAGCCGACATATGTTTCACTATTCAACCCAATTCATGTGCTGGAATGAGGGAAAATTGCCTTGATTTGTTAGGAAACTGTGCACGTCCATCCCCAGAGGCTGCATCTGGGTGTTTGTGAGGATGTAATTAACTCACACTGATGTTTGGATGTGTCTTTAGAGCAAACAGGATAGCACTTAGGCCCAAATTACTGTTAGCACCATCTTGCATATATTAACACCAGTCAACTGAATGACTTTTGATGAGGATCAGAGTGTGTCATGTAGCTGTATGTGAACATAAACTATCTGCAAAGTTGTGAAGCCGACAGTGCACGATAATAAAGATATTGTCTATCAAGAAAAAAAAAAAAAAAATCACAATCACCTAAACATGTCATCAGGAATTTGAATCTTATTCTGTTACGGCTCAACGTCACAAAGTAACACATTTGCATAATGCCTGTGAGAGTAAATTTGTTTTATTACATCTCATAATTACAACAAACTTGTCAACACTTGACCCTTACCACTGAGAAAAGTCCTGCTTCAGTTGTGCTTGTGAATCAGTCTCTTGTCGATCTGCGAGTTCAACCGTTTCATCATCAGACTCCAGCTGTAGTTGGTAAGCTACAATCCATACATTTTTTTTCTATGTATTGACAAGTTTCCAGGGCTGTCATTCCGTCATGTCAATGGGCGTTTAGTTTCCGACATGCAGTAGAGTCAATCTAGAGCCAATTTCCACAGCTCTGGACCAATCACAAATGACTGTGCAATCTGACCAATCTCAGCATTGAGAAAAGGAGGGGTCTAGAGACTGATTGTTTGAACTGCTTCACACGAGTCGTTTATGAATCATTTGGAAATAGGTAAAAATAAATCTATTTTCTGAGAAAACTAATATGTTTTTTGACCTTGCATGCATGTGAACCTGTTTTAGGAGACTCATAAAACAGTATTAGCAACCTTAAAAATGGCATAATAGGGGCACTTTAAAGCTAAAAGACTAAAACTTAACACAGAAAAGACTGTTGCATGATTATTTCACACTATTCTCTGTGTCTTACAGTTTTAAAACAATATATACTTTGTGCCACAAATGCTTTTGACATGTAATTGGATGCATAAAGTTAAACTGTTCTAAATCTCTAAATGAGTGAGTGTGATGCATAAAAACTACAGTAAAAAAAGCCCACTCAAGTAGTTTAATGTAGCAGGCGGTAAGGGCCTGAAAGCGTCCCAGTCCTGTGGTGTTTGAGCTGAAGAAGGTAAAACGGTAGCGCTGCGCTCCGAGCCTTACAGCCAACTGGGCCAGTGAAACCAGGTCGCCCCCACGTGAGGAGAACTTCTGTTAAAAAAGGCCCTCTCCTGGAAGGGAAAGACTAATTATAATTTCTTCCAAAGTCACACTCTCTCTCTCTTTTTTTCTTTCTTTCTATCTGTCTCTCCAGCGTGCTCAGAGATGTGGACCGCAAGGCAGAGCAAATACGCTGACATTGACACAGTTAAAATGCCATTTCAGGCTCCTTATGTGAGGAGAGATGGCCTCCGGGTCTACTGGATCCCGCCGCATTAATGTGTGCCAGTTTGAGATAAAAAATGTTTATTAATTTTTTATTAATTTTTATAGTGCATCGTCTGGTTCTAATAAGCACTGAAATTGTCGAATTGACGTACAACGTACAAGTTTCTTAACGTAAACTCAAATAAAAGGTAACAGAAATCCTATGGACATATTCCCCCCCCCCCAAGCAAAAAAACTACACACACACACACATATATATATATATATGTGGATGTGTCCCATTGTGTCATGTGTTTAACTGGTAGTTCCCAATCCCCAGTCCAGCCCAGGAAAGGCTCCTGTTCCTGAGTATAGCCCATGGAGGGCTCCCAATCCCCAGTTCAGCCCAGAAGGGGCACCTGTTCCTGAGTCAAGCCCAGGATGGATTCCCAAGTCAAGCATAGGATGGATTCCTGTTTCCCCGTTAAGCCCAGGATGGGCTTCTGTTTCCCCGTTAAACCCGGGATGGGCTTCTGTTTCCCCGTTAAACCCAGGGCGGGCTCCTGATCCCTAGTTAAGCCCAGGGAGGGCTCCTGATCTCCAGCTGGCCCCAGAGCTCGCTATATGCCCATGGCCGAGCCAGCTAAGGCCATGGAGGATCCACCATTTCCTCCCGAGTCTCCAGATCCGCCCTGAATTTACAATAATGTTTACAGTGTAGCTCACAGATCTCATGCTGTGCACATTCCAACCAGTTAAAACCAGCATGTACTTCAAACCTGATGTACCGGTATATTCACACACCAAATATGAATGAGAAACCTACACTATTTTGGTCACCAGTTTTAATCTTTAATAACACCATCCAAAAATTACATCAAATGCATCAAAAGTTCATCTGAAGTGAGAAAATTAAGCTCCCATTCTGGGTGTGTCATTTGTATGGTTATTTACTGTATATTATAAGATTACTTGTTCATTTTCACTTACAAAAACTGTATTTTGTGGTAAAATTACATAAAATGAAATGTGTTTTCATTGTATAGAGTAAGGGAGCTCTTACCACAGTATATTTACAGTCTTTTAATATTACAGTTATGATAATCTTTCAGCTCTCAGATCTTATTGACATACTGTATGAATTAATTTGTTCTTTGCACATTATAACCATTTTAAACCTTTTACTTTTTTTTTTTTTTTATCTTTACACCAGAGATTTAATATGTGCAAACATGAATAAAGAACCTGCAACATTTTGGTATTTTACCATGAAAAGGAACACTATCCCGAAGTTACAAAGTTCATTTGGAGTGAAAATTTGAAGCCCCATTCTGGAAAAGTAAATTTCATGGTAAATTCAAAGATGATTTGTTCTTTTTCACTTATAAACATGATGAATTTGACAGTGTTTTGTTGTAAAATTACATGAAATTCCTTGATAAATGTGTTATGTTTTTTCCCCCATACAGAGTAAGTGAACTATTATTTTTACTGTAGCATTTTTACATTTATTTTACTTGACAGCTCTCAGATCTCATGCAAACATGTACTGTAGCTAATCATCCTTTTAGTCTCCAACTTTTTTTTTCTTTAAGCACTAAGGTGACACTATCCCAAAGTTACAAAGTCTGCCTGGAATAACTACACATGCTCCGAAAACTGCATTACTGA
The DNA here is from genome assembly GCF_003368295.1 of Carassius auratus. Classification (NCBI taxonomy): domain Eukaryota; kingdom Metazoa; phylum Chordata; class Actinopteri; order Cypriniformes; family Cyprinidae; genus Carassius; species Carassius auratus. The sequence continues at coordinate 17,103,780 of NC_039245.1, read as the reverse complement.
GAAAACACCATTAACTCCAGCCAGCAGACTCTCTGATTGCCGCTGCGCAGAAAATCCATGAGGCAGTTGGGTCTCTCGTCAGAAAGCGTGTCCTTCGGGCCAAAGAGCAAAAACATTAATAGAATTTGAATCCCATTAGGCTGGTGTGAGTGGGGTGTGTTGCTCTAATGCCATATCGAGGAGGAACATTGATTAATGGCTTTTGTTTGCTGCTGTAGAGCTTGCAGGCCTAAGGTCCCGAAAACCTGAGAGACTAAACCTCCACTGTTCATTATAACACAGAGCACAATTAAAGTTGTGTGTGTGTGTGTGAGAGAGAGAGAGAAAAGGATTGCCAGTCACAAGAGACAAGAACCTCCACAAATGGGAAAACAACAGAAACAATAGCATAAAAGGAGCAAATTGGCTTAAACCTCTTGGGGGAACTGATGTGTTTGCATCTTTAAACTGGATGAAACACTAAAGTCTTTATTTCAAAGCTGAGCTGAATATGGATGGTGTCTTTTTGAGAGCAGTTCAATTTTCATTGACATTTTGTTTTTTTCCTGCAGAGCACTGGCGGACATTTTGAGACAGCAGGGACCCGTTCCCATACCACAGTACGAGCATGAAAACATTGCCACTATCGACGCCTCGCCCAAAGAGAACACACCTATACGGACATCCAAGAACCACTACACACCAGTGCACAACAAAAACAACCACGGTAGGTGGCGGCACTTCTGTGTTCTCAATGGAAATGCCATGTTTTACAAACTAACTCAAATGTACCATGTTATTACTGTGGTATTTATTTATTTATTTGTTGGGAGGTCACCGTTAGAATAACAATTTCCATGTTACCATGTAAATGGAACATGAATGTGGTTCTAAAAGGATTCTTCTTTTTTCTTTTCTTTTTTTTAAAGAATATGGAACTCTTTTTGGAATGTTCCAAAAATGTAAAATAAATTACCATGGCAATGGTTTATTCTCAATAAGAGATTATTAATATGTCTACAAATTAAAAAGAGTATACCTGTTCCTCATACAGTAGAGGAGGGTTTCACAAATGCAAATGGGGGTTGAGAGTTGATGAATGGCAAAAATGAGTAAAATATGAAATGTTAAATGAAATAGGCCTGCAATTGAAATTGTGATATGGCTTCATGTTTTTAAATTGCAAAAGGCTATGATTTGGCCTGGTGTGCTGCATGTTCACGTCCGAAATAATTTGGTTTGAAGTCTTATTTGGATCTTGTAAAGAACCTTAAAAGACAACCAAAGCAGGGATGGCCAACTACAGTCCTGCAGAGTTTTGGTCCAACCCTGATTAAACACACCTGAACAAGCTAATCAAGGTCTAAGTGTTATAAGAAAGCCACAGGCGGTGAGTTTTTATCAAGGTTGAAGCACTTTTGGCCACCCCTGCTCTAAAGGTTCGAGTCCTGAATGATGCAGTGAGTGAGTAAATTTACAGCATTTACCTCAGACAACCATTACCATTCAGTGCTGAATAACTGTGCTGACGTGCCTAACCCTAACCCCAGCATTAGATCATGGGTTTCATTCCCAGAGATTGCATGATCTGATAAACTGCATACCTTCAATGCAGTATGCTTTGGATAAATGCATCTACCAAACGTATAAATGCAAATATAAAGTTGTCTATTGCGCCTTTTACACTGCACATTGGTCCCGGAAAATTGCTGGATTGACTTCTCTGTGAACTCAACAAGCTTTGTTTGAACGAATCCAGAACCAATGGCGTAAAGGGTTTGTCGAAGTGATGACACATCTCATCGTGCAACTCTTTTACTGGGTGTTTTGAAGGTAGATCAACATTCGCGATGAAAAAATATGTGCAAACTGTAATGAAGCAGAGATCAGTTAACTCATCATTGTCCGCACTGAAGCTGAGATTATTCGCCATTTTTTTAATGAAAGGTAACATGCCTAGCATTTTCGACTCATACATTACACGTCACATCTTGATGTCATGTGTCATTACGGGACCTTTACGGGTTGTGTGTGAACACATGCACAGATTACTGGCACTGTGAATGAACCAAAATCTAATGATCCAGGAACAATTGCCAGGACACATACATACCTGTATTATCTAGAATCTCAATGTGAAAGAGGCTTAAGTGTGTGGATGTGTGCGTATACTCAGGATTTTATTTGCGCCGATATGTTTGAGCAATTCTTGATTGAGTTGTTTCATATTTAAAAGTCAAACACGCTCCTCTGATGTGCCGGCAAAACACACTTTCACTGACTCCAGTTCAGAGTTAGCATTAATGCAGATGTACTGTCTTGTATGTTTTTGAGCTAATCAGTGGGTTGGCTTGTTGTACACCAATATTCAAAATGCTTGTGAATAAACTAAATATAACTGTATTTGAATGAGGTCAGCTGCTGGGATTAGCGCTGAATGTTAGTGTTTGTCTGATTGAGTTTAAAGTTTATTCACTCGCTGAAGCATTCATGACTCAAACATTGAGAGCGGAATTTATAAAGTCTGTCCTGTAATTTAATAAAAGCTTGGGAAAAGACTGCAATGAATTACTGATAAACAAACCGTTCGATGGCTTTAATGTCAGATGCTAACTGAATCTGGGTCATTCCCACTATGTAGTATATTTTCATGTCCCAGTCATATATTTTTAACTTACACTAAATAAAATAATGTACTGAATAGAAACCATATTAGTTAAATTCATGCAATCACAATATGAAAAGAATATATATATATATATATATATATATATATATATAATATATATAACTCACGGTTTGGTTTGTATCATGGTTTTAGAGTCATGGTTTCAGTATAGTTCAGTACTATGTTTAGGTAAAATCTATACTTTCAAATAAAAATAAAGAAAATAAGAATTATCCATCTAACTACAAACAACAGCACAAATAAATAAATAAAGTAAAGATACAAATAAAATAAAAAGTGATTTTCATTTTTTTTTTAAATATGGGTATAACACTAGTTTCAAGTACAGAAACTGAATAAAGTATTAAAATGTAAAACAGCATTGCATATTTTATTGTATAAATTAAAGATTAATCTTAAAGTTACAAAAGCTATTCAATCAAAAGCAGTGAGTGATTTCTTTGTTGTTGCTATTTTAATATTAAATTTTTTTAAAGAGAATGCACTGATACTCAGGTTTGCGCTGAGGTGCCAAGCGGTAGTACAGCAGCTGTGGCAAACAGACATGATGTCTCCATTCCCTCCTTCAGGGATCAAGATTTACAATACGTAACCGAGACGTTCCCTTTCAGTCTGTCATTTTCGACGTCACGTCAGTGACTGACAAATTGGGAATCCCTACCAAAGCGCTATGGATGCTGCCCCTTCCAGTGTCCTGTGCAAACATCCTGTGGTCCTCTAGGTATAACCCAAGGCTCGCTACAAGAAGACACTTAAACTAAGTGAGATTAAATAATACTGGAAAAACGTACCCATTCCACTTGAAACAGGAGCATTGCAGAAGCCCCATCCTTCCCAAAGGAGGTTTCAGAAACACTTACACATATAGACACCTTTTTAGGTGCATATGGAAGATTTAGAGGTGCTTTCAACCCACTTGGGAAATAGCAGAAAGTCTGTCACGGTCACTGAGGCTATACCGTTGACTTTACACATATGGGATCCACTTAGGTTTCTACATATGGATCCCAGCCCTCTACCGGTTCAAGTGAGGGCATGGCACCGAGGGGATGGAGGAGCTCAACAGGGTCAACAGTATGGACTCTCTGGAGAAGTTTTAGCAAGCTGACACTAAACCAAGGCCTCTCAGTGCTCCTACCTTTTTGAGGTGAGAGAACAGTGGGAGACCAGTTCAACACAAAGGCTAAAGAACCTAGTGAACAGGCCCACAGCTCTACAAATGTCTGTCGGTGAGGTGCCATGAGCCAACACACAGGAGGATGCAACACTTTAATCGAGTGAGCTCGCAACCTAACCACACATCAATTAAAAAATAACAGTAAATTCTGTGATATCATTAACTGGAAATGACTTATAGACAACTGTGACTCCCGGTGTTGTGTTTGTAGACATGAAGGGGTAAACGCGGTCAGTGTTTTTGTTGATGTTTTACATTTTTGTGTCAAATGTTCACATTCATGCAGTGGCTTTTGGCCCAGAGCCATCCTATTAGACGACTTTAGACATTTCTTTGACATCCATAAACAGCGTGGAGTAAATGTGCATATGAGTTCGAATGTTACGATTGGCCTAGAGTAGACGTGTTCTGAACTCGTGCCTGCTTATACTGATAATCTGTGTTCAAACAGAGCAGATTACTGGTAATTTACTGTTAATGTTATTACTTCTCAAACCAGTAAATTGGCAGAACAAATTGAATGGTATTTTTTTAAAAGTCCTGTTCACACATGATCACTTAATGGTTTAATTTACCAGTAAAGACTGTATGTGTGAAAGGGGTCAAATCGTCATTCTGCACATGCTAAACTCATACTGTAGCTAAATATTTTACAATTTAAAATAAATGAACATTGTTCTTAAGGGGGCACCTTGTGTCATCTTATCCTTCCTTAACGTGTGTGTGTGTGTGTGTGTGTGTGACTGCATCAGAGGAATGCTGCTGTGTTTGATCTTCTCGTCTCCTGAGAGTTGGTGACAAAGTGCTCCTGTGATCCATAAAACGTCTGTTTTGATTGATTAAATGCCTTTAAATAGGGCACGTAGTTTATAAAAAGCTTTCAAACTAAAAGAAATTTGAATGTTTGCTCATCTGATTAATTGGCTGAAAGAAATTCAATCTCTTTTGAGTCTCTTATTGATTTCCTGTGCAGAGATTTTCTTTCATTTCTCTGGAAGTCCATCCCTGCGTTTGGTTAACCTCAATGACCTCTTTTTCTTCAATGGCTCTGCTCTGTCCATTAGGGTTTGGGTTAGTCCTGTTATAATTTATGTATATAATTGATACATTCATTTTAATCAGAAGAGCTCTTTAAGAAGGGCTAAATGTATGAATATAACACTGACATTCATTTAAATGTTAAAACCATGTTTACATATTTATAAACAAACCAAAATGTTTTCAAGTCATTATGCAATTATAATGCATGTGTTTATATTGGTCAACTAGGAGAAAGTGTTGTTATTGGTGCCAAGGTATATAAATTGAATTAGGCTTTTGCATTCGTAGTCCCTTTATGACCCCTAGCTGAGTTTAAATAGCTTTTTAATGGTGGAAGGACATGCTGTATTAGATTTCCTTTCTCCTTCTGATCATCACTTGATACGGTCTAAGACCTCATATTCACTGATTTATAATAGCATATAATTATTTCTGTTGTGAGCACATTATTGTATATGCTTATTTAAAATAGTGTTTTGGGACCGACTTGATTCCAGGAATCACTGAATCAAATTGAATTTATGCTTGCAGTTACTGTACAAATGTTAAAGTAGCTGATTGGATTGTTATAATAACACTGAGTTTTTCACGTTTCACCTGGGAAATATTGTGTTTTTCTTTCTGGGTTTCATGTTCTGTTGATTTCATTACTTAAAAATGAGAAATCAGTTTGCAGAGGTTAGCACCTGCTATTTACTTTTACAAATAAAGGTAGACCCTTTTCAGATTCGATTGATGTATTGCTCTTATCTGTACGATCAAAACTGAAAGTGTAATTTAAGTTCTTTTCTGGGTTATCAGGAGAAGATGCCTCATAATGCGACTCCAGAGGGTTAACGATCATTATTTTGTGTATTTGGTGTAACAAAATATGTTGACATGCTTTAATGTAAAAAAATACAATAATGTACAGTATTCGATAAATAATGTTATTTATTTAATTGTAGGTATATGCCCCTCCTCTCAAACACGTAATTTTCTACAAAACCCCTCCTTCCGACAAGTGGAGTCTGCTCTGATTGGCGAACTGACCCAGTGCATTGTGATTGGCCAAACACCGCAAACACTTGCCGGAAATGTAACACCCCTTTCCATAATCGCAAGCTTCATCTTTCAAAAAAATGTAAAGACAGCTAATAATGTCTTTAGTTTTACCATCAGTTCAAGCTCGAGTGTAACAGACACATTGATGAAGCTCATATGTGTTTGTAGAACACAAGCCAGGACGGTTAAGACAACTGACTCCACTGTGTGACCTTCTGTCTCACACACACACACACACACACACAATGCATAAAACCCCACATCTGAACAATCAATAGCAAATACTGAAACTAATAACAAAACATACTTACAGAAGCTGATTCAGAAGCATTAGATTATCGTAGCAAAGTCAGAATGACCTCTTCTCCTAGGTTCACGAAACAGTCGTCCATAAAATGCTGTTCTGTTGAAAGTAATCTTAGATGCCTAAATGCATCTACTTTCTGAAGTCTAAATAAAGTGCTTTTGCTTTCTCCTAGATACACACACATCTCCCTGATACTAAGTGTGTCACTGAAACCACGCCTTCTTTCTTTGCGTGAACATTTGGGTGGCATTACTTAAGAATATCTCTTTGGATTTAATACTTTAGTCTTTGCAACTTCACATATCTTCTTTGTGCACCAATATCTTACAACACTCCAAAGAGAGGGGAAAATGTTTTGTTACGTTAGAGGTACAGTAACAAAAAAGCCCGTTTAATTCTGTCATAGAATGGAAAATGGTCGTGAAATACTTAAATGAGGATGTTTTTTTTTTTTTTTTGTACTGGCTTTATTAATGGAAACAGGATTAGAATATGAGATGGTAAAATCGTTGGATATGGCCTCTTTAACCTTGCTTCAGGCTCTTTAATCCAGGACATGAAGATTTGATGCGCATCACGAGCTAAAATGAAGCAGATCTCTCAGATTAAACATTAGCATGCATGTTCGCTCAGTTTTACTCAGTTTGATTAGACAATATGGTTTAACAAGGTCTTGTTTTAATAAAAGACTGTTATTAAATATTAACTTTCATCACGCAGCAATGTACCAAAATCACAGTGATGGACAGATCAGCCACTGTGAGGAAAATATAAAGAGAGAGACAGAGTAATGAAGATGGCAAATGGTCCCATCTGCTATTCTCATTATGAGTTTCTTAATGCAATCTGATCTCTGGTTTGACTGTCTCCGGATCATCTTGACACCCGTGCGTTTAATTTCATGTAGAAAGGGACACTTGGGTATTGATTGTCCACACTGCCCTGTGATTCATTATGTCTGATTGAAATATCTTGCATGAATAAATCCGCAGTCAAGATCTGAGATATCAATATGAGCCATCAATGTATTTGTATCCATTTTTTGTTCTGCTATGGATATTTTGGAGATAAAAACATGGATAGTATTAATGAAACAGCAAAGGTGCTAATGTTTCATGACGCATATGGTGGCTACCATATAAAAAGCACTGCATGGTCTTTCGTCTGCCATAAATAACATAAAATGGGAATATAGGACTCAAAATCAGAGACCGCCTGAAATTAGGGCATTTTTGACAACACTAGAGACTGAATCTCTCTCTCTCTCTCTCTCTCTCTCTCTCTCTCTCTCTCTTTCTCTCTCTCTCTCTCTCTCTTGTTTGCTGTTAGTGTTGACCGTTTTCAGTTCTACCTCAAAACTTCACCAAGAAATATTTCAACACAATTTCACAGGATGCAATTGATTTATGGAGCAATAACATGTCTGTGCATCTCTCTTTGTGTGTGTGTGTGTGTGTGTGTGTGTCTTTAGGTTTTCCTTTGAATTGAGTAAAAGGCATGAAGAGTGACTTTCCACTTATGAAAAGCATTTTTCACTAGCTTTGAGAAGTTTGATTCATGTTATTGAATCAGTTCGTTCAAATGGTTTATTTATTCAACCTCACTTAATCCTGGAAAATGGCATAGTGTCATAACGTTAGCCTGTAAAGTTTGACGTATGAAATGATAGTCAGAAATGTATATATTTAGTTATTTATTCTTTTATTTATTCAGAAACTAAAATGCTTTTTGAAAGCGATGCATTTTCAGATTTTGCTTGAAAATTCTCGGGGATTCAGTATTATGGATAGGGATGGGAAGATCATTCCACCAGCCAGGAATGGTGAAGGAGAATGTTCTGGAAAGTGATTTTGAGCCTCTCTGTTATGGTGCCACGAGGTGTCGCTCACAAGCAGATCTCAGACTTCTGGAGGTGATGTAAATTCATTATAGTGAGTGGGAATAAGGGGGTGCTAAGCCTGTGGCTGTTCTATATGCAAGCATCAATTACTTGAACTTGATGCGAGCCGCAACCGGTATCCAGTGCAAGGAGATAAAGAGAGGTGTAACATTGGCTCTTTTGGGTTCATTGAAGACCAGTTGTGCCGCTGATTTCTGAATCATTTTTAGAGGTTTGATTGTACTTGATGGAAGTCCAGCCAGAAGAGCATTGCAGTAATCCAGCCAAGAAATGACAAGGGCCTGGACAATAAGTTGTGCAGCCTGCTCTGTTAGAAAGGGCCTGATCTTTCTGATGTTGTGCAATGCAAACCTGCAAGATCGAGCAGTCTTTGCAATATGGTATTTGAAGGTCAGCTGGTCATCAAAGGTTACACCAAGATGGCAGTTGGAGTGGCAGTGAAGACAAGAAGCTCAGTCCTTGCCAGGTTGAGCTGTAAGTGATATTCTTTCATCCAAGCTGAGATGTCCGCCAGGCAGCCTGAAATCTGTGCAGCTACCATTGGATCATCTGGTTAAAATGAAAGATAGAGCTGTGTGTCATCAGCATAGAAATGATAGCCATGTGCCTGTATGATGGGACCCAGTGGTGTTGTGTGTGTATAGAGAAGAGGAGGGGTCCAAGAACTGATCCCTGAGGAACCCCAGTGACAAGTAGATGTGCTTTGGATACATCCCTTCCCCAAGCCATCCTGAAAGTCCTATCAGTAATATAGGATTCAAAACAGTGAAGTGGAATCCCTGTGATGCCCAGTGATGAGAGGGCAGACAGAAGGATCTGATGATTGACAGTGTCAAAAGCAGCAGATAGATCCAGCATAATAAGAACTGATGATTTGGAATCAGCTTTTGCAATCCGCAGGACAGTAGTGCAGTCTCCGTTTAATGGCCACTCCTGAAACATGGCTGGTTAGCGTCCAGTTTGTTGTTCTGCAAAAGAAACAGTGATATCTGGTTGAAAACAACTCTTTAGAGGGTTTTTGCTGTGAATGGAAGGAGAGAGGTCTACAGGTCTGTAGCTATCTGTAAGAGAAGTGTTTAATGTAGGTTAAGTTCACATATAAGGAGAACCGGGTTAAACTGTCTGTTCATTCAAATACATCTATCAGACTGGCAGCTGTCTTTAGCAGTGCTTTTAACGACTTCCTCCATATTTCACAGCATTCATCACAATCATCTGTGAGTGACATCACAATGGATTGTAGTAGATTGTGTGCAGGAGGTTTTTCACCAAAGTTTTGATCATGTTGATCCTTTTGGGACCTAAGAGATTTGCATATCAAACTTGATACAGTAGTTTTATAGGTTTAAACACTTCAGCTTTAGATGACAGTGACACATAAACCTCTCAACCCTCCCGTCCCATGACCTTGAGGTCAGCAGCTCTGGTCCTGTCCAATTAGATGGCTAAAGATTCACCTGCCAGAGGAAGACGGTGAAGGTTTTCCAGTGTCCTCAGCAAGGCTTGAATATGAGATGAGAGCGTTGGTGTGTATGTTGAGAGTGTTGTAGTGACCTCTAAAACCTCTGCCCCATTAAAACTTAACGCAGCACCTTATCTTGACCTCCATCTCTGAGTGGCTTGCTGGCTGAGATTACTTCTCAATAACCGCATTAAATCAAGGCCGTGATGTGATAGATGTGGGGTATAAAGGGTAATTAAGGCAAGATATTACAGGCAAAACCAGTGGTTTTTATGCACTGCTCAATTTTGAGATTTTGCTTCTGTAACTTGTAACTTTTCAAAACTAGAGGAAAGAAAATGTTACTTGTAGTGTAATCTATTTCACTTCAGCAGCACTTACATAGATCAAACCTATCTACATTTTGAAGGTTTGTACAGAGGTGTTTGTTAATATATCATTCGCCTGGTTTATACTTCACATCCTTTTATTGTGTTTTCTGCTGACTTGTAAAATATATTGCAAGTGTTATACAGTGAAACAGGACATCTGACAGGAAATGAAAAGAAAAAGTAATACACCAAACAGTTCAGTTCCAAAGCATTCGAACATTTCCCCCATTCACCTGATTTATATTATGTTTCATTCCTAAAAACATGTTGAAAATAGATTTATTGTTAAATAGTTGATGTTTTCTGATTTCTGGAGTGATAAAAAGAGATTCAAAATCTCTGAACAATCTGTCAACTCTAATATGTCAACAAAGTGATAATGTTTTCATTAATAACACTTGCTGTGTCTGTTTTTGCAGGGCATTATGGGAAAGAAAACTTCCGCAGTGGTCAAGACATTCATAACTTTATTTCCTCTGGCTTTGTGACGCTCGGCAGGAGCCATCTGAAAGGTAATCACACAACAACAAAAACACTGAGAATAATCAGAAATGTTTCTTGAGAATGATTTTTGCCTTCAAAGAAATAATATACATGTTAAATATATTTTCAATAGAAGAGTTATGTAGCTTTAATTTATATCTGTATATATATATTTTTCAATATTTCTTATTTTTATTTAAGGTTGGGTTTTAGGGTTTGGTGTATTTTGATTTTTTTTAAACAAAGGTTTCAGAAAATGTACTAGAAATTATTATTAAAGAAATATAAATTTTAAAATGTAGATGTAATTTTAGGAGTTTTAGTATTATATTAAATTATCTTTTATTTTTATATTTAATTTTAATTTGATTTTAGATTTAAAAACATTTTATTTGTTTTCTTACAGTTCTATATAGCTGTCATTTGTTTATGTATTATTATTAAATTATTTGAACAAAGAACATTGTTAATTTGTATTTTTTAGGTTTTGAGGTGAATTTTTTGTTTGTTTGTTTGTTTTTACTAAAGTTACAAAAAGTTACTGAAATTAAAACAAATTGTAGTTGTAGTGTAGTTTTAATTGATGTAACACTGTTTGATAACATAAGTAACATTTTTCATGCTCAATACTTTTTGAAACTGTTTATATTAATGTCTTCACTTTTCAATACTCACCTCCAGAATAAAAGCCCTGTATGTCTTTTATTCATGTTTCATCTGCCGAGCACATGTCCTAGAGGGAGATTGAGCTGTTGACAGTGCAATAATGATGTTTCCTAAAGCTAATTAACAGACTGAGGAAGCTCGTCTGAAAGAAAGCAGCTGCCAAGTGTCTCCGCTCCTCATTGTCTCTCCTGTGTGAATCGCCAAAGCTCACATAATGCGGCATAATCAGCGCACCACGGGCTGATTGTTAACACTGCAACAACATAATCCACCCGCTTCCACATTCATAAGCAATAACATTTAGATGAATGACCTCATCACAATATCGTGACATCACACGTTATTTTTTTTGATGAGAAATAACCACTTTGGTTTGCTCGGCTAGTAAAGGATATCAGTTTGTTGAATCATCTGTCCATTGAGCTAATTGCGTGACTCTGCTGCCAGATTTGTGGATATAGTTAATATCGTTAATATCCCCACGTGTCGCGCTTTCTCAAGGTGAAAAAGTCTAATAAGTTGCTTAAGTATTTTTTGCTCTGAAGCCCTGTGGTTCATGCACTTTGGTCTTAATCTTCACCCTGTTTAATTCCACCTGATTGAATTTCCTTACAGATTGTCTCCAGAGGCGACTCGATCTGCTCCTCAAACTCTCCGCTGATTTTAGCTGAAAGCCTGTTAAAGTCAACGTGAAATCAAAAACTGAGCCGCTTTACTTTCTCAATGCATCATTCTGGTCTTGTTCTGAATGATTTTTTGAAGTTTGCCTTTCAAATGATTCATTTAAATGTTAATAAGCTTCGCTTCTGAAACAACTTTACTTTTGAGCTTATCGTTTAATAAATGTGAAGCAGTCGCCAAATATCTTATTTAGACTATGTTTATTTTGCATTACAGCAGTAAATAGGATTACATGTTTGTTTTTTTTTTACATATTTGAATACTAATTTAATATTCATATTTTTGGCATTTTTAATGAGTTTTTGTATATGGTTTTTACATATACAGTTTAGGTTTTTATTAATATTTTTAATCAGTTTTTATTTTTATATTTTCTGTTTTCATTATAATTTTAGTAAACTTTTTAGTAATTTGTTGTGTTTCTTATCTCTTTTTTAATTTATTATTTAAATATGTCTATACATTTTGTAATGCATTTTTTTTTTTTTTTTTTGGTTAATCTTGGTACATAGTAGTATTAAGTTCAACTTTTTTTAGTTAAACAATATTTTGATTTGATAAAAAAAAAAAAAAAAAAAAAAAAAACATTTAAGCACTACTTTTGATGCTTAACAGATGCTGAAATGGTTGATATTGAATATAAAGGACTGTTTGGTGTGTGAGGTGTGTTTGTCAGCTGTATGCGAGAGCTGTGTTAATGTGTGTGTTTGTCAGCTGTATGCGAGAGCTGTGTTAATGTGTGTGTTTGTGTCTTGCAGCGCAGCACTCTGTAGATGATCTCGGGCAGCTGTCATGGCAGGCTGATCTGGACGTTCCTCTGTCCTACAGTATGTATCGTGCTTCAGACACCACACACACACGCTCCTCCTGCTCACAGGTGACCTTCATGCTGTGTAGATGATCTAGGATCTGTAGGAACTGATGCTTATCAAACAACTGTGTGATGAATGCAAAGGAAATGAAAAACTTGCAGCAAAACTGTCCAAAAATTCTGTTCATTTTATAAGAACTAATTTATTCAAACTGATTTACTGTAGCACATCTTTATGAATACTTGAACCACAATTTAATCAGATTTAAAGGATAATATATGTGCACACTATCATTCAAAATTTGTATTGTTTATGTTTTTGAAAGAAGTCTCTTGTGCCAATCTTTGATCTGTTTGATCAAAAATAGAGTAAAGACAGTAATATTGTGAAATATTATTACTAAGATATTGTAACATTTTAATTGATATATTTTAATATATAGTAAAATAGTTTACTCATGTGATGCAAAGCTGAATTTTGTCTATTTGATACAGAGATCTTTTGTAACATTATATATGTCTTTACTGTCACTTTAGACAAATTGAGTGCATATTTGCTGAAAAAAAATAATTTCTTTAAAAAAAAAAAAAATAATAAATAACAATAACTTGTGAATTATTAGTACAATTTATATGCATTTCTGTCTAGTGTTCAGACCATTCATATTTTTTGTGTGTTTTTAGTTACTTACCATATTGCATTTTTAGTTTGTTTGTGTTTATTTATACCTATTATATTTCATATTTTAATTTAATTTGATTAGATTTGTGCTTGGTTTTGGCACATTTTTAAGCATTTTGCTGGTTTCAAGGTGTTCAGTTTTGCAGTGTCCCGTCTTGAAGACATGCTGAGGTGTCTCAAGTTGAATGTTAGGTTGTGTTTATTGTGCATGTATTTGAGTCTGATTTTGACATTAACAGATGTGACAGATGTTTGGAGGATAAATGGCGTTTTCTTGTGTGGAAAGCAGTGGCTCTGCTTTAATGTTACCATGGTGAGCCTTTTAACCACTGTACCATTTAATTCAACAATAGCGTCGGACTCTGAACCAGGAGAAATGCCTCTTTGTTCAAACCCTGGGATTTTCCTTTGACCTGCGTTAATTAGAGCTTTAATTATACAGCAAACATTCATGCTCACAGTTAATGACTGCAGTAAACCCACACGTATTACGTGTTTGTGCTACAAACTTGTGCTGTTGCTTTTCTAAGTGATCGGACTTTCTTCCTGATGCCAGTGATCCATGCAGAACATCTCCACACTGACAAACACCACTGACACTTACATCAGAAAGAGATTTTACACAGTGTTCTCATTTATTTTCTGCGTGTGTGTGTGTGTTGTTTTAGTGTTGTCGAGATAATACTATAACTATTACAATTTTTCATATTTTGAATACATTTCTATTTTTTTATTTTAAAGTTTTATTAATTTTCTTGTGTATTTCTGACATTTTTATTATTTGTTTAATGTCTAAATCGTTTTTTTTTTTAGTTTTTTTAATTATTTTTTTTATGTTTTGCTTTAATTTAAATTTTAGTTAAAGTTTTACTTATTTTTCTGTGTGTTTCTGTCATTTTTATTCGTTTTTTTTAATATGTCTATTTTTTATTTATTTTTACTTTTTAAAGTTTTCAAATTTTGTTTATGCTTTAGTAATTTTTTAAACATGTATCTGTATAGTTTTCATTGAGATTTTTAATTAAATTTTAGTTTGTTTTAATAATTTTGTTGTAATGTTTAATAACTTTGTTGTTTTTATATTATTTAAAGAGCCAGTAAGATGAAAATTCTAAGCTTCCTATCACTGTTTATAAGTCCTGTACATTAGGTTTAAATCCATCCAAGGTTAAAAAACATTGTCATTTTGTCAAAATATCATTTTAAAATTACCTCAATTCTCAGAGATCCCCAAACGGTTCGCGCGAAGCTGTTCAAAAGATTCTGTTTCCTTAAACCCCACCTTTCGGTAGCATACTGTGTTCTGATTGGTCAACTAACATAGTCAGGTTTGATTGGTTGTTCCGCACATACCTCCACGGTAAAATATGCGTTAGCATCTGTTTGGGGTGAATTATGTCTTATTCCTCTCATCGCGAAGCAAACAGTAAAATAAAAAACTTGAACAGTCTTGCTGCTTTTTCTTCTGTGTGGGCGTATTCAAGCCGCGCGTTTCAGTTTGAATCTGAATAGCGCGTTCAGCGCGGGGGCGTGGTCACATTAGATATAATGAAGGGATACGTGAAAAACAGACATCGCGTTGTTTTCATATGGATTACTTTATCACAGAATATCTGTTTTCGGCAGCACTTGTTTAGTTTTAAATAGACATGTCAAGCTTTCTATAGATATCTCTCTCATGTCTCTTCGTTGAGTATTCACGGAGTTACACTTCATTTTAATGACGTGTTTGTACATGACGATCAGCACAAACAAAGGCTGCAGACAGCACACATACTGATAAGATGCTCGGGAGAAAACAGACACATAACTTCATAATCATAGTTCGCTTTGTGATTCGGAGATGCTTGTTGGTCTAAATAAAGTTGGTAATGAACCCTCTTTTATGGCCAAACGCTTTGAAAATCCCGCCTTGTACTCACCGAGATTAGAAAAGCAGTCATCAGTGAAATGTTCTGTTCTGGTATTGTGGTGAAAATGAATTTTAGCCATTGGTTCTTCTGATCTTCATTCTTTGGCAGTGAAAATAAAACAAACTTGCCTTTACAATTAAAAACACACTGTCTCCTCGACATGATGCTCTCACACCAAACAGAGCGTCTGTGTGGGGGGTGGGGCAGCTTAGAGTTTTGTTTCTCCCAAGATGGTAGGCGGAGATTATTATGCAAAGTGTCCTAGTGACGTACATAGAGATGGGCAAAAGATTTGAAATCTATAACGACTCGTTTCAGCGATTCAGAGTCGACTCCTTACTTTAGAAGCCAATAACTTTATAAATCGTGTACTTTTTGATTTAATTACTTTGCACATTGTTTACACTGATGGACAGCTACATCATACACTGTAATACAGGTAATTTTTGATTTCGCATCTGTGTGGCTCTTTAAACTTTTAGATGTTCTGTTTTTGTTTTAATTTGAGTTAGTTTTAGTATTTTTGTGGTATGTTTTTGACATTATATTTTGTTTGTTATACATGTTTATAAAGTTATCATTAATATTTTGAATCAGTATTTATTTTTATTTTATTGTTTAATATTAGGATTTTTTAATTGCAATTCTTTTTTGTCTGTACGTTATTATACATTTTTTATTTCACTTTTATTTTAGTATAAAATTATTCTTAATTGATTTATTTCAGTTAAAATTTTATAACATAATACAGCATTTTATTTCAAGTGTAAAGTGTTTTTATGCATGTAATTTTAGTTATCTTTAAAAACCCTGGCAAACACATTTGAATGTGTTGCAGGTCAAGTCAGTCCCATTGGTCCAGTCTGAGCTGATGGGCTGTTCTACAGCTGTTGTCTTGTATTTGAACATCTCCAGTAGATGCATTTTGGTCGTCCGTAAGTGACCCCACAAACCAGAAGGTATATCTTTGGCAGTATTTGAGCTCAGATGTGTTTTGACTAGAGACAGACTGGTGTTTCAGAGATCAGTGCCGAGCAGCGGTCAGATCCAAACAGCTGCCCATCACCATGAGCATTAGACAGTTACTGCAGTCTGACTGACAGGCTGTGGAAAGTCAAATAACCTTGTCTAAGTGCGTAACGCTGCTCACATCATCTTCTTCATCTGTAGTGACAATCTCCACATCAAACGCTTCTTGAACGCCCTTAAACTCTTCACCCAGAAACAATGTCTAGCATTTCCCACAGCGCTCTTTAATTTCATTGCTGTTTAAGAGAAACAACCTAAACGCTGATGTCTTTTACAGTGTTTTAAAATCTTAACCCTGAACACTTTCATGAATCCCTGAACGTTCAACAATTCTGATGTCCTACAGGTTCATATATTTAGTACCTGAATGACTCCTTTCTTTTAATGGCTGAAAGTCACACTAGTTACCAAACACTCAAGACACTTGCACATCTAAATACAAACATGAACAGTATACAAGGGTTAAGGAGTAAAATATAATATCAGCGAGCTGGCGCTCCTGTTGTCGATTCAATTCAGTTCCAATTTTGATTTGATTCAATGTAATTTCATTTGGGTTTATATCAGGCACAGTACATTTTAATCTGTCTACACAGCTTTTATTAATATATATTTTTTTCTGTTTCATTTAAATTTATTAAGTTACATTTTTTAATAAATGTAAAATATATTTTGACTTTTTTATTATTAATATTTAATATTTTATATATTTTACACCTGAATAACTCTTTTTAATGGCTTAAATTCACACTAGTAGTTACCAAGCACACAAGACACTTAGCACATCTAAACACTTAGAACACACGCACACACACACAGACAGACAGACAGACAGACGATAGACAGACAGACAGACAGACAGACAGATAGATAGATAGATAGACAGACAGACAGACAGGCAGACAGACAGACAGACAGACAGATAGATAGATAGATAGATAGACAGACAGACAGACAGACGATAGACAGACAGATGATAGACAGACGCTAGACAGATAGACAGACAGACAGACGATAGACAGACAGACAGACAGATAGATAGATAGATAGATAGATAGACAGACAGACAGACAGACAGACAATAGACAGACAGATGATAGACAGACGATAGACAGACAGACAGACAGACAGACAGATAGATAGACAGACAGACAGACAGACAGACAATAGACAGACAGATGATAGACAGACGCTAGACAGATAGACAGACAGACAGACGATAGACAGACAGATAGATAGACAGACAGACAGACAGACAGACAAAAGACAGACAGACAGACAGATGATAGACAGACGCTAGACAGATAGACAGACAGACAGACAGACGATAGACAGACAGACAGACAGACAGATGATAGACAGACAGACGCTAGACAGACAGACGCTAGACAGACAGACAGACGATAGACAGACAGACAGATAGACAGATAGATAGACAGACAGACAGACAGACAGACGCTAGACAGACAGACGCTAGACAGACATACAGACAGACAGATAGATAGACAGACGATAGACAGACAGACATACAGACAGACAGATAGATAGACAGACAGACGATAGACAGACAGACAGATAGACAGATAGTTAGACAGACAGACGATAGACAGACAGACAGACAGATAGACAGACAGACAGACAGACAGACAATAGACAGACAGACAGACAGATAGATAGATAGATAGATAGATAGATAGATAGATAGATAGATAGATAGATAGACAGACAGATGAACTGATTATAATAACATCTTATAATATTAAACTAACAAATTATAACATTTGTGTGAACGTTTGATTCCACAGTCTTAAACTTACATAGAAATACACAAACATACTAAGGGTCACTGTGGTGCACAATAGGGTCAGACACACTGAGGTCACACACACACACACGTTCACCTGCTGTCTCTCAGGCTGTGGCACGTCCACACGTATCTCGCAGCCAGTGCTGCTGTGTGTCCCTCTCCTAATATTATTTTTAATTTTTCTGTTTCACTAATTGCTGTAAAGTTCTGTATTAAATTTGTGAATTTGTTCAAGTATAGTTCTCTTATGGAGGTGTATTTCTGACAGTGCAGGAGGAAGTGCGTCTCTGTCTCGATCTCTCCTGTCTGACAGTGAGCACACACTCTTCTCTCTCTGGGTAACCAGCTCTTTCGGTGTCTGCCCGTCTCGATGGCTAGACTGTGCTCACTGAGCCTGTACTTGGTCAGGATCCGTCTCTGCTTTGTGTCTTTGACACTCTGGAGATAATCTTCACATTCATAATCAGATTTTAGGGTTCGATAGAATTGTAATTTACTTTGTGTTTTAGTTTACACCACAAGTTTAGTTTCCATTACTGTGATGTCCATTTTTTTGTTATAATTTATTCTATTTCTTCTATATATGTACACTAAGCTTTGGCAATATTGTATAATTTACATTCATGCCAATAAAGCAATATTGAATTGAATTGAATTGACAGACAGATGCTAGACAGACAGACAGACAGATAGATAGATAGATAGATAGACAGACAGACAGACAGACAGACAGACAGATAGACAGACAGACGATAGATAGACAGACAGACAGATAGACAGATAGATAGACAGACAGACGATAGATAGATAGATAGATAGATAGATAGATAGATAGATAGATAGATAGATAGATAGATAGATAGATAGATAGATAGTGTTGGCAACACTGGTTGAGATGAGTTCATGAAAGTTTTTCAAGATCTTGAGATTTAAGAAATCATACCGGTTCATCAAAATGAGTATCACTTAAACTTGAGAAATCCATAAGCCCTAATATTGATAGATCAGAGTTTTAGCAGTGGATGCTGTATGGAGTCCTTGACCAGAGAGACACCTCCACCTGTCCGTCTCCTCATCGTCATGGTGATTCACGGCCTGGGCGGGGCAGACAGCGGTCCGCTGGAGATTTATTTGACAGTGTTGCTGGGGAGACGTCAGGCGGTAATGAGCTGGGCCAATCCGAGCCATCCGTCTAAACGACACGGCGGAGAGATCAAGAAGCTGTCTGTCAGGCTGGCTGTCTGGTGATCACATCTGCAGAGCTCGTGTGGTCTTTCTGACGGCTGTGGTGTCATGCCACACTGAAGTCATTCTAATGGGAAATATGTCTCCGGCGTCCAGAGTCATCTGAGTGATCGATTAGGTTTATTGATTAGCTTGGATGTTTTTAAACTACTCAAAATGAAGTCAAGCTTCTCCCTTTTTGAGTGCAGAATAAACACTAGATATCAGCTCCGTACTTCAATTTGATAAGTGATTGATTGGGAATGCTCTCCATAGACATCTAAACATTAGACTGTTCTACTGTGTTTTTTTCAAGAGTGTTTGATGTTGTCTGTTTGCTAACAATGCAGTTCTCTAATGAGCACAGAAATAACACTCACAAATAACAAATAGTGGGTAAACCAGTATATTTGAGTATGATCATGAATATTTATTTATTGCAACATATGAATATTTTAATAAGCCACTTACTAGCTTATTGCAATATTTATATATTTTTTTAAATCATACAATTATTTATGGCAAGCGACAAAATCTCATTCATTTATTTAGTTAGTGTGTTATTGTTGCAGTGTTTTGTTAATTATTATTTTTGATGATTGTAGAAGCCTGTCTGGAATATAATGCTAAATATCCATTCTCTCTTTTAATTCCTAATTTGATTTGGATGTTATTAATTTAATTACATATTATATTAATTATATTATTATTTATAGATTAATTTCTGTATTTTATGTAATTTCATTTCTCTATTTTAAATATTGTTTTCGAAAGTATCTTCTACTAACCAAGGCTTCACTTATTTGATAAAAAATGTAAACAGTAATATTGTGAAATGGTGTTACAATTTAAAATAGCTGTTTCACATAACATTCATGATTATCATCAATGTTGAAAACAGTCATGCAGATTCATATTTTTGTGAAATCCATTATTTTTTTTAGGATTATTTAATGAATAAAAAGTTCAAAAGAACAGCATCTATTTGAAATGGAAATCTTTTGTTACATTATCAATGTCTTTACTGTCACTTTTGATCAATTTAATTCATCCTCACTGAATAAAAGTATAAATGCTAATGACCCCAACATTTTGAATGCTAGTGTGTATTTTCACATACACACTATTTAATCCATTTCATCCATCCATGTTGCATATGGATGGAAAAGAAAAATACTTCACAAATAGTGATAAATATTGATAAATATTGTCCTAGAAAACAGCAGACTGCACTAAAACTGAAACAAACTGTGAGCTTTCTGTTGACATTCATGCATGAGTGGTTTCTCATATCCAGCTCATTTGTGAAACAGTTACATGCTGAATAATAAACATCAGAGTTATTCACAGTGAATGCATCTTTAAATTTGACTTCAGAATAAGAATTGACTTTTTCAACCCTGTGCCGTTCTGGGTCTTAAAGGGATAGTGCACCCAAAAATGAACACTCCTTCATCATTTACTCACCCTCATGTTGTTCCAAATCAAAATTTACCAAAAAAAAACCAAACTTGTCTAGTGGCACAAAAAGACAGTTTGAGGAAATTTGACAGTTTGCACTGTGAAAATTACCTAGGAATAATTTTTTACGTCCAACGTTTTTAATATTCAGCATTGACCATGTATTATTGGCACACATTGATGCACGTGCTGAAAGGCAGCCAGGCTCTGTTTTTCTCTGTTAACTGTTGGAAGGGTTTGCTTTGATAGTATGAGGTCAGGAGGCCCTGATTGAAATGGTGCTCTGGAAACTTAAGGAAGCTCCTGATAGAAGATTACCTGTTTAATGACCAAAGAGAGAGTACAATGTGAAATTACGTCCAAAGGACAGCAGCTTCCTTTGCCCTGTGTCCTCATTACTGCACTGGTGTACTGGGATTGGTGCAGGAAGCAGAGAAAGCACCCCCTGCAGGACCCAGTTGAAATGCAGATGGGTTCTTGTGGTGTTCAATTGACTTTTAACAGTATATTTGATATATGTGTGTGTTTTCTTTCCCTACATACTTACTGAAGTCATATACCATGTTTCTAAAACTACCTTATATAATCTTATGATGTCATCTAATGTTGTTTGTGTGATGTCATAGTGAAGTAAATATTTATTGCCTGAATTAGTTTTTCTTAGAGGAGCCCAAAATTTAATATTTGCTTAAAATGTCAGTTCATACAAGATGTAGATGATTTTGTTTCTTCATCAGAACAGATTTAGAGAGAAATGTATCATTTCATCACTTGCTCCGCAATTAATCCTCTGCAGTGAATGGGTGCCGTCAGAATGAGAGTCCAAACAGCTGATAAAAACATCAGAATAATCCACAAGTAACCCACACCACTCCAGTCCATCAGATAATGTCTTAAGAAGTGAAAAGCTGCGTGTTTGTAAGAAATAAATCCATCAAGATGTTTTTAATTTCAAACCATCTAATCTGAATCAGGAGAGAAATATTCAAAGATCAAACACCATTTACAAGTAAAAACAGTCTTAAACAGTTCTAAACAAATATGTTAGTGGTTTTTGATGTGAGAGACAACAGGAGATGGACTTTTTTCACTGGAAGAAGCATTATTATGGATTATGGACTATTTTAGAAAGCAATGGTTTCAATTTCAAATGTCTTGATGATGGATTTGTTCTTAGCAAACACACATTTTCACTTCTCAAGACATTAACTGATGGACATGAGTGGTGTGGATATCTTGTGGATTATTGTGATGTTTTTATCAGCTGTTTGGACTCTCATTCTGACGGCACCCATTCACTGCAGAGCATCCATTGCTGAGAAAGTGATGTAATGCTACACTTCTCCAAATCTGTTTCTCTTCATGGATGGGTGAGCTATTCCTATAATATTTTGAATATATTTGGTTAAATTATTGCTTGCAATCCCTGTGAACAAACCTAAAGCTCCTTTAGAATAATTCATCTAAACTTTGCACTGTGGATATCTGTAGTGGAGGTTGTATTAGTGGAGTCTGACGGACTCTTCAATGCATTATTCAGCAGTGAGACGGCTATTTACTCAGTGAAAGCACAGTGTTATATCAGACTGTGTTTGTATGCGTGTGTGTGTATCAGCGCACACTCGGCCACTGATAGCATCTTGCATTATGGGCCGAAAGGAGAAGAAGGATTAACTAATGCAAGCATGCCATCCGAATTCAGAACTGTCATCCTGAGTGCAGCAGCCTTACACCACTGAATACTGATGCTGTTAACTTTACATTAAAAAAAAGGATTTACTTTCTTTTAGAAATTGCCAGGTAATGTAACAAATAATTATAAAGAAACAGCAAATAACACATTGATTTAAACATGTCATTTCACAAACTGAAATGGTGTTTTCTTGTCAAATGTACTCCCAATAATCTTTATATCCAATTTAACAATACATGAATAAATCAAATATGAATTTTTACAGTGTACCAGGAGATGGATGTGTAGTTGTAAATGATCTACAGTCTTAGACCTCATGAAATATTAGCTAAATGTTGGATATACTGTACTGTACTATATAATGTGAGTGATTGTGTTTTTAAATAGTTTATAACAGATTTACCATTTGTTATTACTTGTTGGTTGCAGGTATAGAGGGATATTTTGACTGTTGAAAGATTTTGTTGGACTAAAAGCTCATTTTGTTTACTTTTAGGAGTACTTTAGGATTTGGGTGTTTTAAAGCTATACAAACATTTTTACTAAAATGTCAGAAATACTTTAATTTTTTAAAGATTTGATGATAATGTTTAGATCAATGTTTACTCAGATTCATAAATTATCACCCTTTGTATTTGCAAAGTAACTTTTGCTCATTTCATAATTTATTTAATTTGCATCTGTATAGTTTAAACATTTTTATTTGTCTTTTTTTTTCAACAAGGATGCAACAAATTGTTAAGAAGTTGTAGTTAAAGTATTTATAATGTTATTTTTTTTAATGAAATTTCTGAAATTTCCATTCATCCAGAAATCTTGAAAAATTATGGTTTATACAAAAATATGAAGCAGTACAACTGTTTTTAACATTGATAATAATCTGAAATCTTTCTTAAGCAGCAAATCAGTACATTAGAATGATTTCTGAAGATCATGGAGCAATGATGCTGAACATACAGCTTTGATCACAGCAATAAATTACATTTTAATATATATTCAAACACAAAACAGTTGAAAAAATATTTCATAATTTAACTTTTTTTAATGTATTTGTAATGACATAAATGCAGCCTAGGAGAGCAGACACAGCATCTTTCAAAAACATTTAAAAAATTGTTTGAAAGCTACAGTATATGTACATTTGTTTCCTGAAGACTATAGGTGAAATGCACTGCTGAGAGGTGACATCACTATTAGAACTCTCTAGAAGAGTTCAGGTCAAGGACAGGCTGATGATATCATCACCATATGTTCTAAATGGAAACATTGTAACAATGTTGGAAGAACATTCCAAGATTCCCAGGATGGAGCTTTAGTTGTGATGATGCATGCCGTTCTCTTGATCTTTATGATTGGTGATTTTGCAGTTTTGAGTGTTCCAGTAGTTTCTTTTTGGAACGTTTTGGCTTACCTTACCCCGGACAAGCTGGAGTCTGTATATACAGGATGTTTAGTTTGAAAGTCATGCAGGTCGGTGGTTTAATTATTGATTCTGAGCGCAGACAAGCTTAGACATTCATTTTGGGTTACTTATTTGGTGTGCTTTATAGAAGAAGAGAGCATCATTCAAGAGCTGCATTACTTTACTATGCTCCATAAGCTCATTAATAAATCCATGAATTATTCATGAAGCCAGATTTCTGATGAAGAGCACTAAACTGAACTTTTTGAAAGCGAAAGTCTAAAAGTTGTTTTGAGAGCCTGTTTCACTCACTCTCACACATCATAACCTTTCATAAATAATAAAATGACAAATGACAACTACAATTTTTATGCAGTGGTTAAGGCAAGCCTCACTATTGCTGTTCTATTGTAAGTGTTAAACCATTAAACTGATTCTTCAGCATTTGTGATTTCCTCAAATTGTGTTGCTATTGTATTTTATAAATGGATTGGATGCACAAAGACTAGTAATTGTTTTTTTGGTTTTTCAATGTTTCTGACACTAACATGTTATTTCTTTTTTTTTTAAGATAAGTTATTTAAATTTATTTTAAAAACATTAAAACATTTTAGGATACCCAGACAAAACTATTTGACGATAACAAATGTGCTTCCAATTTTATTTTATTTTATTTTATTTTATTTTATTTTATTTTATTTTATTTTATTTAAAAAAAGTAGCAACAGAAACAGAAAACACACTATAGGATACACACCTACACAGTCTGACAATAACAAATGTGCCTCCATTTTCCAAAATGAAGTGATAAAATAGCTTTCAATGGATGTTGGGAAGGATGTAAATGGATTGGGAATAATGTTGTGTTTAAAATGATGGTTGAATCTTCTCTGCTTCAGCAACTGTGTGTAGGGCAGGAAATTAAATAGAGCTTTTTATAAGGTGAATCACTCCTGTAGGTCAAAGACAATCGCCATTTACGCTGTATGTGAAACTAAGAAAAACATTCACACACATGTTTTTGAATGAGTACAGAGCTATAGATGTACAAATGTGTTGGAATATGTCATATTCTCTTGATGCTGATGGGGTTCATCCTCTCGTCCCCAGCACAAACAGCCTGTAATTGCACTGCGGTGAAGGTGGCGTCAGTCGTAATGATCTCCTGCACACAGTACGTGGACAGAGGAATCTTCCTCCTGCTGTTCCATAGTGCTTCTCTATAGATCTCTTCTGCAGTATCCATTCGTTTAGTTTCTCTAGTGCACTTTCAAAAATAAAAAAAGGTCCTTTATTGACATCTGTGGTTCCATGAAGAACCTAGAAGCCAATAAAGAGGATTGACTATATGTCGGTCACTACGAGTTATGTTGTGACGACATTAGGGCTCTTACTTGGGAGCCCCAATGATCTCTGAATTTAAGAGAAAGGGCCAATGAGATTGCTGAGTACACTTTGCATGCCCATCCGCTCCCCTGTACATACAGGTATACAAATGTGCTGTTCCTGCGGTCGTTTCCTGTTCCCCGATGACAGAAACAATCGCTGTCAGTGGTTTCAGGGCTTAGGGTATGCGGCAGACTCATCCGTGAATGGTTCATGCCCATGTTGTGAGCGCATGTCTATGGCAACGCTGCTATCACAATCAAGCATGTCCTTCCAGCCAAGATAAAACAGGGGTTCTACAGCCCTTACTTCATCATGCCCAAGAAAAGAGGAGACCTTCAGCCAATCCTGGATCTGTGAGTCTTGAATTAGGCCCTTCACAAGCTTCCATTCAAGATGTTGATGCAGAAGTGCATCCTCAGATGCAGTGGTCGACCTGAAGGATGTGTACGTTCACATCTCGATTCTTTCTTGACATAGACTGCTTCTATGGTTTGAGTTTGACGGTTGGGTGTATCAGTTCAAGGTCCTCCCCTTTGGGCTGTCCGTGTCCCACCCTTGTCTTTACCAAAGTCAAGGAGGGCACACTTGTCCCATTACAAGAAGTGGGCAACCTCAGCTACAACAATGACTGGCTCATCAAAAGCATTTGTGCGATCACAGGGACTTGGTGTTCTGGCACAACATAAATAGCAGTGACCTACAGATAGAGAATGTCTCCTTGATGGGGGGAA
This sequence comes from Carassius auratus, assembly GCF_003368295.1. NCBI lineage: Eukaryota > Metazoa > Chordata > Actinopteri > Cypriniformes > Cyprinidae > Carassius > Carassius auratus. The sequence continues at coordinate 17,077,838 of NC_039245.1, read as the reverse complement.
TGGAGATGGTATGTACTCTTGCCACAACCCTGAACCATTCGCTGAATGCCAGGGCACGATCTTGGCTCCTCAACATAAATCTGAATGAGTTGATGCATGCCTCCACCTTAAATACTCTTCTTCGAGTGGCTGGACTTGCAAAATCCACACACCAATCCTTGTTAGCCTTTTCTCTTAAACTCAGAAATGATTAAGGATCCCAAGTAAGACCCATAATGTCATCTCAACATAATGTCTTCATTCTATCTATCAGGGAACAAGGGTTACATACGTAACCGAGATGTTTTCGCAGTGATGACGTACAAGATCTATTTTTAATTCCTTTTAATGATTTTTCACTGAAAGGTTCGCTAGGGAACCAAATGTGTCCATCTGTCTATCCATCCATCAATCTAGCCATCCATCCATCCATCTAGCCATCCTTCCATCAATCCATTATCCAACCATTGTTCCATCCATCCATCCATCAATCCATTCGTTCACCCATCCATCCATATATCTTTTCATTGTTCCAACTTTCCTTCCATCCATTTTTCCATCTTTCCATCATTCCTTCTTCCATCTATTGTTCGACCCATTTCATACTTCACACTAAGAGAAAATAAGTTTATTTTAAGATTCATTATTATGATATTATTTTATGGCAACACTATGAAAACCCTCTTTGGTGTTTTATGCAGCAAATGTCATAGAAAGAAGCATTTTTAGTTCCTTTCAGTGAACAGTTCTTAAAATAAACTCTTTTTTTTAGTGTAAAGAACATTTGGATAATGTAAAGAACCTTTTTCTCCCATACAGAACCTTTTGTGTGTTGAAGATATTCTATGGATGTTAAATCCCAACAGAAGCATTATTTTAAAGAGTTGACCTGTATTTTTACGAGTGATTTGTTTTGCTGTTCTGCATGAATGTGGTGTGCTTGACCGCAGAGGAGGTGGTCATCTGAACAGATCTGGCCCCGGGCAGACACAGAGCCGGTGGGACGCTCCCGTTGTGAAATGAATTGAGCTCATGGTCTGAGGAGCAGGCGTCAGTGTCCAGTCAAAGAGCTCTGTGCTGGTCATCCAAACCAGGTCATTCTGGCCGTGATATGTTCCTGTCCTCAGTGTTTGAAAACTATTTAAGACATGCTCAGTTGCTTGGATGAGGTTTTTTTGCTTAGATTCATGTTTTATGAGAGAGAGTCTCGAGAGAGTCGAAAGAGTCAGTGATGAGCAAGCTACAGTACTTCTAAACTGTGGCTCTAAAAAAACAAACTAGCAAGCTATTTAAGGGATATAAATATAAGGGACCATTCCTTTAAAAACAACAGTATTATGTTGCAAAAACCTCTATGATGCATGCAGATAATTCAGCATTCTCAATATGGAGCACAACACCTTGTGAAATGACCATGTCTCTCTGGAAGTCATATCCGCAGTAAGCAGACACATGATGAAAGCACAGGCCGTGTAGAAAACACAAGCAAATTACGGCATTAAAGGGCCGGCTGGGATTGAATTGGCGTTATGTTCGGTGGCGGTGGAGCTCCTGAAGGCAGATTACAGTCCAAAGGAAAGCATAATGCTCTATATATACTCTCTGTACACTCATAAAAACCACAGAAAGCCTCATTAGCGGCGTTGTTTTCAGTCTGTTTGAAGAATATCTCAATGTAAGTAATAATAAATGGCACTATAGCAACTCACATTGTATGTACACAATGAACAGAACAGATGATTTTATGAACAAAGTTATGCAGTGCTCTCTTTCTAAGACTGGACTGTCATTAGGACCAGATGATAGATTGAGTGCAGTCACATAAAAACACAACTGAGGCACACTGCTAAACCAAATCAAGCAGTGTGTATAGGGGTCTAAAAACTCTGTTCACACACCTTTGAGTTATAGTGCTGAGAAACTGAATCTACTGAGGGAAGATTTTAAGGTTTAGTACACGGATGTGTGGTTATTCTGGTAAAGAACGGTTCGTTTAGACAGAAATAACCATCTGACCAACATGTTTGTTTGTTTATAAATCAGTAATCGGTGGTAAAAAAAACTCTGAATTAGATAGGAAAAGGGCATCTGACCAGCATGTTTTTATTTTATTTTACTTATTTTATTAGTATTTATTTACTTACTCATTTATTGAGTTTTAAAAATGTATATAAATAGGAATAAGTGAATAAATAATAAATGAATGAATGAATGAATGTTGGTCAGATGATCAGTAAATGAGTGATTATTTTTCAGAAGAACCAGATTATTTGTAAATAAGTGTTAATAATGTTGGTCAAATGTTTTTTTTTTTTTTTTTTTTTTTAATGCAATGGAAAGCACTGGATTTGGTTTAATGCATGTAATTTTAGTCCAGCAATATAATAATGACATCATCAATTTACATATTAACTGATTTTGTCTGGAGAAATAGAGCACATATCTTTATCTCAGCCAGTTGTAGTTCAGTATTGTGAAACGGATGTGAATTTACTCAGAATACCAAAAAAACAAACAAAAAAAAACAACAACAGTATGCTGCTTCTTGTTGCAATTTTCTACTCAGACTCTTTATTCTATTAAATGGCATTAAATAGTGCATAAGTATGTAGTTGGAATGGATAAATTATGTTTTATTCCATCATGATCCTTAAAATGCTATTTAAATATAATGGAATGTGTGTATATATATATATATATATATGAACTAGAAATTTGTGCGGGTGGCATCTGAAACATTGATTATCATTAATTGGATAAGAGATGTAGCGGACTCCTGCTGTAATAATCAGCACTGTTTGTTCATCTGTTTGTTTGGGTTATTATGCAGATTTCTATTGAAATGGTTTCCAAGAAAGCGGCTGAGCACAGAATCATAGTTGGACTTATTTGAGCATGTGTTGTTTTCATATGCGAATCATTGTGCCGCTATCATGTGTGAGTTATTAGCACATTAGCGAAGATCTTTAACAGACAATATCAGTTTATTTTCTTCAGCTTCATTTCTGTTACTACTACACTATCACTTTGTATTTCCTCTTGGTTGTCATTTTTGAGGTTTATTCTGCTCCACGCCGGTAATAATAGATGTATAAGACTAAATCTCATTTAGCTGATGTTAAGATTGAAGCTCACTCACTATCATGTCTTTCTTGTCTCATGCATTTGACGCCTTGAGAGAGATTTTCCTGTGTTAATGAGTAAATGAACCCGTCTGGGAGCTCTTACGATTGGAGAAGGTTTGGGTGGTTTAGCTTGAGATTTCATCTGCACTCATTTACTCAGCTGTCTTAACGAGGATATGATATTCCTGACGGTTACAGTCCTGAGATAAAGCTAATTACCAGCTATAAACAGAATTACCATATTTATTAAATATCTAGAAATATTTAAACATCATTAGAAAAAAATCCTTAAAATGTTAGTAAAGGTTCATAGAATAATCTTACATTTTCTTGTGTTAAGCATAGATCACAATGGATGCATGCTTGTTAAAACTCACTTAAATGTATCCTCAAAACTAGGAGAAAATAATATTTGCGGAAAAACAATATTTATATATTAGAAAGTGTATAATCTTGTCAGAAAACAAAAAACTGTATTTTTTTAATTAAAAATATTGTAAACTTTACATTTTATTATATATATATATATATATATATATTTTTTTTTTTTATTATTAGTGTATTTATTTTATCTAGAGGAATATTTGAAGAGTTTGGTTCCAAAATGCAATAAATCCATTTGGATTAATTTGAGTAAAAATGTGTTTTCTTTACCAAGAAAGTGGCAAGAAGAAAAACATTTTTTCTATCTCAAACTTTCACATAGCTTTAGGTTATAATAACATAAAATATACAAATCCAGATTTAGATTTTCAAAGATTTATTATAAAATTTTACCATTTATTTCCCCCAAAATGCATTTTTTTTTTATCAATATAAAAGTTATTTTTCATATTGAAACTGTTGAGAATACACAACTAGTAAGTTGATCCACATATGAACTTGGTCAATACTCATCTTATATACAGCCTCTGGACTAAAAATACATTCAATCAGTCATCGCTCTCAATAAAACACTCAACACTTAATAAAATAACATTTAATCATAAACAAGAACATAAAAAACAACATCACATTAAACCACAGAAATTACAAAATGACATTTCCCTTACATTCATCTTCCAAAAGTGCATTCATCTTTGCAATGTGACGTTCATTTAGTTGACTAGTGCTATATGCCGTCGTAACAAAAACACAATCACATGTGATTTATCATGCAGCCCTAAGTTTGTTTGTTGATCACAGAGTATAAAGTAGAGGATGAAAACTAGAATGCCGGGAGTATTAAAGTGTCATCATTACTGTCTAGAGTTTGTGGAATGGTGCGCTGTGATTGGTTGAGAGGATATATTGCGTTCTGCAAAAAAGGGAACCTGGCGTTTGTCGTGGTTATCGTATTTTGTGTAAAATTTAAATTGGACTTTTCAATACCGACAAGATGCTATACTGATTTTGGTGGAAACTTTATTTAGTTTTTATTTTATTTATTTTTTGGATGGCGTTTATCATGTTTTGGAACCAAACTCTTCATTTATGCATCCTAGAAAATATTGAAAAAAATATATATATATATTAGAAGATTAAACAATATGTGCAATATTAAGACTTGTGTTACTAAATGTGTGCTTGTTAATACTTACTAAAATATACTCCAGAATAAATTTTACTAGAATATAATCTTTTTTTTTTCTTTTTTTTATTATTAACAATACAATACATATTTATTTGATTTTTTTTTCTTATCTACAAGAAATATTTAATCACCCTTAAAATAAGATCAATTTTATTTGATTTATTTAAGGTGTAGGAATTGTGTAGTTTTATTATTTAAAATATAATAAATATTTTCTTTAGTTTCTTTCTATTATCTAGTCGAAATGGTTAAACAAGGTACATGTCCCCTGAAGAAAAATAAAATGCAGAAGATATTTTCTTTTTAGGTCTCATTATTGTCTCATTATTGTAATCGGAAAGACTCGCATGCCGCTTAAACTGAAGCTAATACAGCGATCTGTCACACCACATTAAAGAGCGTGAAAAAAAACTCACATTTGTTTTAAATATATTGTTTGTATTATCTATAAAACTAACAGGTTTAGAAAGTTGAAAGGGTTTTTAAACAGAGATGTATTGAGACTGTGGGCCGTTGACAGAAAGCAGCTCTGTGAACATGCAGGAGATTTGCAGCGTGTGTCTGCGCAGTGTAATATTTAAGATGAATGAGCAGGTGCGAGTGTGTGTTTAAGAAAGCATGCTGCATGCGTCTAAGTTCATTCGTCACTATTACCGAATATCTCACCAGCGTAACAAGACGAATGTGGCTCTGGAGGAGAGCGAGAGAGAGAGACATTTATTCAAATCAAACGCTCTATTATGACATTCTCCCCAGCCGGCAGGAGGTAAAAGCCTTCATTTACCATGATGCACTGCTAGTCCTACGGGCACTTCCAGCGGCAGGGCCCTCAGGGGCCGCCAGGAGCTACTCGCAGATTAAACTGCTGTTCATTCATAATGCTGAGGAACGGCACGCATCACCTTCACCTCGGATCCCTGCTTTAAATGAGATGAGATTTGGCTGCATATGACTCTCAGCGCCTGGAGTTTTGGGAAGTAAGAGCTGAGAGCGGTTGGTTACGGGGGAAATGATGAACTATGACAGATCGTGTAATGGCAGGGTGGATAAACGCCTTCAGTAAGTCGCAGACTGAAGTGGAGAAATGTGCGGGTGATAAAGGAGTGTAATCATAAATTGGCCGTAGGGAAACACCTCCCATCACTCGTGAAGATGACTGAAGAGATTCATAAACTGTAATCAGGAGTTATGATAATCCTAATCACGTTCCGTTCATTTGATGAAGTCATGAACATAAGTTTATTTACAGCAATTTATGTAAAACTGCTTTTATGAATTAGATACAAAATAAGTCCTGTAGTCCTATTTTTTTTATTCAACAAATGGTTGTTGATAGGAGGTGCTGAGCAGGGTTATTAAACTTAACTCTCCCTCGCTCTCCCTCCCCCTCTCTCTCTCTCTCTCTCTCTCTCTTTCTCTTTCTCTCTCTCTCACTATATATATATATAAACTAGATATGTAAACTAAATACAAACTGAACTATGAAATATCCTGAACTGTTGATATTGCAACCAGCATCTTTTCCACTAATAAAGCTCTGTTTACTCTGAAGTGTTTCTATGGAATCTATCAATCAATCTATCTATCTATTTCTTTGTCTATCTGTCTGTCCATCCATCCCATCCGTCCGTCCATCCATCCATCCATCAATCCATCCCATCCCATCCGTCTGTCCATCCATCCGTCCGTCTGTCCATCCATCCATCCATCCATCCATCCTGTCTGTCCGTCTGTTCGTCCATCCATCCCATCTGTCCGTCCGTCCGTGCGTCCATCCATCCCTCCGTCCATCCATCTATCCCATCCGTCCGTCCATCCGTCCATCCATCCATCCATCCCGTCCGTCCATCCATGCATCCATCCATCCCATCTGTCCATCCATCCGTACGTCCATCCATCCCGTCCATCCATCCATCCCATCCGTCCGTCCATCCATCCATCCATCCCATCGGTCCGTCCGTCCATCCATCCCTCCGTCCATCCATCCGTCCGTCCGTCTGTCCATCCATCCATCCCATCTGTCCGTACGTCCGTGCGTCCATCCATCCTTCCGTCCGTCCGTGCGTCCATCCATCCCTCGGTCCATCCCATCCGTCCGTCCATCCCTCCGTCCATCCCATCTGTCTGTCCGTCTATCCCATCCGTCCGTCCATCCATCCATCCGTCCATCCATCCATCCATCCATCCATCCATCCCATCTGTCGTCCGTCCGTGCGTCCATCCATCCCTCTGTCCATCCCATCTGTCCATCCATTCATCCATCCATCCATCCATCCCATCTGTCGTCCGTCCGTCCATCCATCAAACTTTTTAGTTCAAAATAACAGTTAAGTGCGTCCGTGCGTCCATCCATCCCTCCGTCCATCCGTCCGTCCATCCCATCTTTCCGTCCATCCATCCCATCCGTCCGTCTGTTCATCCATCCATCCGTCCATCCATCCATCCATCCATCCCATCCGTCCATCCATCCATCCATCCATCCCATCTGTCCGTCCATCCGTCTGTTTGTCCATCCATCCCATACGTCCGTCCATCCATCCATCCATCCATCCCATCTGTCGTCCGTCTGTGCGTCCATCCATCCTTCCGTCCATCCCATCCGTCCGTCCGTCCGTCCATCCATCAAACTTTTTAGTTCAAAATAACAGTTAAGTGCGTCCGTGCGTCCATCCATCCCTCCGTCCATCCGTCCGTCCATCCCTCCGTCCATCCCATCTGTCCGTCCATCCATCCCATCCGTCCGTCCGTTCATCCATCCATCCATCCATCCATCCATCCCATCTGTCCGTCCATCCGTCTGTTTGTCCATCCATCCCATACGTCCGTCCATCCATCCTTCCGTCCATCCCATCCGTCCGTCCGTCCGTCCGTCCGTCCGTCCATCCATCCATCCCGTCCGTCCGTCCGTCCATCCATCAAACTTTTTAGTTCAAAATAACAGTTAAGTGCGTCCGTGCGTCCATCCATCCCTCCGTCCATCCCTCCGTCCATCCCATCTGTCCGTCCATCCATCCCATCCGTCCGTCCGTTCATCCATCCATCCATCCATCCATCCATCCCATCTGTCCGTCCATCCGTCTGTTTGTCCATCCATCCCATACGTCCGTCCATCCATCCTTCCGTCCATCCCATCCGTCCGTCCGTCCGTCCGTCCGTCCATCCATCCATCCCATCCGTCCGTCCATCCATCCATCAAACTTTTTAGTTCAAAATAACAGTTAAGTGCGTCCGTGCGTCCATCCATCCCATCCGTCCATACGTCCGTCCATCCATCAATCCCATCCGTCCATCCGTCCGTCCATCCATCCATCCATCCATCCCATCCGTCCATCCATCCATCCATCCCATCTGTCCGTCCATCCGTCTGTTTGTCCATCCATCCCATACGTCCGTCCATCCATCCATCCATCCATCCATCCCATCTGTCCGTCCGTCCGTGCGTCCATCCATCCCTCCGTCCATCCATCCCGTCCGTCCATCCATCCATCCATCCCATCTGTCCGTCCGTCCGTGCGTCCATCCATCCCTCCGTCCATCCATCCCGTCCGTCCATCCATCCATCCATCCATCCATCCCATCTGTCCGTCCGTCCATCCATCCATCCCATCTGTCCGTCCGTCCATCAATCCATCCATCAAACTTTTTAGTACAAAATAACAGTTTTTTATAATAAGTGTTTTAACTTAGTTTTTATTCTATTAGTTGTAATTCCTAACATTCACAAAAAAAAGTGCAATTATGAATCTTGGGGATTATTCCTAAAGATATTATATAGTAAGCAAGTATAGTAAGTAAATTTCGAAGTGCAGTTCTTAAATGAACATGTTTTGATGTAGTCTGATTGTGTACTGTCCCACATGAGGCTGCTTTTATACTCCATCCTCCTAAATCTTAACATATTTGTATTTTATATATTTCTTATTATGAAATTATCAGAAAAAATGCCACTAAGAAGAAGATTCTTGAGAATCCAGCAGCTGTTTGCTACTCAGAAATATAATTTTAATTTAAAAATGAATTCTCAGTTGATCAGCAGCTCAATATTAATAGCTCTATTCTCATACTGCAAGTCAACAGTGTGTTCTCATGTGTCTCTGTTTTTGTTTCCCATAAAGAACTTTATGAGAGACATCTCGGAAAATTGCATTATTTCAGGGCCAAAGTCATCTTCCTGACGATGTTTTCTCGTTTAATTGAATTTATCTCTGACAGAAAGGTAATAGAAATTAAATATAGTGTTAATGTTAACAGAACAGACGAAATGAAACATTAAATTAATGTCGGAGGGCTGGAATAACCCAAATCCAGAAGTACTTGATCCTGGCGGGACGCGGTAACGGCCCTACCGAGAGTCATTTCATAAGAAGTTCTGCGAGCATTGGGGAGCTCCAAAATAAGTTTGACATTAATCTCACAAGCTCCAATATCTCCCTGATCTTTTATCACAGCACAGGCTTTATATCACGTCACTCCTCAAACGGGAACAGATATAGATCTACAGCACTGAAGCTGATCGTAAATGAAAGAAAACAATCAATCAAATTCAGGTAAATATCCACACAATAGAAGAGAACAGCATGGTAAACTATCCCATGAACATCTGTGTCGGTCTTTCAGAAAGAGATCAGCAGCGATGAACTCTGTTCAACCAAATGAAGGAGGTCAGGTGTAAAATATGCAGCTCTCGCAGTGCATTTGGTTTCTTTAATCTTTTTTTTTCTTTTCTTTTTTTTCGCGTCATTACGATTTTTGTAGTGTGTCAGAGATTCATACACTGACTATGAAAAATAATTGCTGCAACTACTTATTACAATTAAAAATGTAACGTGTTGTGCTCATGCTTGAGTTAAAATTATACATTCAGTTAACTTTAGTTTACTTAAGTTGGATATTTAAGTTATTTTAAGTTGATATAACTAAATGCAGCTTTTATTTTTATTTATTAATCAATTTATTTATTTTTTTACAGCACTGTAAAAATAAAAATTTGAGAATATTTACAAATTTAATGCAGCAGTCTAATGCATTCAGATTCTCTTTCTTTTTTTCTTTTTTTTAAATATTTTTAACTTTAATATGATTTTTCAAAATTGTAAATGATTAAAAGATTAAAAGATTATTGGAGTATTTCTTCCAAGAAAATGCAACTTAAAATACTAATACTAAATATGACGTCTTTCTAGGTCAGACATTTTATTCAGTATGTTACTTGCAGTCTCTTTGTAATGATTTGTGAAATTTCATGGCAATTTCATTTTTTTTCTTTTTCAGTATATTGTTTAAAAAATACTAAATAACATTACTTTGGATTTGCATATTTATCAAGGACACATACAGATAGATGGATAGATGGATGGATGGATAGACAGATAGATTGAAAGCACAAAGAAATCCATGCTGTGCAGAAATGTTGAGTGCTGCATGGTTATCCTTGTGTCATGCTGTAACAGTGCACATTAATATGATGAGAGGCTCAGTTTCCTTATTTGTGATCCACCATGTTTATTGCTTGCCTTTCTAATGACAACGGCATACTAATAGTGAAAGTAGAGCACATAAAGTAAAGTACACAGTGGTTTACGATGCCGTGTCTCCACCAGGACCAGCTTCAATTAATTGCGAACCCCTGAAAGACCATCATGAATCACTGTCTGGTGTTTGTGTGGACGATGCATCTTTGAAAATAGCTGCATTCTCACCCGAGCAACAATTATCTGCGTTTAAGATCCAATTTAGCAGAGTGAACTGTGCCGACTCAGGCCCCCGAGGGCCGCAGGGGTCCTGTGCGCCCCTCTCAGCGGGGCGGTAAATGTGACGTGACGGTCAGGAGTGGGAGGAGAAGTTTACTGCATTCTCTGACTGTAATTAGAGATGGGTGAGGAGATTAACTGAGCTAAACCAACACGCTTACCAAAGCTTGTGCGCGCGGAAATGATATATGCAAATCATACACACATGAATATGAGTGTTTTTGACCATGCATGTTGCTAGGATGTTGTCATATTTTCATATGTCTCAGGTTCGTCCTTCAAATACCATTGTCCCGTTTTAACCAGCTTTTCAAGTACCCATATAAACGCTGGTGAGGGCTGTGTTTGCATAATGTAGAGTCCTTGAAAAAGACACTTACACTCCCTGTCAGTAATAAAACTTCAAATTGCATGCTTTCACTGTACAATCAAAGCTGATATTACTGGTTATTAGACCACAAACGGTATTTGATGTGCATGTTTTCTTTTTCTCTATTCCAGGATCTAAGCACTAAGCATAGCAATATGCACTAAATATGTACTCAATAGCCATCAAATCTCTGTAGAAGTGGACAGCATACAGTATTATATGATATATAGAGCAGATGTGGCTTGTGCAAACGTTCATCACGTTCACCCTCTTTTATAAAAGAGTACAGGCGACACATGGTTGATTTACATCCTGTCTTCTCCCCTCAAAAGCTCAAGGTCTCATGTAAATGAGGTTATTATCATGTCGCTTGTGTTTCTGATATTAGAAAGACTGCAGTCGAACAGCCTGAAGCGTTTAAGTGAATGAGAAAAGCCGTCCAGAAGGTCGTGCCATCACACGTCCGCCTTCATTAGGAAGTGTGCCAAAGTGATTATGATCACACCATATCGCCCGTTCGCTAATGCCAGAGGAGTTTGCTCGGACGTGATGTTTTCTGCCTGTGCTGCTTCGTTCACCAAACACAAACCTGAAACACTTCTCGTGAATTGAAGTGTCAGCGAGTTCAAGAAGAAATCGTCATTGGTGTTGCTTTTGCGGCAGGTGTGTGAGTTTATTCTACACACAGAGTTTGTGTTAATAATATTATGTCGGATTGCTTGGTTTTAGATACTGGGGTACCACAGGGATGTGTACTGTCTCCAATACTTTTTTTCTGTAGGCATAAATGAACTAATTCACGCTTCTCGTGAATTGAAGTGTCAGTGAGTTCAAGATGAAATCGTCATTAGTGTTGCTTTTGCGGCAGGTGTGTGAGTTTATTCTGCTCTCGTTTGCAAGTGAATCATTTACTCGGTCGTGTTTAACTGGAACATGTGGCATCCGACGGCACCTGTGCAGTTACGCATGTGTATATTTACCCTTCAGAAGCGAGTGAAGTTGAGCAGCGTTTCAGGATTCTAGCTCAGAGGCGCTGCATTGCAGATTATTCTGACCCGTATAGAGACACGTGTGCCATATATCAACTTTTATTGCTCTTTCATTGCACATAAGGGAGTTCTTGGTTGTATTATGTTTAGATATTGTTAGTCTTAGATGTATTTCTTTATTCAAGATACAGTATATACAAGTATACTGCACATTACAGTTCAAATGTTTGAATAATTAAGGCTTTTGGATGTTTTTGGAAGAAATCTCTTCTGCTCATGAAAGTTTCATTTATTTGAGAAAGAGCATGAGGGGCGGTTTAATGGTTTATTTAAAACATTTAGCTACCAAATGCATAGGCTTTCTAGCATTAATATTATGCTACTATAGCAAAAATTTAGGACAGGAATATGGGGAGCATGGATCAGATCTCAATTAGAGGATTTGTTTTGAATTAATTGATACCTCTGGTGAAAGACTTTAGTATACTAACAAATATTGAATATAACGTGAGATCCCTTCTGAGACAGTGGTGGAGTGATGTGAGATTTCAGTTTTGTGTTATTATTTTATTACATTTTTTAGACTTAATCAAAAATCTCCATTTTCTTTTCTTTTAATCATATTGGTGTCTGGGAGAAGCAATTGAGATATTAAAGAGATTTAGTGAATTGAGTGTCTGATTCGATAAAGCATAAATCAGTCCTTTGCTGTGTTTCCACGTTTAAGCGTGTGATCGAGGTCGCAGAAGCCCAGCCTTTTGTCAAAGATATTTGTTTCTGAAAAGCACAGATAAAATGTATTACCATGCAGCATACATAGTCCGTTCCCGGACTGAAATAGCAGGGGTTATCAGGGACGAGCTGTGTGCCTCCTGATATCTGTGGCTCGTTGGATTGAGCTTGGCACAGTGATTGGCCGCCACTTCATGCTGTGTCCGGTAAAGGTGTTTGACTCCTGGGGACGCGATCAGATGAATCGCAGTAACACCGATGAGATCTTTCAGAGAGAGCATTCCTCTCAGGTGTCAGATGGAGCAGATCTGGGCTGTCGCTCCTTCTTTACAGTGCTTGTGTCGTACACATTTCTTTGCCCTGCTTTGAAATTAAAGAGTCTGTTTGATGATCTGCATAGTGGGAATGCCATAGGGCTAATGTTACGGTTGGGTGCATGACATGGGAGAAATCCAAATAAAGTCTTTAATGATAAATCCATAGAAGTAATCCAGAAGTAAAGGGTAGCCACGCATCGACACAACAATAAACAGCAGACAAAGAAACCAATGAGAACACAGGACTTAAGAATCTGTGGCAGTTACATTATAGCTTTAGAATTCTCCCGCAATTAAAAACATAAATTAATTGTTTTAAATATGTTCTACCTAATATATGGCATATATTTCACAATGAAACACTTTGCTAAAGAAAAACGTAGCTAAAACAGACATTTTTGTAAACATGGTTTAAATGTTTTCATTAAAAAGTTGCAAAAAAAATTATATATTAATTGTTGAATTGAAAATGAAAAAATGAATTGAAAATGTAAATTTGACAATAAAATATATTGCTAAAGAAAAACGTTACTAAATACAAATACTTTGTAGTATATATATATATATATATATACTATATATATATATATTTTTTTTTTTTTTTTTTTTTTTTTTTTTTTTTTGTTAGCTGGATGTGTTGTTGGGACAAAGGTTAAAACAGAAGTTTTTTGTGACCCTTTAGTCAAATCAAACACAAGTTTATTAAGCTGATACAGAAACAGATACAGGAGCTGATCAACAGGTGTTTCACATCCCAGCTGTTTTCAGCTCCTGTATTTACACAACTGGAACGCCGGCTTGACTAGTCAGCATCTGGAACTAAAATGACTCGTTTTATCATTACTGGTGATTATGCATAATTATTGATGTGTCAGAATCACATGCAATCATGAATCAGTCCAGAGGCCTTGCTGGAGAGAGTAGGACTGTAGTCACGCTGAATCAAACGCTCGTGTGTGTGTGTTTATGTGAGCTGCCGCTGGAGGCTAATTAAGCGTTTAGCGCCTGATTACAGTTTTAGGCAAAGAAACGCTTCTTGTCTGTGTTTCACACATCTGTTTCACCACAGACCCCCAGCAGCTGTCATTGTGAGCTCAAGGAGCTTCACAGTTTGTTTTTATTTTGACAAACACCTGGCTGTAAATAAGACCCTATCAAATCTGTTTGGGTATTGTTTTTATTATTATTTAATTAATTTTCTTCTCACTTTTTTCATTTATTTTTTTCTGTAAACCATTTAAAGTTTTAACTAAATGTTGACAATCATAAAGCATGTTTAGTTCATTAAATTTATAAAACTTTAACAATTGAATAATTTATTACTTTTTTGTAGGACCTTGTGAAATTGCTTTCTGTTTTTTAATTTTTTTCTCCTCTGAATTCAAAACAAAATTACAAATTAGAGCACTATAAAAAAAAATCATTTTTTTTATAAATGTTTTATTTTTCCAGAATTCTCTGCTTTCTTGTTTTTATTTTTCTGGATTCTTCTTTATTGGTTTAAGTAAATTTTAACAATCTTTTTTTTTTTTTTTTTTCAGGAAAACTTTATTTTCTTTTTTTCCTGGATTTAGGATTTAAAACAGTGGTAATCAAAAGAAGACACAAAGCATTAACAATTTATGAAAAATCTTTTCAATTGTAATAAAATTCTTCTTTTTTTAAAAATAGATAAGTATTGTTCTAAATAAATCCATCATGGTTCTTCCCAAACAGCCGTGACCCTCGCTGCTTTGAGCCACTCCACAGCTCCAGATCCCAATTATTTCCCTCCATATGCTAATGAAGGTGTTTCAGTGGCCCTTCCTCTGACTAAAGTCTTGGCACGCTGCCAGCAGCCTTTAATGAATGCCTGTTCTTACCTGTGCTGGACTGCTTGTGTTTGTTTGTGAAGGGTAAGAGTCTCTCATCTCTATGGGCGGCTGTGCTAATACAGGCAGGTAATCAATAGCGCTGTATAGCTCCTCGTCCAGCCGCTCCACTCCATCATTGTGTGTCTGTCCGGGACGAATGCACACTCTCCGGGCGCCTGATAGTGGCAAATAAATCAAACAGCTCATAATAAATGCCAGGAAACGCTCGTCGGACGCTTCTGCCAGTCACGCGCGGCAGATTTCACTGTGTTCTCAAAGCCAGAGTTAATTGGCTCCATTCCTCCATTCCTCCACGTCGATGAGCGGCGTAGAGACACTCGATTAGGCCTCATGAATCAATCGGCTCATACCAGACTCTGTATGCGGGTGGCCGATAACCTGGCTTATTTAAAAAGAGCCGTTTTTGGAAAGTCACGTAACTGGAAGGTCAAACGCGAATGTGTGGGGCTTTTAAAAAGCTTTTACATTGGGCTGTTTGGCAAGCGGTTGGGAAGAGCTTTTAAGAAAATGTCCCAAGCAATCGTTGGTCATTTATTACAGCAGATAGATTAAGGCAGATGCTCAAAAACATAATGCTCCATTCGGTTCAAGGTCAGATATGTAGGACCATGTAGTACTGCACTAATAATAATATTTTTAAGCATTTATTATTTTCCAAATGAATGTATTATAGAGGTATTATGGTGCAATTTCACAAAAGTTTATTTAATTAATTATATATATATATATATATATATGTATATGTAACACAAATGTTCCCATATAGATGTTAATACACACACACACACACACACACACGCACATACATATATATATATATATATATACAATTACTGATATTATTGATATTTATTGATTCATTGATCAACATTTTATTATATCATATATATGTGTTATAGAGTTATTCTGGTACAACATTACAAATGTGTATTCTATTATTATTATTATTATTATTATTATTATTATTATTATTATTATTATTATTATTATTATTATTTCCTTTTCCTTTTCCTTTTCCTTTTCCTTCTTTCTTAGAAGGTGTAAGTTATTTTGTTGCATATTCACAAAATTGTATTTATTATATTTGTATATATATATATATATATATTTACATTTATTTATTATGTAATTATTTATCATTATTTATTATATATGATTAATTTAAACATCTCGACAATTTTTATGATTTTATATTATTAATATTATGATTATTATGATTATTATAGTTTTTATGTTTTTTTTATGATTTAAACAACTTCACAAATTGAATAGTTTTATATTCATATTTGTATTACACATATTCACAAAATGAGAAACTAAGTACTTGAAACTATTGTGAAGAAGAAAAGAAAAACTGAGCTAGAGAAAAACCTTGTTTCGGCACTCAAGCCTTCATCGGGGCTAAACGTATGAAACATTTGTATGCATCTAAATTAAATCAAAGTGTATGTAACATTTATAACGAATAATGAAATGTCAGTCTGAGGTGGACTGAATCAGGAAACTCTGTCTCTGTCTTAGTCTCGGTCACACGTACAGATCCCTGCCTCCAAATCAACACAAACTCGAGCCTTAGTTCTCATCAAAAGGACTTGGTCACTGATTATTAGGCGTCTTGACAGTAATGACACATCTTGCTCTTTTGTCATAAAGCTCCAGGGTGGAAGGTGTTAATTTTACAAACTAGGTTAAATCCTGTGAGGTCTCTAGAACAGTCGCTCTCCGATCTGAATTAGATTATTTCATCTTTCCAGAGTCGTCCAGGGGTGCGTTTCCCAAAAGCATCGTTAGCCAACTATGGTCACATGTTCAATGATTCGGTGTTTCCGGAAACCATTGTTCAAATGCACATTCGCAAAAAGTGTCGCAAACTTACGTAGTAGGAACCGCACACGCACCCCAGGCCATCAGACTTTCTCCACTCGTCTCTTTTTGGCATCGGCGTGACTCTGAACCTTAGACTAGCTGGTGTTGATTGTGGTTTATTGATGTGAACGCTGCTGCTTGGCTTGCCAGTGTTTTTTCTGGATGTTTCATTAGTTGTTTGATCAATATTTGATAGCGACAGGAGATACACATGTGTGTGTCCATCTCTACATGACAAATCATGTCTGAGAGACGCCATCAAACATACTGTGACTGATCTAGACTTGATGGATCTACTGCGTGACCAACATCCAATGTCTTTTCACCTTAAAACTTTGAGAATTTTTGAGAATAATATCATTGGCATAATTAAGTACAGCATGAAGAAAATTGGTGAGTTATGTATACACTATTGTTCCAAGGTTTTGTGTCAGTTTACTGTATGTAACTCATAAGTTTTTTATACTTAAGACAGAGAAATTAGATTAGACTGATCAAGTGTGATGACAAAGTCTGATGTTGGCCTGACTAAGTGTTGTCTGAAAGTTTAAAATAACTTGGAAAAGCCTGACGTTCGAAGGTTTTAGTCAGGGAAACTCAATCAAATTCAGTATTTTGCTAGCATGATTTAACATGTTGTTAGCATGATTTACCACATTGTTTACACTGAGTAGCATGTTCGCTAGGATGTTACTAGCATGATTTTAGCATGTTGCTAGCATGTTTGAATTATGAGTTATCACGTTGCTAACATGATTTAGCATGTTGCTATGATTTATGTTATATGTTCCTTGCATGAATTAGCACGTTTATAGTATATTTCAAACATGATTTGGCACTCTGCTAGCATGATTTACTATGTTGATAGCATGATATAGCATTTTGCTGCCATGACTTACAAGTTGTCGTCAATTTAGCATGTTGTTAACATGATGTAAAGCATTGATTTCTTATTTCTAGCATGATTTGGCATTTTGTAACGTGTTACTTACATGAGTTAACATATTTCTAACAGTTTAACATGTTGCTAGCATGATTTAGCACGTTACATTGCTAGCACAACATTTATCGGGATCCTGAAAATTCAGCTTTGCATCCCAGAAATAAATTTAATTTTAAAATACATTACAACAGAATACAGTTAATTTAAATTGTAATAATATTTAATAATTTTATTGTTTTTGTGTAGCCTTGATGAGCAGAAGTAACTTCTTTAAAAAATAAAATAAAACACTTTTGACCAGTAGTGTATTTTATCGTCGTTATACACAAATATTATTACACACAGTCAGAGTGAAGTATTTCAGAGAGCCTGATGTTCTTGACAGGTTTTGTGTGATTATCAAACAATAAAAACAGCCGCAATGTAAGCATGCATTGAATTATGCATTCAAGTCGAGTCACTGAAATGTCAGTACACATTCATAGGCAATCCATAATTGCAAGTCATTTACAGACCTATGGTGCAATTTTTCAGTTTGTGGCGTCTTCACAAAGCCTGACATTTCTCCCTCATTAGAGCGGTTTATATCTCATTCCTCTTCTGTGCAGTCTTGTGCTTCATTGGGAGGAAACATGCAAAGCAATTAATCAAACAAAATAAGGGCCAATGAGAATTCAGGAAAATAATCCACTTTGTATTTTGTTGTGTCCTTGTGCCGTTATGTGCCGCTAAACAAACAGGAAACTTGTTGTGTTGGTGTGGAAAGTTTTGATAAAGCCACACAGAATTAAAGTAGTTTATCATTCCTGCTGCCGGAGAGTTTCATTCACTCGGTTTGCAATCTTTTGACCAATAGTTTTTTTGGTTTCGTTTTTTTCCAGACGAGGCAGGGTTGAGGGAACAAGATTGAGCTTGCAGCTCTGTGTGCCGTGCGTTTCTCTCAGTTTGAATGAGAGAGAGAGAGTTCTGATGTGCACTGAAAAAAAAACATTCACTCAGAAATTACTAGTGAATTTAGCAAACAATTACAATGGCAAGTAAAACATCTTATTAACCAAGACATTTCGAAGCAGGAAGACTGAAATGGTATTTTCTTGTACAAATTCTCTAAGCATCTTTGTTTTATTTACAATCATTTTTAGAAAGCAGATGGCCATGTCATTTTTGAAATGCGAAACAGAGAAATGAAATTACTGTATGTGGCCAAATAGCATGTGCACTGAAGGAATAGTTCACCCCAAAAAGTATGGTTTGCTGAAAATGTGCTCACCCTCAAGCCACCCAAGATGCAGATGAGTTTGTTTCTTCATTATATTTGTAGAAATATAACATTGCATCACTTGCTCACCAATGGATAACTGGTGGATTATTGTGGTGTTTTTATCAGCTGTTTGGACTCTCATTCTGACGGCACCCATTCACTGCAGAGGACTATTCCTTTAAAATCACTGTGATATTCACAAAAGGCTGCAAATCATGTATCTTAAACGTTACTGTTGCTTTGTCTTGTACATCATGTGTTGCTTCTCCTGCATCCTGACTCAATCTCCTCAAGCTCCTTCAGGACGTCACGTCGACTCACGCTGCGCCCCGGTGGCCGGAGGAATCACTGCATAGAGATAAACACAGTTTTGAATGATGTTACTTCTTTCACATTGAGGAAGACATCAATTAAATCTGTGCTTATCTCTACAAGCAAGACAATGAGAGCCGGATCCCAGCTCCATCACGCCACGACCTGCCAGTGACGGATAACACGGCTGAAACAGAGTCGAGTCTCGCTCTGGAATATGAATGATGCTCCAAAAATGCATGTTTAGTACCGCATTTCTGTACTTGCACTAGCGTTTTAAAAGTTTGGGGTCAGTAAGTGTTTTTGTCAAAGAAATTCATTCTTTTATTTGGAAAGGAGGCAATAAATTGATCAACAGTGACAATAAAGACATTCCTAATGTCATGAAAGTTTTCCATTTCAAATAAATGCTGTTCTTTTGAACTTTCCATTCATAAAATAATAATGAAAAGTTTTTTTTTTTTTTTTTTTTTTTAATCAAATAAAAACACCTTTGGTGAGCAAAAGAGACTTCTTTCAGAAACTTTAAACATTTTACCGACCCAAATTTTTTGAATGGTAGTGTACATATTATATATTGTATTTCTGTTCTCAAATATTGATAGATAAAGTTTGATTATGTGGTTTTATGTAGTTTTCTTTCTTTCTTTCTTTCTTTCTTTCTTTCTTTCTTTCTTTCTTTCTTTCTTTCTTTCTTTCCTGAAGTACAGTATAAGTATCTCTTGTTTTTTAGAAACAAGAAAATGTGTTTTCAAGCCACATTACTTCTGTAATCTGACATTTTTCTGAGAGAAACAGGAAATTCAGCCAGAAGGAGTATGACAGGACTTGATTTTATCCATCAGGGATTGATTGGATTGTCAGAAGTGGACGTCACATACAGGAATTGAGTTGGAGCAGTTGATTTGAAACATATGACCTTGCAGAGGTTTCAAATATATAAAGCATATCACTACATTTTGATATAGGGTTACCACGGCAAATGTTTTCTCTAATATGCCGTGCTGATGAACTGTGCACGATGTGACCAGGAATGCACATTAAGAAAGTAAACGGGGTTGATTTTGATTTGCTGTTGACTTGAAAAGTGTGTTGATTCCTCCATCTGTTGGGGACAGAAATGAGAGCTGGTCTGAAAGCCCTGCAGTTTGATCCCTGATGCCAGCTGAGAGCTGTGAAACGGCCTGTTCCCCTGCAGACCACTCAATGTAGGGCACTCACATTTAGAAAGCGGCCTGGATGTGAGCTCTGCTCTTAAAGCTGCAGACAGCTGCTTCTCCTGTGTCAGTGTGAGGTTAAACGCTCTTCCCTCGTCCACTTGTGCGATGAACATGAAATATAACTAAAGAGAAGTGTGCTGTTAAATTTACAAACAATTTAAAAAAAATTTGTCCCTGGTAGAAGAAAAAAAAATGGAGATGGAAAACATCTCATTGTTTCAGTCCAAAATTAAACGGATAGAAGAAAAAGAAAAATGTTTAGTTAAGAAAATTAAGCATATATATATTGTTGTTGTTGTTTTCATATTTTTATTTTTTAGATATGAAACTGTTCTGTTTTCATTTTAATTTTAGTTAAATTTATAATAGTTCTTATTTAGTTCTAGGTATTTTAACATATCAACATAAAACTACTTAAAATTAGAAAATAAGATTTTATATATATATATATATATATATATATATATATATATATATATATATATATATATATGATCTTATTTTTATTAATGTTTATTATGTCTATTATTATTATTACTACAATTATTGGTTTTAATAATACTAATACTAATTAAATTGTACTTTTATTTATTTATTTTGTTAATATAATCTTAAGCTGCATTACATTATTTTATTTATTTATTTAATTTCTATGTGATTCTTTTATTCAGCAAGGATGCAATTAATTGATATTTTATACAGCAAGGATGCATTAAAATATTGATGTAATTTGCAGTATTTTAAATGGTGAAATGCTTCCTAAAGGTCGTAAAAACCCTTTTCCTTATGCAAAATATAATTTCCTCTTTCGTTTGTTTAGTTATTAGGGTAAAAGTGTTTCAGCATAATAGCCCTGTCATTATATCAATAAGTGTATTTTTATGATAGGTAGCTTATATCAAGTTACCATTGTTCTACCGCAGCACAAGTAACAGTATGAAGGAGAAATGATTTATTAGAGAAATAGTTTGACTTGATTTCTCCCTGTTTTGTCATCTGTGCTTTCACTCTTTGATCCGAGTGTTTTCCCCAGAAGCGCTGCTCATGTGAATCAGGTCAGCGGCCGCTCTGAGATCTCTCAGCGTTTGATTAACATCCACCAGCCGCTCACAGGACACTTCAGAAAGCCTTCGGGAGTATTGTCACTGTCAGTTCATTAACTCTGCCTTTTTTCTGGGTACAGATTCATTTATGTGCTTGACTGAATTCACATAATTCATGTGATATAGCCTATCTTTAATAAACACAGCAGCGATGTGTTTTATTTCATCCTCATGTCTGTCATGTATTGAGCTTTATGGATCATTTAAATGGTGTGTGACAGTCAGGCCTTGATCAAATGCAGAAGCTGTCAGACCTTGTTCAAAAGTATGTGAGTATGACAAGCCACGAAAAGAACTAAAAGCATACTTCGTTTCAACTCATTTCTGAAATCATATGTTTTTTTTTGTTTTTTTTTTCTGAGAAACAGACCCAAATGTAATTTGCTGAAAGTTTCTCTCATACGATGCTTTTTGTCCTTTCTGGAGTTTGACAGCAGTTTGGAAAATAACAGCATCTCCTTTTGTGAAAAGATAGCAGTTTCTGGTGTGTTAAACCTGCTTAGAGGAATAGTTTACACAAATATAATAATTAAAAAGAAAAAATGGTTGAAAAATGTACCAAGATGTAGATGTGCTTGTTTCCTTATCAGAAAAGCTCTAGAGAAACGTAGCATTACATCGTTTGCTCAGCAGTGGATCCATAATGAGAGTCAGATCTCTGGTGGATTTGTTTCTTACAAACACACAGCTTTTCTCTTCTCCAGACATGAACTGATGGACTGGAATGGTGAGGATTATTGTGATGTTTTTATCAGATGTTTGGACTCCCGTTCTGACGGCACCCATTCACTGCAGAGGATCCAATGCTTAGCAAGTGATGTAATGCTACATTTCTCTAAATCTGATGAAGAAACAAACTCATCTAAAGTGTTGGGGGTAATACTTTACAAATAATGCGAGTTACGTAATCAGATTTCTTTTTTTTTTTAACTAGTAAAGTAACGCATTCATTTTTAATTTACAACAAAATTTGTGAGTTACTCTTTCAAAAAAAGGTTACCTTGTTCTCACATTTATTGACTGACAGTTTTCCTGTCCCATATTGGGAGAAATTGTGCTCTGTGTGAACATGATGTTGTTCTAGACTAAATGTGAATGTGCATTTATTCATCCCACTTGCAAATAAAAATAAAATAAGGATTTAGTATTCCTTAAAATGAAGTAAAACCGTGAAATGCAAACTCAGAATATGACATAAACATGCAATAATTAACTATTTTAAATAACACAACTGTATTTAATCCCATTTTCTTAACTAATGTCTTTGCTAATGTCTATATATATATATATTTTTTTATTTTTTTATTTATTTTTTTTTGCGCTGAAGAGTGGTGAACCTTCTTCTCCTATGTTCTACTGTACAGACGAGTTTACTTTTGCTATACATAGAACTTCATATATTTAAACCAATCACTTACTGTAATGCATTACTTTCCATAAAAAGTAACTAAGTAATGTAGTTAGTGACTTTTTTAGGGAGTAACGCAATTTTGTAATGCATTACTTTTAAAAGTAACTTTCCCCAGCACTGCTCATCTACATCAGGGATGGCCTGAGGATGAGTGCATTTTTATCAAATTTTATTTTGTGGATGAACTATTCATTGAAGAGGTATTTATCAAAATGCATTTGCGCTCGAATGTCTTTCAGTCCTCTTCTGCAGTCGTGATTCTGCTGTAAAAGTCTTGAAATTGAAATGCTAATTCATGCATGAATTAATACTGAAATCAGACCCTGTGAATTTGACCTGGCAGTGTATGTCTCACATAACTGACTCAGAGGGCGAGGGTCGTGACCTCTGTCAGCGAACTCCCTCTGTTTGGGAAACAACTGGATGTAGAAATAACTCCCAGCGCTTGAGGGGCTCTTTGACATTTCGTTTTGACATCAGGCCAGTGAAACTTCATCAAAAAATGTAAATTCAAAGAATGCATCATTGTGCAAGTCACATATAAGAGCAGCATTTTGTAACCGATGTCCGCTGGAGGGGAGCTCTTCATCTAAAAGTGCAGCGATAGTTTTTGTCTGAGTTTCGTTGGGCCCCATGAAATCATTTTTGTGATTTTAACAATTCTTTTATGAACAAACCTACAGTACCATAAGTTGTAAGGCAGTTAAGTGATGATTATATTCTTCTATTTCTTTATTTGTTTGGTTGATTGGTTTAATTTTCAAATTCTCAGATTCATTCATTTGAATCTGAATTAAATATGCCAACGCGCATATGACGATACACTGAATTAAAAGAGGAGTTTTAAATCAAATCCAGTTCAGGAACTGATATACCAGTCAAACGATTCATGATTTTTAAATGTTTTTGCAAGAAGTCTCTTCTGCTCACTAAGGCTGCATTTATTTGATCAAGAATACAGTAGAAACAGCAATATATTAAACACTTCCCAAATCAAGTGGACAGAACCTGTAGTTCTTCATTGATCTGTGTTATTCAGAAACCCTGAAAGGCTGTTGGTTGACAGTGTGTGAACGTTCAGCTGAAGTTGCTTCGGATCGCCATTTAAATTGAATTGATCACGTCTCTGCATGCGCCTGCGATGAAACAAAACACACTCCAAGGGTTTTAACAAACTCTGCATTCAGGAAACTGTTTTCAGGCGTCATGCAAAGCTTTTTTTGTTATTTCTTCTTCAAACTCCCTCTTCACTGTCATTCCTAATGAAAAGTGGGTTTCCGTGTGAAGCTGAGGAAAGCTGTTTCCTGTCTGAAAACACCAAACAAGTTCATTTACGCGGCGAAGTGAAGACTGGATAATTGGTCCCTTGATCAAAGCGGGCCGGTTGAGCGGGACAGCAGCTAGTGGTCCTGCGGTTTAGCATACGGCACTGCTTTGAGTAATTGGACTGTGTTTTTTGCTGCAGATGTGCACCTAATCATCTGTGCTTGTCTGCTTTGCTTTGGTCCTCAAATCCACACACCAGAAACCAGAGGGCCAACAAAGCACCGAGCACGGCATGTTTTTCTTCTCTGTGTGTCAGGATGTCCAGAGAGAGAAATAAACCTTTGTTTTAGAGCGAAATCACATGCACGTTGTTGTTTACAAGCTTATTTCAGACTAAGACCGTTGTAAACAGATAACTTGTCAGTGTTGATTTGAGACTGCTCTCAGAAAACTGAACCCGGTCGAACACGCCGAAGTTAATCACATATAAACACTGGGTTTTCATGCTGGTGTCATTTGCTAATGAGATATAATTGTGTAAATGACACTGAAGCGTCCCGGGGTCGCATTTAATGCAGATTTTATTTGTCTGCTGAATGCAAGAGCGTTATATAAAACCCAAAGACATGCCCTTGGAAATACATAAGCGTGATTCCAGCCCTCTGAACATTAAGACACTCAGTAAGTATGAATATCAATTGATTTACAATTACAACACAGCTGCTATGTCAGTGAATATTGCTTTGACTTGTACTTAGGGTTAATGAAATGAGCAAAACAAACCAAAGTATTGAAATTTGTAACCCAACCTGCAGCACAAACACTTTGGATTAATTATGATTTTTTTAATGCTTATGAAAGAAGTCCCTTTTATTCACCAAGGCCGCATTCATTTGTTCACAAATACAGTAATATTGTGAAATACAGTATTATCAAATTTTATAATAACTGTTTTATATGTGAATATAATATAGTGTAAAATGTAATCTATTCCTGTGATGCGCAGCTGTATTTTCATCATCATTACTTCAGTCTTCAGTCTCACGTGATCCTTCAGAAATCATTTTAATCTGCTGATTCGCTTCTCAATTATTATCAGTTATTATTGATAATCCGTTATTTTGCTGCTTAATATTTTTGTAGAAACTGTAAAATGTTTGTTTTGGATACTTTGATGAATATAAAGTTATAAATAACAGCATTTATTTAACTTTTTTAACTGTTTTTACAGTCACTTTTGACAAATTTAACGCATCCTTGCTGAATAAAAATATTATTGTTATTACTAATTTTAATCGAACCTGTATTCTGTTTTCAACATTCAATTAATATTGCAGATCTGAATATTTGGGTTGAACTGTTCTGGAACGGTGTTGTGAATACAACTTTACCACTGATTTCTAGTCAGGCCCTTTTTTGCTAAAACCAAACAAAGTAGCTCTGCTTTCACAACGAAACATGTGAATATTTGAGCAGTGTTATGCAAATCTTCCCTAACAATGATGTAGACATGGAGTGCATGGACAAGTCCTACATTTTATAAAGAATATCTCTTTGGGTTTGAGCCTTTGCAACTTTTGGGATCGTATCTATTCACGAACAGCTTGTAACACTCCACTTGAAATCGCATCACATGACCCCTTTAAATTCAGTTTCATGTCTAGCAGGAATGGAGCAGTATTGCTTTTATTAGATTTTCTTTATTTGTTTTGAAGGCTTAAAGCTGCGGTTATTACGGTGTACTTGTTGATTTGATCTTGTTTTGCTCTCTAAAACTTTTCTGTGTGTGTTCTTTTATATGTCTCGGGGGATTTCTGCTCATCGTTCAGGTGCTGTACAGATGTTTTCAGTTGTAAACAAAGACACATTGCCTTCCAGAAACATCTGCCAGTCTGAAAAAAATAATGTTGAGAATGCAGAGTCTTTAAAGGGATTTTAAAAAAATGGCTCAGACTCTGTCACGTTGATGAATTAGTATGGAATACATTAAACCACAGTAGTTTTTCCTTGGTTTTCTTTTGACAGGTAACCATCCACACGACTACACCAGCCATCTGGATCTCACTGGGTCACACACACCTAAAATCGGTGAGTTGTTCGATATCTTTGTGTCCAGTCGTTCATTTCGTCTGCAGTATGAAAATGATGCTCAGAAGCAGCTCAGAGTTTAATTGATTTATGATGACATCTCGATACTATCAGCGTCTTCCACATCCAGATGGTTTGAAGTGTGAAGAACGTGGCGTATAATATCGGATTGGAGTCATTAATGGAGCTAGATTTTATCTCTAGAAAAGATTTTCATAATTTAGCCTCATCAGATGAGCGCTGATAATCTCCATTACTAAAGATGCTTAACTCCCCGACGGCCCTCGAGATCAGAGACGCCTTTCACCCCAAATTTGATTGGGATTTTTTTAAAAAGCAGAGTTTTGAAAAAAAAGCAGCCTCTTGACAGGAAATTAAAAGCTTAGCTTGTAAATGGCCCCGCTAGCAGGGAGGATTGTGTCTATGCTAATCTATGCTAATCGGATCTGCACAGTTTGCCGACGCTATTGAAAAGCCACAGTTGTAATTGTTCTGACTATATCTAGTCTTCCCAAATGAGATTTAGTGTGAAGAAGGTTTTCAGACTGTAAGCACAGCACACATCGGTCACATCTCTCGTGGTAGTTTATTCACTCCTTGTGCGCTAGATATCACCAAAACCAGTTCATATCAGCTCACTGTGTTAATAATATTCTGTGTCAACTCCACCAGAGGTCCCTGACTAAAAATGTGATTTTGATCTTGAATGAAAAGGAAGCCAAAATATGAAATGCCATGGATGAACATTTACTGACTGATCCCATATTTTATATATATATATATATATATATATATATATATATATATATATATATATATATATATATATGGGGGTCAAAATGATAGGTTTTCCCTGAGATTCAGAGCCAAATTACATGAAAGGAAAAAAGACTTCAGAAAGATGGCTGCATCATTGTGTTGCTTTTACACAGATATTAGTTCATCTATTAGTTAAATCTGTCGACTTTAGTCATCTTTTTTTGCATTATATGCCAATGGTGACAGTTCAAAAATGGGGAAAAGGCACGTTTCATGTTGTTTTTCCCAAAGTCTGCATGCCTGTAACTCAAGTGTTAAAGATATCTTAATATCCCTTTAGATTTTAATTCTTAACAAAGATTTATTTTGTAATCTTCATTTTTAATGCCCAGTATGGTTCAATTCCAGAGACATGGGGATCTCAATGTGGCTTCAGAAGTAAATTATACATGTTTCCATTTGTCAAAACCTAATGTGGTCCCTTTGCTTAGGACTGATAGTTTTTTCCTTTCTTTCTTTTAAAGAGAAATGTCTGAACAAATAATGTTAAAACTAGAAATGCATCTTGTTTCCTTCTGTCAAAACAGCTACATAGAACGTAACTGTCTAAAAGCCAAAAATATTGTTTGTCCAAAGTTTGCATGTCTGTTCTACAAGCAGTATTAAAGATATCTTAATAAACTTCTAGATTTTGGTTCTTAACAAACTTTTCTTTTGGAATCATATTGTTTAAGGTCCTGTATGGTTTGATCCCATAGATATGGGGATCTCAATGTGTCTCCATGTGCGAATTGTCAAATTTGACGCATTTTCAATGGTCGAAAACCACATGTGGGTTACTTGTAATTCAGCTGATACTTATTAAATTTAACAAAACTGCCATTTTGACTGTCCTTTACAACATAGTTACTCGGTATATTTATCCATAACGTTTAATATGTTGGCTTTCATCACTATTTATGCTTGTCTTTCTTCAGAAAAAAAAAAACGCTAAACGTTAACGTTTTAACGTAAATGTTAAAAATTTTAGTTTTTAAAATGAGGTTGATTTGACACAGAATGACCCTGTTATATGTGACACCGTGAATCAAAAGCATGCAAAAGAAAGTTACTGATTTTGTTTTTCTCGCTTGGGTTTGTTAGGACACCGAATAGAATACTACGGTAAGCAGTACACATGTTGTACATGTGTATAATTTCTCATTTCCTTGATGTCTGTGAATGTAGGGTGAACTCTGTATGTGTGCGCTCTCTCTCTCTCTCTCTCTCTCTCTGTTTGTGTGCAGTCTCTCTGTGCTTATCTCTACATGTCTGCAATCTCTTTCTTGGTCTCTACACTGCAAACATTGATTTTCTTACTCAGTATTTTTGTTTTGTTGTCCAGTGCAAATATCTGAACACTCTTAAATCAAGAGCTGGAACCACTTTCTCTTGTATGGGATGTGTTTCATCTTTCTCTCTCTCTCTCTCTCTCTCTCTCTCTTTCTCTCTCTACCTCTTATTTTCCTTTCTGCCTTGCAGAGAAGCCGAGGATGAACAACATCCTGACATCCCAGACCGAGCCGTACGACCTGTCCTTCTCCCGTTCCTTCCAGAATCTCACGCACCTCCCGCCGTCCTACGAGATGGCCATGAAACCGGACTTAAGTACATACTCCTCGCTTCGTTATCGTCCATTCTGTCTGAGAGATGAGAGAGATTCATACTTTTCATACATTTATGTGCAGAATTTACAAGAAACATTTAAAGACCAATTCACAAGACTGTATTTATTTGATCGAAATTACAGTAAAACTTTAATATTGTGAAATAGTATTAAAATTCTAAATTATTATTATTATTATTTTTAATATATGTTAAAATGTATGTTAAAATGTTATGTTTCTTGAGCATCAAATTAGCATATTAGAATGATTTCTGAAGGATTAGTAATGATGCTGAAAAATCACAGGAATAAATCACATTTTAACAAATATTAAAGTTTCAACTGCAGTAAATTCTAAATAGCAATTAATCATTTTTCGTAATATTATTATTTTTCTGTATTTTTAAATAAAAAATATGCAGCCTTGATGAGCAGAAGAGAGTTGAAAACATCTCAGTGTGCAATCCGAAGGTTGTAGGAGGTTGTTTCTTAAATGAGAAAGTTTGTGTGATCTGCTTGTCACTTCAGTGCCCTTGCACAGGACACTTATCCCCACAGGGACTGCGACTAAAACACATGCACTGTGGACAAAAGCACCTGCTAAATGAAAAATAACCAGCCGACTGGCTTTCATTAAATGCAAAGGGCAGGATAAATGAAACATGAAAGTATTGACATGCTGCGTTAACATATTACAAAGCTATTATGATCAGATGGATGACACTGCAGTTCTTAAATCAATGACATTCAACACAGAAAGAAGAAAATTACAAGATTGAAAACCAAGGGGAATTAATAATGAAGTTTTGAATGGACACCGATCTTACCATGAATTAAGGGCAAGAAATAAACTTGCCATGATTTACAGCCTATAAAAATCACAAAAAGACACATCAGACATCTCTGTAGACATACATAAATAGACGTAGACATGTTATAGACATTCTGGAGCATTAATGTTGTTCTTCATTGCTGTAGGATGTAAAATAATGATGCTATAGGTGTCTTAAATCAAAGGCAGTTTGTAGTTTAGGGCTTCACCTGCTGTGAGCCGAGAAATGAGCAGTAATGGAGAACAACTAGTCAGGTTTTTAATAGTGAGACGGGTCACAATAACTCTATAACTGATTGTCATAATTGATTCACACATTTCTAAAGTCTCTAAATAATAAACATGATAAAACACTGCTGAAAAACCCATCGCACACAATCTGTCCATGCCTTCTGTCGTCTGATTTATAGTTTTAGCAAGTTTTGCTTTAATATAATTATCTTCAGCTCGTGCTTCATGTGTTTTTTTTTTCAGTAAATGTAAGAATAATATCAATATTGTTAATTATATTTCAGGATAAAAAAACATTCTGGATTAATCAAACATCAGTTTTTATATAAAAAAAACATGTTAAAATAGGAGATATGATCAAATATAATCAACAGACTTCAGAGGAATGTTTATTTGTTTATCTCTCAGTCGTCATCGTATCGCATTGCATCATATCTTTTGAGAAATGAAATGCAATGCAGTGATGAGTGAGAGATGATCATCTTGCTAAGATATATTATTGGGAAATGTATAACAGCATTTATTATTTGGGGGGAAGGGCTGGCTTTTTTGGGTCATCTGTTAATGATTTAACATTAAACTGCAAACTCAAAGATTGAGAAAGCAATAAAGACAGTTATTTAGCATGATAAATAAAAGAAAGAGAGTAAAAAGGTTGTTCATAGTGTAGCTGACCTGAGAGATTACCTTGTGATGGGACGTCCAGTGCACTTCATCCCTGATGGCCAGTAGCAGTATACTGGGCATCTGTGGCATTAGATTGCATTACCACACGCTGACCTGAAGCTGTTGTATAGAGCTGATAACTGTGCTCTGGGGTCTGGAGTGACCATCGGCCCGTAGGCAGTTCGCCTGACCTTTTCAGGTCTAATGTCATGCCCTTACATCGGCACATTCGGCCTCTGGAGTGTGTTGGGCCGCGGCGTCTGCCAGAAGCCTGCGCTTTAAGTGATGGTAAATCTGGCCAGCTATCGGATCCTGTCTTCATTAGCTCCGAGATAAACCGTTCAGTGGAGAATCAATAGCTGGTCTCATACTGAACGCTCACAAACACATTCATCTGCAGCTGCAGTCTCTGTCCACTGCTGCTCAGAAAGGAAATGATGTCGTCCATTTTGGGGAAGCTACTTAAAACCTGGAGCTTGTCATCAGTTACAGCTTAAAGAAAAGTAGTTAGTTACACTACAATCTTGTAAAGAAAGTTGTTAAATTTATTGATTTGTTTAGTTTTTAAAAAACTAGAGCAGCATCTCTGAAAAGTGCCCAGTTCTTGAGTTCATCTGCTCCTCAACAAACTCTACACGTCCCACACACACACACACACACACACACACATAGCCTTGATCCGGAGAGACTGCTCATAGCAGCATCAACTCAGACTTTGTGTTTCCTGTGCCATTTTTGAGAAAAACAAGAAAAAGATTAACAGAGCGATAAAAACTGAGAAAGTGAGGAAACAAAGACATAAAAACACAATTAAGTGCCACATTTTAACATCAGCAAAATAGTTTCTGCAGGACTTACAGCTTTGGCATCAGTTGATTTTTAGTTGTTATTGTTTTGTTTTTTCAAACAAAGTAATACAATTCAACTCAGGACAGACTTTAGTTCTTATCAGTCACAGATTGTTCTGTGTTTGTTTTCTGCTTATGTAACTCTGATCCAGTGTTATTTTAGCATACTTAATATAGTATAATAGTATTTATTATTTACATTTTCAAGTTTTCATTTGTATATTAATTGTACAAGTTTGTTGTGTTTTTCTGTTGTTTTTATTAGTTTATATATACCGTATTTTTCTGACTAAAAGTCGCACCTGAGTATAAGTTGCAACGGTCCAAAAATACGTCATGACGAGGAAAAAAATATATATAAGTCGCACCGGACTATAACAGACATCCCAACCTGCAAAAAGTCATTTCAGGGAGGTATCCCGAAGACCCCCCCCCCCCCCCCAACAAAAAAAAAGGGAAGGAAATACATCTCAGCTGCAGTCACCTTCTCAGTGAGACTTTGCCTATTTGAATGGGAAAACTTCCCTGCGCTTAGCCTCCCTAACATGTTGTGGTCCCTAAAAGATATAGCATAAAATATTATTTCTATAAGCTATAGGTCTATGTAATTATTCGTTATTTATGTTTAAATATGTAGATTACTTTTACTATTTATATAATCTGCTTATACAATTCATGTAAACTGCTTTTATTTATTTTCCATTGCAACTTTAAACAGGTCTAAAGAGTTTGTTGTTTTCATGTAGCCTTGGCAACTAGCCTGAATAATATGCAGATGAAATGAAACTTGTCAACTCACCTCAACATGCCTTTTGCAATCATTTAACCTCCCATGGGCAATGCTTGAGCAAGACTGTCATTATGTTTTACATATATAAGACAGGGGTACACTTGCGTGTAGTCTGCCGTAAAATGTGTCTTATATTTTTTTTTTTTTTTTTTTTTTTTGTGGCACTTTCCCTCTGCCATGGTGCTCCTGTTTCTAGATAGACATAACTGATTAATTTTGTTCGGGAGAAGAGATAAAAGCCCGCCCACACTGACAATTGATTGGTTGATTTTCAGAAACAGGCCAATCAGGATGCTCTCTGTCTGACATGCGCTTCGCACACACACGCAAGGTCTCTCGCTCCCTCTCCCTCTCTGCCGTGCGCGCTACACGGTTTGAAACACAATGGGCCCTATTTTAACGATCTGAAACGCAAGTGTCAAAGCGCGAAGCGCAAGTAAGTTTGTGGGCGGGTCTAGGCGCTGTTGCTATTTTCCCGGCGGGATAAATGGCTCTTGCGCCCGGCGCAAATCTAAAATGGGTTGGTCTGAAGTAGCTTCATTATTCATAGGTGTGGTTTGGGCGTAACGTGAAATAAACCAATCAGAGCGTCATCCAACATTCCCTTTAAAAGCAGGTGCGCAAGTTCCATTATGGATTGCTATTATTATGGCGTATTTACCAGGCGCACGCCAGGAGCGGTTCACAGCCGAGGAGACTGATGTTCTTGTAAGAGCAGTGAAAGACAGAGAAGTTGTGTTGTATGGGGATGGGAGAAACCCACCCAAAATTGCGTCGGTTAAACAGGCGTGGGAGGAAATAGCCACAATTGTTTCATCGATTTTTTTCCTGGTTCTTGACGGACAAACATATTTGTCAGATGTCCTTACATAGCCTAAATGTCTTGCCACTATTGGGCAAACAGGTCTGATCCTTAATTACTACAATTAGCCTGAATAATTTGTAAGCTAGATTTATGCCTATTTTTTCACATCTTCGTGGCACACCACAATGATTTCCGTCATCTCATGTGTTAATATTTTTTTTTAGTGTAACAGTTTATGATTTGCAAAAATAACTGTTGCATCTGTGTAGATTACATGAGCAAAGTGTATGCGCGTTGTGCACGCTATACATTATGGTCAAGCATGCGCCCTTAAAATAGCATAATGAACAACGCGCAACGCGCCACTGACTTTAGACTAGGTTTTTTTCTGGTCAGTGGCGCAATTGTTTAATGGAACAGCAAAATAGCACCAGGGATTGTTTGCGCCGGAACACGCCTCCTTTTTTGCGCTGAACCGCCCAGGGAGCGCAAGTTCATTCACTAGTTTAGCGACGTGCTTCTGTGGAGGGAAAAGCGCGCTTTGCGCAGGTGCAAAATAGGAATGACACATGCGTCAGTGTACAAAGTCAATTGCGCTGGGTGCAAGATAGGGCCCAGTATCTGTTTCGCATGCGCGCTTTTGCTCGCTCAGTCTAGATTCCGGGAGATTTTAACTAATTTGCGGGTCTCAGGGAGCCGCTTTCAATATGCGGGAGACTCCCGGAACTTCCGGGAGACTTGGGATGTCTGCTATAAGTCGCATTTATTTAGAACCAAGAACAAAGAGAAAACATTACCATCTCCAGCAGCGAGAGGGCGCTCTATGTCTTCAGTGTAGCCTACAGGAGCACTGAGCAGTATAGAGACGGTAATGTTTTCTCTTGGTTCATTTCTCTGGGTTCATGTCAAATTAATTTTGATAAATAAGTCGCACCTGACTATAAGTCGCAGGACCAGCCAAACTATGAAAAAAAGTGCGACTTATAGTCTGGAAAATACTGTAAATGTACTAACAAGCTTTCCACTCCATAACTACTAACTGAAAAAGATGAGATAAAAATAATGTAATCTTATTTTAGTATTAATGTTTATTATCTCTGGTAAAGCACAAGATAATGTTTTTAAGTTGTTTTAGCTTTTTCCGGTAACCACACAGCTCTGCTCTCTCTTTCTCAGGTGGCAAGGATGACGAGTACTACATCCGAAAGCACCATTTACCCGATCCGACGCCTCGCGGCGGCAACCTGCAGACACACATGATCAAGCTGAACGTGGATCCGCCCATGCAGCGCCAGAAGCCCAAACGCGTGCAGCGTGCCATGTCCCAGGACCACGTGCTCTCGCCGGTCCACTCCAAACCTCACCGGGACTACGGCCTGTCGTCGTACAGCGGCGGCGCCGGCGGTCTGTCCCCGTACCATGGGCGAATCCTCTCTGAGGAGCAGCTGCTGTCGGCTGACCGACTGCACTCCCAGGACCCATTGCTCTTGCCGGATAAGATGCTGTCCTTGCAGCGCTCCAATTTCCAGGAGAAGGCCATGTCGCGGGCACTGTCGCAAATAGATATGTTTGTGCCTACCACACCTGTCATGGACCGGCATTACAAAATGATGAAGATGCATTCACACCCCAGCAGCAGCAACAACGAGTCCTACAACACACTGACTGTGAACAGTGCGCAGGTGGGCAACAAAAGGCAGGCATTCGCCAACCGCCGCATGCATACGGTGGACCATCTGCAGTATATACCTGGACATCATCAGTACAGAACCGCTAGCAAGACTGAAGTAACTGTCTGAGAGAGCAAGACGGGAGAGCGAATGATGTCAACAAACAATCCAGCTGGAGGAGTTTGCAGCGGTGTCCCACTTCGACAGGTGTTTTTTTTAAGCCTCCCACCTTGACCCGTTCCCGCTTCCAGCGCAAGCTTTTCTCTCCATCAATTCTGGGTCGGATTGGGAAGGATCCAGACATTCTTCTCGCACGTAGAGCAGACGCAAGGGCTTCATACGTGAACACTGGACTATAAACCTGAAACTATTTTTTCCAGAACTGCTGCGAAACCTGCACTGACTTTAATACGTACAGTGAATCAGAACCTATATAGATTTTTGATTTCTAACTTGAGTCCTAAACAATAGCGATAGCGGTTGAATATAAACTGATGTTAGCACTTTAGCTAGTGCCTCTTCTCAAAACAAGTCCCGTTTCGATATCGAAGTGGGGAAAGGGTTTAAAAGCACAATAAATGACTGACGTCGTTTTTCTTTCCTTTGTCATGTTCCCAGCTAACAGGGATCGATTTTAGAACTTTAGCTAACATTCTGAAAAAGTTACAAGCAAATGTTCTACCTGTAACATTAATAGAACATTCATTCAAAATTATCTGGTGAAATATTATCAAATAAAAAAAAAACATATCAGAAAACGTTCAGAAGTAACATTCCCATGACGTTTGCAAAACGATAAAATGCAATGTTCCCTTAACGTTTTTCAGATTAAGCTCTATCAACTGAAATTTTATAGTTGTTCTTAATGTTAATAAAGCATTTTAATAATATTCTCAAAACATTAGCACAAAACAACGTTGTTTATACATTGTTCATGGAATGTTTGAAACTGTCTTGAAACTTTGTGGAATGTTTTCTGAAACATTTTAGTAAGACATTTTTCAGATGTTACTTTGGAATGTTTGTGAGCATTCAGAATTAATGTTTGCGAAATGATCAAATGAAACGTTTTAGTTAAATGTTTTTAAATGATGCTATTTGTTTCAGAATGTTCAGAGAATATTCTAAAGTAATATTCAAAATGACAAAACAGAATATTCCCTTGCCATTTATATAACCAGGAAACATATTCGTTTTTTAAACATATTAAAACCTGGATATAATAGAGAGCGTTCAGAAATAAAAATAATTGTAACTTGAAGGCAACGTTAGCAAAATTCTCCGAGTATATCTTTGTTAGCTGGGTTATCTCTGTTTGGTTTCTGGGTTTCCTCTACGGTACGCCAGTCATTGAGTTTTTAGCGCACCTGTGAAAGTGTTTCATTCGGCGTAGGTGATTTGTAAATATGCTCGGTTAGCTGCAGTTAAACAGTGAGTTGTCTTTGTGGGTTATGGGTTGCTTTTTACATTTTCATTGGTTCTATTCAGACATTTTTTTAGTATAATCAACCCACCCAAAGTATATTTGATGACACAAATGTGTACAGTAATGTGTGTGTTTTTTAATCTGTACTTGTAGACTAATGGTGAATAAATTTGGTTTATTCAGCCATTTGTACGTATTGTCTGCTAGTTTTAAATAGAGATAATCTTTCCATTTGCTTTCATGATTGATTATTTCTATAATACTCACTATCAGTCCATCAAGGATTTCCCATGATGCTTTGCCACGGCAATGATAGTCTACAATAGTGTGGCACAACACTAAAGGGAATTTGTGCAATTTTCATTGTCTTGCTTTTCAAGAGATAACATTTTAATTAAACGTATAATTTGCTGAAGGTCACCCACAGATCCCCTGTCTTAAGCTTTGGCAATTGCTTTTCAGTATAAATGTTGGATTAAAAGTGGATTAAACATTTTTAAATGACCAAAAAAAAAAAAAAATATATATATATATATATATATATATATATATACATATATATGACCAGAAAATTGCTGACGATAGAATAGACTGCATTTACACGGATATTAAAGGAAAGTCTGGGGTTCAATGCAAGTTAAACTTTATCAGTGGTATTTGCAGCATAATACTGAATACAAAAAATAAAAATAAAATAATTTGTTAGTTAGTTTATTTTTTACACTATTACATTATTTTATTTTTTTTACATCCAGTCAGAATTAGATTATTAATCACATTCTTCTGTTTTAATTTTATTCCAGACAACCGCTTCTCAGTTTCCTCCATGAGGTTTTACAAAAGCGGTCAATCATATCACTGCATTTATTTGTGTTTTCAGTGCTTGTAGTTGATGTTTTTCTGTGTTTGTGATTAATTTATGACCCGGCTGTGTTTTTGTGTAACTGCGCTGAAGAGATACTCTGACAGCTTCTTCACTTTTTAATTTTCAACCGCAGGATTTGTATGATATGTATTTTAAAGATTCACAGTGGCTAGAAAGATGCTCCTTTGATTGACCGTTAACTTAAGCTTTTTAGAAACAGTAAATTGTGTCATTCAGCTGTTTGTGAGCAGATTTGTCTATCAACAGGCACTGAATGTTTTGCAATCGTAAGTCTTGACTGTCCACACAGTCATTAGGTGATGAAATCGGACCTTATTCAGTGTGGTCAGTATCTGGATATCAACACTAGTTGCTGTAATATTGACTCACCTGTCAGACCCATGATGGAGTAACTGTCAGTGTGGAAAGAGAGGATGGAAACCTGTAAATCTTGCCTCTGGTCATGTCCATCATAGACCACCACGGTCTGACCTAATAAGCACAACATCTGAGTACTGAGTATGATCTTCATTATTCACTACCAACCTTAACTCTTATTTGTATTGTTTTTAATACAAAAGCATCTGTCCCTATGACATTTGAATTATTTGGTCTTTTTCTTGCAAATTAGTTAAGAGCAAAGAGACAGTCTATGTAAAACTCCACGTAGAATAATTAATGTTTTTGAAATAATGTCTTCTGCTCACCAAGGCTGCAATTATTTGATAAAGGCAATGCTGTAAAAACAGTAAAAAAATTTAATATTATTATTTAAAATAACTGTTTTCTATGTGAATGCATTGAATTTTCAGAAACATTACTCACATGATCTTGTGTCACATGATCCTTCATTCTAATATGAAATGTTTCTGATTATTATCAATATTAATTATGTCTTTACTGTCACTTTTCAACAATTTAATGCATCCTTGTTTAATAAGATTATATATATAACAAAAGTTTTATAATTATATAAAACTGCATCTGTATCTGCATACATAAGTTGAAAGGTACATTATTCTTAAGTTTTTAAGCTGAAGCTGAAAACTTTTATAGCGTGTAGCTATATGTATCTGGTCCATGAATTATTCACCCAGTATCACACGGGAGCCATTTCACAATTTATATCACTCCGCTTGCCACATTTCTCACAGCGAATGTCATGGCGGATGCCCAAATCCACAAAAATTTTATAAATAATACTGTTCTTGTGTCACGCAATGTAGTTTTAATAGTGTTTTGGCTAGAATGTACTTGTTTAGACTTCAAATATATGGTTTGTTAATTAAGATAAAATATTGTTTAATAAATTTTATTTTATATGAATAGTAGCATTACAGGATAACATTAAGTGTTGAGAAAAAGTGTGTGTTGGTGATGGTGATATCAGTTGTATTATTTCACCTTGAGATGGTGACAAGAGACCCATGTTTCATGAGTCAGCGGTAAAGACTTTTATATTGAAAGAGACTGAAACAGTAAACAAGGAAGTTATTTTCATTTCCAACACCACACGCAGCCAACAAATACACTGAGCAGCACTGTCATCGGAAATCCCCCTCATATGATAAAAGATAGTATGACAAAGATATCGCTTTCCTCAGTGAACATTTAAACTAATGTTTTATTAGATTGAGCTGAAGAATGAATGCTGTATAAGATGCGGATAATCTTACTCACTCAGTCCAGCTCTCTCTCATAATACTCAAAGCTGCATAAGACAGTGAACTTTTAATACAGTGATACAATAAACTTTCAGTGAAGCAACTCAACGTTCCTTAGTTAATACATTTCTAAAGTGAATTTTTCGAATCCAATAGGGTTCTTGCACTCTCAGACACTTGCACTTCCGCTAGTGACATCACTTTTCATCAGCAGTCTTTATTTATTTTATTGAATTTTTTGATTACTTTTTGTTTGAATTTCACAACATTTTATAACAGTAGCCAGGTAGCGAAGACGAAAAAAGACACTAAATTACAATGTCACTTGCAATCACTACTTTCACTCTCCGCTACCTGTGACATCACTTGCAATCAACACAAATCATGCATGTTGCCACCGGAGACAAGATGAAAACGATGAAAACTAATTTAGGACTATAATGTACAGGGTCCTGCAAGAAAAAGACAAGAACGGCAAATCCGTGACCAAAAGACGTTTGCGCAAAGTCTCTCGCTAAGCGTTTTCCTCCCATAGAAAAACATAAACCCTTAACATGGCTTAATGTATTAAGATGATATTAAAATATCAAATTAAAATTACAGTTCATTAATTTAATGAATATGTATATCGTATTTTCCTCACATACCACAAAATGTGGCATAATGGACTAAGATGATAAATGCCAAACTCAATATGCTTCTCTACATTATTAAAATTAATATGTACAGGTAAGCATGTGAGCCCAGAATAAACGCAACACGCAAAGTTCGCATTAAGCATATTTCCATATTGAATAAACTGTCTACAACTCGTTTACATCACCGTCTTTGTCCATTAAGCTACATTATGTGTTTTATTCATAATGATTTTTAATAGGAGGAAAATGTTTAATGTACAATTTAACGCACTGCGTTCTGTCTGTACGGAGTTGATCCTTTTAAAATCACTTAATGCATTTCATAATGCATGTTCATATTGAATTTGGTATTTTAATTGAACTTAATGTATCCTAATAGATTATGCCATATTAAGTGTTTGTTTTTTTTCTACAGGAGGAAAACGCTTAACGAAAGACTTTGTGCATTGAGTTCATATTCTGCTGTTCTGTGGCCACGGATTTGCCGGTCTTGTCTTTTTCTTGCAGGACCCTTTATATTAGTAGGCCTACTAATTAGGTTTAATCGTTTAATCACCACCACAGCGTCTTGTCTCCGGTGACAACATGCATGATTTGTGTTGATTGCAAGTGACGTCACAGGTAGCGGAGAGTGCAACTAGTGATTGCAAGTGACATTGTAATTTAGTTTCTTTTTTCTTGTTTTCACCACCTGGCTACTGTTGTAAAATGTTGAGAGATTCAAACAAACAGTTATCAATAAATAGAACAAAATAAAAAAAATAAAGACTGCAAGTGATGTCACTAGCGGAAGTGCAAGTCTAGAGTGCAAGTGCAAGTCTGCAGCCAGACCCTTCTCTTCGAATTAGAGTGAGTGTTGAGCTCAGCTATTGTCTGTCAAACTGAGATTTGATTCCATGGCAGAAGGAAGTAGCTCCGCAATCCGCATACAAAATGTGTTTTTTAAGACACTCCTTGGTTGTTTCTTATTTATTTACTCTTATTTACAATTGTGGCATCGAACTGTTGTATGAACGCAGCGATTCTGATATAAAGCATTATCACACAGGTGCTCGTGTCATACTGCTCATGTACAAAAAAACAACAACAAAAAACAACATGTTCATGTGCTGTCATTTTTGCAGTTTGTCTTAAACCATGTATTGGTGCACTCCATTTCAATTTAACACAGCCATTTTACTTGCATTTGGTGCTTGACGAGTATTCATTTTGTTTACACATTCACTCGTGAGGGAATGCAGAAGGCCACATCCCCCAAAATGCAAATCTGATCTGAAAGATTTGGGTTGGTTGCATGGACTATAATGTTATATTTGCCTTGTGTTTTTGAACGAAGCGATTGGATGTCAGCTCTGTTGACACATCTTAAGGATAAAGGACTCACTCTGAGCTGTTAAATGATCAGCATGATGGCCAGATGGCCACTTTTATCGCCTGTAATGTTGGATAGGCAAAAATAAATAAATAAAAAAAACGAACAAAAAAACACTTTCAAAGACATCCTAAATGAAATTTCTGATCTTGCAGAATGCTATCAATCTCTAAAATGGTATTCAGCAGACATGTTCACACATTGGCAGATTATTCATCTGAGCTAATGACTCTCGTGTCTGATGGAGAGCGGTTATTATATCATGTATTACAGATGTTTTGTGTGTCTTAAACTGGATGTTTTGTAATCTCTGCTCCTCTCATGAATACGGGATCAGTGTGTATATTCTCAACAGCCTGAAGTGCTACAATCAAATGAACTCCATAAAAGTATTACAGTCCGTGTTTTGAGAAGCCTGCTGTAGGAGATTCCCAAAACCGTTAGCTTAAACATTAGAACTGCTAAGATACGGACATCAAAACAGACTTTGAAACACCTCTGGAGTTCCCGCTGCTTCACTAAGGGTGCTTTGTAAAACTGATGACAAAAGTCTTTGTTCAGTAACAGATGGTAAACACTGATTTTCCTTTGATGTGATAGTTTGATCTTTCTTTTAAGGTGGTTTTGCTTGTGTTTTCTCGGGTCTGTGTTCAGAGGGAAGGCGGGTCTTGTTGTGCAAATTATTCAGAATAACAGAAACATCATCAACTTTACATAGGAACACATCTGTCGACTGATGAGGGCCAGATGTTTGCTGCAGGTATTTTATTTTTTAATTATGTTTATGAAATGGATAGTTGTAATTTTTAATGAGGTTCCATATTATTGTTCTAGAATATTGGATTATGCCAACAAAGGTTTAATTCGTATAAATGGTGTAATAAAAAGGACAGAAACTACCATGGTAAAAATTATATTTGGTACAAAACACATTTTCTGCTACCGCAAAAAAAAAAAAAAAAATTATAAAAATGACACCGCATTTATTGATACTTTACAAAAACTGCCACAAATGCCTCTAATTCTTCACAACCTTACTGTAAAAAGGCAACAGACAGATATGACTGCAATTATCAAGTCCATTTATTTGATCCATAAAACAGTAAAAACTGTAATATCGTGAAATATTACAATTTGAAATATTTTCTATGTGAATTTATTTTAAAATGTAATTGATTGCTATGATAAAAACAGAATTTTCAGCAACATTACTCCAATCGTCGGTGTCACATGATCCTTCAGAAATCATGCTAATATACTGATTTGAAAAAAAAAACTTATCCTCAGTGCTGATCATATTTTTGTTGTGAGCAGTGATTTCCTCCGGTGAATCTCGATCCAAGTTGGTCTGATCCATGGATCCAGGAGGTGAGAGAGAGAGAGAGAGAGAGAGCCTAATGAATAATGCAGCGTATCACTGGGTGTAAATGCTACTTTATAATAAAACGTGATATGTGAAATGTTGCTGCTTCCAGCAATATGACACTGACAGGACTGAGGGTATAATTATTTTAACATGACTAAGACTGCTTGTGCTGCACAAATCCTTTATAAGCGCTTGTTACAGACAAACCTACAATATTGAATCTAAATGTGAGAATGAATCAGTGTAGCTGTCTGAAATTTGCATGTAATGACTCCTTTGCTTGCTTTTAGCGTAATACCTTTAATTTATGAATCCTAATAAATCCCTAGAGACATTGCAATTGCCGGTGCCATCAGACCAGGTGTGCTGTTATTCAGGCAGCTGCTGTAAACATGTCAACAGTTTAACTAACTTGAACAAAGCAAGATTTCAAACTATTGTGCTGAAACAAAGACGTCAAATGCGGTGCATTTATATTACTTACAAATGGGAGAAAGTGCAAAATGGTGAATTAAGTCCCGCCTTATAATTAAAAGAGCCAATCGCCAGTTTGTAAGGTCAGTGTGTCATGAAACAGCCATTAAGACCAATTCGCACGCATAAACAAATGCCAGCACACAAGTTGGCTGTTGGATTTAGAATTTTATTAAAAACAACTTTTGTGTTCACACTGCTCCAACAAACACCAACAAACTTTGAGTCAAGTAACACCGTGTTTACATCTGACGTGACAGTTGTCACATCGTGCTTCATCCAGTGTAGACAGAGTCACTGATTATAATCAATAGATTGTATTTTGTCGTGCCACGCCGCTCGCGTCCGGTGTAGATCGTGTAAGTATGATTGGAACGAAACTGATGTTCCTGTAACCACAACCAAAATTTTTATGTTTTTGCATGTCATTCTTCACCTGAAAAGACGGAAAATAAAATGAAAGAGGCCATGGGTGAAGCACGTTTTAGGTGAAATACACATCGTCAGGCAACAGTTCATGGCCATGTCAGATTATTTCAGAGTTTGTTGAAAAATAATTTCACACTGCTCATACGTTCCACGACCCAAAAAATGCATATTAAGCATGTACAGTCGGGTGAAAATAAACTCCAACCAACGCCATCAGATGCTGACAGAGGTAACACACTGATCCAACAAACTCTGAGAGACTAGTCTGTTGCCATTTGTCAGTGCGGTGTGAATTTGCCTTTAGAAACTCATACAAGCATTTTTGATTGTAAGAAACAATGTTTATGGGGCAGTTGGTGTCTGATGTTGTTGCAGATGAAATATGTTATTTAAATGTGAGTATGGCAATGTGAATTTATGCACAAATGAGATTTAAGAGCATCAGCAGAGGACCATTTTGAAAGTAAAGCTGTTGTTCAGCTTCAGAAGTGTTGCAGTGCGTGAATCACATGGATTAGGTTACTTGATACTATACATTTTGCGGAAATATGTTTTGAGTAACTTTATGCAAAAATTAGATTTTAGAGCTACAGTGAGTATTTTATGTAGTAGTGACTTAAATTTGTCAAAGGTTTTGGCAGTGACATACATGGTGTTTTGCAAAGTTTGCTGCTTCAGTATTTGTAGATTATTTTTCCAGGTTTCTATGGTAGACTGAAAAAACAATGATGAGCATATACGTTTTAAAAGCTATACATATATAAATAATGAGTCAGTATTTAAAGTGTTGACCCTTGTTCTTCATAACCTCTGCAATTCACTCAAATGCTGAATGCAAATCCTGAATGATGGTGATCCATTCTTGCCTTATTAGTTGTCGGAGTTGAAAAAAAAAAAAAATTATATCACTGCCAAAACTTTTAGGCATGACTGTTCACTTTCTTTATAATAGAAAAAAACATGTTTCTATATAGTGCTGAATGCACGAAGGAAAGGCTTATGGGTTTGAATTAAATTAGCATTTTCAGTTAATTTTCTATGGGTCACAAACCTCTGGGATTAAATTGT
This sequence comes from Carassius auratus, assembly GCF_003368295.1. Lineage (NCBI taxonomy): Eukaryota > Metazoa > Chordata > Actinopteri > Cypriniformes > Cyprinidae > Carassius > Carassius auratus. The sequence goes on along the minus strand of NC_039245.1, from coordinate 17,034,111 downwards.
TCTGTTGAGAAGTTTTTAGATCATAAATATAGCTGTGTTTGCAATTTTTCCTCATTGAGCAAGCTTAATGTGCTTTGTAACCCAAATGATTGTCTGTGGACGAGGTGGTCTGGGGTGAACACATCTCCGCAGTTCCCAGGGCGTCCCGGGTTCTGTGGGTGTAGAAATAGAGATGAGAAACAAAATGTGAAGCTGGGAACTTCTGAGGGGCTTACGGAGGAATCGATCCTTCACAATCCTGTGAGCGTCCGAGGGATTCACCTTTACCCCTCACCGCTGGAGAGCTTCACGCACTGATCTCAGGTCAGACTCCAGGAAACGCTGATCTTTGCTTGACCTGTGCATGTAATTAAAGCGCTTGTGCAGTCAAACTGAGCATGCTAATGAGGAATATGACAGAGCCGGGATTTCCTAACTGAGAATAAATGCCACACACAATAAGAAAATAATTTGATGGGGGTGGGAGGTAGGACAATCACTGAAAATTGATAATAATACAAATATTATTCGGTGCAAAATCTCACATCAATTGTTAATAAGGTACTGTTCATTTGGCAAATGCCACAAAAAGTTAGAAAATAATGCAATTTAAATGTCAGAAAAATCCTAAGGTAAAAAAAAATATTTGTTACCACATTTATTATTACGACAGTAAAAAAAAAAAAAATTATGTAAAGAAAAAAACATTGTGATATAATTACATACAAATTACTATGGTAAAATACCACATTTATTGTTACTCTTGCAATAGAGATGATTTGATAAATGCCCATACAGTATGATGCTGACCATCAGAGGACATCAGATGATGCAAACGCTGAATCAACAACAGAACTAACAAATATTGATACATGTGTGACTGCATCATATAATAATTATTCATTATTAATAATATTAATAGTGATCATCATCTGGCTGACTACGACTTGTATACATTTTCCTACAAATCCTGTCAAACGTGCACAAACTGACAGTCAACACTTATAAGCTATTACTAAATATTGTAGAAACAGAATTTTCTGTAAAGTTGCTTTGTAACGATTTGTATTGTGAAAAGTGCTATACAAATAAACTTGAAATGAATTGAATATAAGAAAATAATGTTATAATAAAAAAAGACAGAATAATTAAAGCTGCAGTAGGTAACTTTTGTAAAAATATATTTTTTACATATTTATTAAACCTGTCATTATGTCCTGACAGTAGAATATGAGACAGATAATCTGTGAAAAAATCAAGCTCCTCTGGCTCCTCCCAGTGTCCTATTGCCATTTGCAGAAATACATCGCTCCCGGTAAGAAACAACCAATCAGAGCTGCGGTCCGTAACTTTGTTTGTGTTCAAAATGTAGAAAAATGTGTATAATAAGCGAGTACACCATGAATCCATTTTCCAAACCGTGTTTTTAGCTTGTCCTGAATCACTAGGGTGCACCTATAATAAGTGTTTATATTCGGACTATTTTAGATTGCTTCGGGGGTACTGCGGCGGAGTAACCCAGTACCTTTGTGATTCTTCATAGACATAAACAGAGAGAAGTAGTTCCGGCTACGATGTTCTTCCGCAAGACGCAAGCAGTTCTGTTTATTAACCGCTAGAGCGTCAAAAGTTACCTACCGCAGCTTTAACATGGTGAAAATGTTATTTAGTAAAAAATACTGCATTTATTGTAGAAAACTGCTGATTTGGTTAATAAGACAATAATGTCACAAATGACAGAGCATGTATTTTATGCAGATCAGTGTAATAATGTTTTCCATTGTAATTTACTATGATTTTACTGTGGGGGAAACAAAAAAAAAATGCTGTAGAACTGTTGTTACCGTGTTACATTTTCGTCAGGTTATTTCAGCCTGGTGTTTTCCAGCAATTCATATTTCTTCACAGGTGCATTATTATCTAAAAGGCTCACAAAAGAAAAAGAAAATGTCTCTGAAATAATTCAATGAAATTTCAAGAATGAGAAATTTAAAGGTCAACGAGTATAGGAGGAAGACTCAAGAGCTCTTAAAGTAAAGAAAGAGAAAGACACTTTCTGGATTGAACTCGGAGAGATGGGGCTTTGAACATCACATTTGATGAGAATACTGTGACCTTTGGGCTGCACATAAAACATTTTTGTTGTTGTTATTGAATTCTTCTTTTAAAAGCTGTGCAGGATCGACATGTGATGAAACCCTGCTGGGCTGTCAACAGTGAGTCCAGCCTGAAGCAGGTCACATTAATTATGCTGAAGAAACAGAGAAAGTGCTTTGGCTGAAACTGTACAGTGTTTATATGTTTCCTTAAAATAAAAGTTTGGAATATAAGTGAATATTTCATGCATTCACTATAAAACTTCATTCCACTCCAGCCTTTTGCTATAATTTACCAGTATTAATAAAAAATGTAAAAGGTAAAATAAAGCAGTATGAGTTCTGTAGGTTCTCTTTAGCCTCTATATTGTTTAGCTAATTTGTTGATTCACTAAATGCAAATATTTCCTTCAGTCAATAAATTGTCAAAGCAACTATAGATGTTCGATTAGCAAGTTCTACATTAGCTGCAAAACATCATTAGCACCCCCAAAATCTTAAAGATACATATGTTGTCGTGATGTTTGTCTTTTGGATGAAAGCATCTGCTAAATGAATGTATGAGAATGCAAACAGAATTTGTCGTCATTTCATTGTTACATATTGTTTAACATGTGAACTCCGTGCCTCTGAAGACAACAGCTTGCAAAACAAAGATGTTTGAGTGGAAATTTAAGATTATAAAGTCATTCATCTTATAAAAGTAACCACATTATATATTCATGCTGCAGTGCATGATGGGAGTTTACAAAGTTGTATCCAATAAGCAGCATTAAAACAAAAATGTAATTGTTTATTTAGATTGTGTTAGGCTACTTGAGATGATATTTGAGGGATTATAGCCAGCCTAAAAGTGTTTTTTATGCAGATTCATAATCATTGACATTTGTTCTTATGTGTGATTTAAAAAGTCCTGATGTTTAATTTAGAATTAATTGCTTTTTCACAGTGTTGAACCATTAGCAGCTTCCTTATGTTGCCATTACTTTAAGAAACCAATAAGCCATTCAATATGTGCTTTTACCACAGTTAGAGAAAGCTCTGCATGTGTCAGGCCCAAGAATCCCCATTTCCCTGGTAAAATCAATGTAAATCAGTGTAAAGTTGTTTATTTTTTTTTGTTATCCTGATGCTCTGAAAGTCAATGGCGCTGTGAATCTCTCTGTAATACTCTCTCCATCTCTTGTTTGGTCTTGTTTGGGATCTTTGGCCCAAAAGCTCTTCTTTATTGCTTTGGCTGACTTTACCGCAGTAAGCGCTGACAGAGGCCTTTGTGCTCTTAGAGGAATGATGTGTATTACAGGAGTAAATGGGTTCAGATCCAGCTCGAGATTCTGGACGACAAGTTCAGGATCCAGATTGCAGACGCAGTGAGGAAACTCGTCTGGAGCATTCAAAAGCCTCACACGCATTTAAAGGTGAAGTGTGTCATTTTCCTTTTTAGGAAGTTCAGACAGTTTCAGCTGTGTCTGTTTAAGTCATAGATGCTTTCTAGGAATAGTTCAGGCTGTCCAAGATGTAGATGAGTTTGAGAATATGTTTGGAGAAATGTGGCATTGCATCAACTGCAATGAATCCTCTGCAGTGAATGGGTGCCGTCAGTATGAGAGTCCAAACAGCTGATAACAATGCAGTAATCCACACCACTGCAGATGATCAGTTAACATCCTTTGAAGTGAAAAGCTGCAACATTGCTGAGCAAATGATGTCATGCAACATTTCTCCAAAAGCTGATGCACAGCTGTGTGATGTCATACTGTCACGATCATTAGCTGTAGTGCCCATGAACTTCAGTAGAGGGCACTCCACTCAGGACCATTCCACCCATCCACCACCAGATGTCACTATATCATCACTTGGACACTAGCACCACTCATACTGTTGCACAACACCCGAACTACATCTCCCATGAGTCACTGCATCACTATCACCTTGCCACACCTGCACCTCATTCATCAGCTAATCTCCTTGCCACACCTGTACCTCATTTACACACACATATTTTAAACCTTAAAACAGGCATGTGTGTTTTGTGGCGAGAAACATATTATCAAGGCAAGAAGAAGAAGGTGCAAAGATGAAATACTCTTTTCTTGAACCTCACAAGAGCAAAACACATGGAGATGCATTACAAAAGACCAACATGAATGAATGAAACTTATTATTGTTACTATACGTCAAATAATTTTGAAACAAAAATGGATGATAAGGCTCCTATCATTTTCCATAAATGTTTTAGAACATGTCATTCAGACAGAGGGTGCTTTGATCCACAAATTATGTTTTTGTGTTTTATTAATCATTCTCATCTCTTTAAATCTTGCTTGTTTTTCCCCATGCAGTGACTTCAGTTAGAGCTGATTGTGTTGAAGGCTCATCGCAGCTGCTCTCTGTAAAGTCTTGTCTGACTCACTGTGTTTCTCTAGTGCAGGTTTTCAGATGTGAGAGTTACCTAATTACCCAAACAGACTCAAAAGTTTGCTGTTTGATCAGAGATGATGAGCTGTTTACTCACGACATCCTCACAGCACACAATAATTATGAAATAAACATCCTGATATCCTGCAAGGTGCGTCATCAACTGTAGTTTTTGATGTCTGAAACATGAGACGAGAGAATCTGTCAGAGCAAACACCAGAAACATAATTCAAATTTGAATAAATCATCATGAATAGTTTGTTTTCTTTCATATCACATTAAGCAATTAAATGTAACCCGCCTTCTCTTGCATTCTCCGTTTGCACATTTCTGTGTTATTGCTCAGGTTTCTATTAGGTGTCAATATTAAATTTAAGTCAGTGTTTGCTATTGCTTTAAATAAAAGTGTGTGTGTGTGTGTGTGAGAGAGAGAGAGAGAGAGAGAGAGAGAGAGAGTAATTTACCTAAAAATAAATACAAAGACTTTTAAGATGAAAATATCAAGAAATTGCTATTATAACTAGATAGCAGCAGAGGATCACTTATTTCGCTGCTTCTTCAACTCTCTATTTTTATTTATATTTATACTTGCTTTTGGATTTATTATAAAATGACTCTGTTATAACAACATTAAGTACTTGTACTGTAGTTAAGTATAAATTATAGCAAGTGCAAAAGTTACAAAATCTAATTTAATTTAAAAAAAAAAAAAAAAGAGCCCGGACACCAACAGCCTAGAAAGTATTATTTAAATAATTCAATTTATTTAAATAATTCAATAATAATGCATTCAATATCGTCATTGTTGTTTAATTTAAAAACCACATTTTTACATTTTAAACCATAGAAGCTGCTGAATATATTCAGCCGACAGATTTGTTGCTGCTGCAGTTTTATCAGTCTGAATTTAGTCTGAATCACAGCTCTACTTTTGACATCAGCTTGTCAGATTGTCAATCATGGCAATGACTCGTGCACAATTAGTGAATTCACTCGCGTCATTTTTTACACTCATGTTTGTGGAAACAGTATATATGTTGACGTTCTGGGATCAGAATCCCACCTAAAGTATTGCAGTCACAGATAAAGAAATAACAAGCGTGAAAACTAAATTTAAAAAACGCAAGTAAACATATATTGTACAAGATTTATAAATAGCAAACAATGGTCACAGATTGAAAAAATAATAATAATAACGCATTTTTACAAATAATAAGCATGAATCAAAATTTTAAACACATTTAAAATCATATTCTACAACATTGAAATATTAATGCAGATATTGTCTAACTTGGGCACAAAATCATGTTTTCCTCGGTTATATTTCTCTGTTTTTTTCTGCTGCCAGACATTTTCTTAGGCCTTTTATTGTGTTCAGCCTAAGGCACGCCTGTTCAATAATCATGCTGTCTAATCAGCATCTTAATACGCCACACCTGTGAGGTGGATGGATTATCTCAGGAAAGGAGAAGTGCTCACTAACACAGATTTAGACAGATTTGTGAACAATATTTGAGAGAAATAGGCCTTTTGTGTACATGGAAAAAGTCTTAGATCTTTGAGTTCAGGGGGCAAAAGCAAAAGTGTTGCATTTATATTTGTATTGCATAACACTATCATAATGTTTTCAATATATAAAGTTAGAATATAGAGACAGTATGAAAGTAAATCAGGCAGCAGGTGGCAGCGAGTATCTTCAGAGGACGACGGCAGATTCATTCAGTGAGGAATAAAGTGAATCATTCAGTATAAAGCTGCTGTGTGTAGCTGGTAGGACACCGTTCTTCTGTGGCTTTGTTTGGACTCTTCATCAAGCAAAATTAGAAAATAGGTATTGTATTATTCAAACTTAAAATATACTTGTTATATTGATAGTATACAAAAGTTTAATAAAGAGTTTCAATGGAGCTGATATTCAGGGAAAACACTCTTCCTCTTGTGATATCATTTTAAAATCTCAGAGTTAAACAAAATATGATAAATCTTACAAGACCATCAACCTTATCAATGACATACTGGACATGAAAGAAAAAGCTGCAAAGCTGTTTGCAAAAAAACAATACTTCAGGCAGGATTCTACGTTCATTCCTCTTGCACAAACAAAACTTTTCTTCAAAGTATGAATGGGTTATGTATAGAAAGTGCTCTCCCGTTATAGCACAGCTGGTTTGGACAGTTCACCAGAAATGAATGAGCTGTCTTATCTAAAACCAGGAAGTAACTGTGCGCATAGTCAATTAGGCCTATTAAAATAGCCTATGGCCTTTACAGGTACAGTACTACAACACTGTGTTAGATTTGTTTGTTTTAAGAATTTCCAAGTTCAGGTCTAATTTTCCATCATGCTATCTGTTCGAAGCCTGATGTGAACTGCTAGTTCTGGCATACAGGGTGATTTGTCTGATTTGGAGCAGATTTATTGAGTTTTCTGTCTAGCTGCAGGGCTTTTCATGTTGTGGTGAAGAGGAACATGAAAGGCCCCCCTCTTTCTCTCATTTTTTGAGGATTTAACTGCGTTTGCATCAGTGTAGCTGCCTGTCGATCGTCGTGTTAGACTGTTTTTGAAATGTGTTTTCCTCTAACTATGTTAACTATGCCAACAGGTCTGAACGCAAACATCACTCATCAAGAAGCCAAACTAGCAGTAGCCAAACAGATGACAGCCAACAGCTCTACATCAGCCCGTTCATCATCATAAGTGATGGCCGTGTCAGATGTGATCACTATGACAGCAGCTTATTTGACATAGCTCATAAAAACGAGCTGGCTTGTAAAAAAATGATGGTGAAATTTGGTCCTGACAGAATCTGGAGGTTTCATAAGCTTGCAGGGTTTCATAAGACTTTTATCATCACAGACCTGGGCTGACTCACAAGACTAACTACAATCTAAACCTAACTTATGTTGTTAATCTCTGCGGGACACGGCTTCGCATTTGGACACTTCCTCTCTGACTGTGCCGTTATATTTTTTACGCCATTATTTCTTCACCCACCTGCTTTAAAATCATCCTTAACTGGTCAAGGTGGTCATTAGTTGGAAAACCAGCTTGGATCAGCAACAATCCCATTACTTTGGTAACTAGAAGCATTCCTGTAACTCAAACCGTAGATCATGATGCTATCGCAGGGAACAAAATGAATGAAAATTAATGATAAAAACGTTGTGGGAACATTGTTTTAACATATTGTGATTAGAATGTCACTTTTAAGATTACAAAAACATTTCTTAGAACATTCTCCCTACTTTTTTACCCAAAATATGTTACATTATTTTTTTTATTTATGTTACCAGTCTTCTTATTTTGACTAGAACATTCATCAAATAAAAAAAAAAAAAAACATTTTGAAGACGTTACAAAAATGTTGTTCTAAGAATGTTTTCTCAACATTATGAGAAAAAAAGATAAAGTACAAATAAGTACGTTTTGAGAATGTTGTTATTACTATATCACATTTTTAATAAAGTTATATGAACGTTCTGTAAACATTAAGAGCATTTTTTCCTAACATTTATATAACTTTAAAAATCCTTTTTTAGCTAGAATAGCAACATCAATGTTATGGGTTTGATTCTCAGATAATTAATGAATCAATCGGGTGTTGACCAGACAGATCGATTCATGGGTGAGCTGGAGCATTAAAGTTCTGTGGCTCAGTTTATAGGCTTCTTGTTTTGATGAAGAGATGGACTTGTATTGCTTTGGTTCTGCTCTAAAGGAGGGCTGATGGTATTTCTAAGGTTGTCGATAAACAGCTCACAACTTTGAATGTGTGAAAGTGTGTAGAGACAGACAGAGAAAGAGAGAGACTGTTCATATCCAGACGTAAGCAATGTGTTCAGAATAATGTCTTTCAGAGAGAACACAGGCAGTGTAGATTTGAGTGAACTAGCAGGCTATCACTCTCCTGCTGTTTAGATTCAGAGCTGGGGTTAATAATAAAGCTCTTCTGCACTCTAGTGTTGAGCGCTGGGAAATCTGATTCACTTGAATGAATTTGCTTCGAATTGCTTGAATGAATGAACGAATGATGAATTTATATAGCGGTTTATTGTGTAATGTTGTACACCCAAGTTATTTAGATTAAAATTAAGTAGTTCAAACTTTTTTTTTTTTCAGTTAGTTAGAAAGGCAACTGAATATTTTTTATTTATTTAGGTTATTCATCTAATATCTATGTTTTATTTATGTATATTTATAATTTTATTTCTGCTTTATTTCAGTTACTTAATAGTAAGAACACTTTTCTTATTTTTCCGCATGTATCTCATTTCCACATGCTCCGCCTGTGATGTGAATGTAATGGCTCTCTTGTGCTTCTCTCCAGAGCAGGTAGACTCAATAACAACAGTCCCGCAGAACATTCTGACTGTTTGCTTTACCCAAACACAGCAAAAGTGACTCTCTGTGACCTGCACCGCTCAGCTGGAACGATTGGGGATTGTGTCTGAATACAGGGTCACGTCTGTTTGAGAACTCATGCAGAAACCAAATGAACAAACACTTTTCTTCACTTTTCTTTAGAGAACTTTCTCCCAGAGTGCACTGCACTATCTATCTATATGCATTATAGTACAAGGAATTCCATATTTCAAGATGTACAATATCAGATCTAATAATTTTTTTAGTGCTAGTATATGCCAAAACTAAGGCAACACTAGGGCATGTGATATCTGGGAAGCATTCAAATAAATGTGTTTGAATAATTCATTTCTTTTATCTGAACGCAGCTGATGGAACGTATCATTCTTCTGCTTATGAACAGCAGAATGAAAATCAATGCCTGCACTGAAGCTCTATGTGACTCTATGGGGAATATGATATCCCACATTATGTTTCTGCCCTAATCACCCACTTATTAATGATTTCCTGACAGATAGAAGGTGAGATCATGATACCATCAAGTCCTCTTGCACCAGAATCTGTGGATATTTGCCATCTGGGACATTTGAGCATCATGGGAAAACCACAACAACATTACTGATGAATTGAGTGCAGCGCCATCACTGATGAATTGTGGGAGAACACATGCTTTAGTAGATGTGTATTATCTATCTACCTGTCTATCTATGTGTCTATCTATGTATCTATCTATATCTCTATCTCTCTGTCTATCTGTCTGTCTGTCAAGTCAAGTCAAGTCAATTCTTCCACATGAACAAGAACATACATACAGAAAATTTAAATTGCATTACTCTCAGACGCTTGGGGCATACAGATAACACTATTAAATACAGATAATAAAATATAAAGCACAACTATACAAATAAACAAATAGGTAATGCAAAATAAAGATAAGTAAAGCAGCACAAGGCACACGGCAGATAGAGTGCAAACCAGTAAAGTAAACAGTGTGGATATAATGACCCTAGTGCAAAAGAGCATATTGAGTCTGATTCAAGTGTCAAAAATCTCAGAGAGCAATTCTTTATTTAAACTGACAGAATAAGTAGTTGATTGAGGTCAGTTAAATGCTGAACGAGGTAGTGAGCAGACCAATGCTGCACAAAGTGTCTGGTGCAGGTCCCAGAGTGTTAGTGGGAGCTGTGGGGGCTGGGGGGGGGGGGGGGGGGGGGGGGCTGGTGGGACTGAGGTTAAGAGTTCAGTGTTGCATGGGAAAAAAGGGGGGGGGGGGCAAGGTAGGGAGGGAGTGCAGCTTCCTGACAGCCTGATGGATGATTTTATTTGTCACGTACAAATTATAAGACATACAACAACCAGTGAAATGTAGGTTTGGCATACTCTTTTCAGACTGTGCGGAAAAAAAAGAAGAGAAAGTTAATTACAAATAATGAAATATCTGAAAAAAGAATAATAAAAAAAAAGATAATGAGATACAAATAATTAAATATACACAATATATTAAACTACTACACAGATGCTGTGTAGAGATGCTACAAAGAAACTGCTACACAGATGATGTGCAGAGATGTAAACAATATGCAGTGAGGATGAGTTGCATAGTTAAGATTACTTAAAAAAGTGCAGTGTGCAGAGAGTTATTGGGTAACCCTACACTACCAGAGTCTCTAAAGTGTAGTGTGTTTAAATGTCCATGTTTAGTAGTCTGATAGCATGAGGGAAGAAACTCCTCTTGAGCCTCTCCTCGTTTTAACCATCAGACTGGGGAACCATCTCCCTTACTGTAGCAGATTAAACAAAGGGTTTCCATTTCTATAGCCCCAATATAGACATTTTTCAGGATTCCAGGGGAAACCTCAAATTTTCTCAGGAGTCTCAGATGGTACAGCCGTTGTCTGGCATTTTTAACTTGGGCCTGAATGTGGTTAGCCCAGGTCAGGTCCTCAGAAAATGTTTACACCAAGGTATTTGATGGGTGTAGATCCGCTGCTGCCTCCTCCTGAAGTCCACAACCAGCCCCTTGGTTTTGCTGACATTCAGAAAGAGATAGTTTGTTTGGCACCATGATGTCACACTTTCTACCTCATCAAGGTAGGCAGCCTCATTGTTGTTGGAGATGAGGCCCATCACCACTGTTTCATCCGCAAACTTGACAGAAGTGGAGGTGTGAGTGGACACACAGTCATATGTGTAGAGTGAGTAGAGCAGCGGGCTCAAAACACAGCGTTGTGGGATTCCTGTACTCAGGGTGATGATTTTGGAGGTGGTCTGACCCACCCTCACTACCTGAGGTCTGCATGATAGAAAATCAAGAACCCAGTCACAGAGGGGGGCATTCAGTCCGAGGTTTCTGAGCTTGGATGGCAGCAGACTGAAGAAGCTGTGTGATGGGTGGGTGGGATCACCTGCGATGCAGAGGGCTTCAGGGATGAGACGGGTTCCATAAATGTCCTGGATGGAGGGGAGAGAGACACCAACGATCTTCTCACCTGCTCTCACCATGCGTTGCAGAGTCTTTCGGCAGGACATGTTGCAGGTGCCATACCACACAGTGATGCAGCTCGACAGGATGCTCTTGGTGGTGCCTCTGTAGAAGGTGCACATGATGGGGGACGGGGCTCTGGCTTTTCTCCATTTGCGGAGGAAGTAGAGATGCTGCTGTGATTTCTTGGCCAGTGCCGCAGTGTTGTCGGTCCAGAAGAGGTCCTCTGTGATGTGCACACCCAGGAACTTGGTGCTGCTCTTCTGTTGATGGTCAGAGAAGCATTTTGAGTGTCCACTCTCCTGAAGTCAACAACAATCTCCTTCATCTTCTCCACATTCAGAGAGAGATTGTTGTCACTGCACCACCTGATCCTGTAGTTTGTCTCATCTTTGTTGCTAATGAGACCCACCACAACCGTGTCATCCGCAAACTTAATGAAGAGGTTGAAGTTGTGTGACAGTGTGCAGTTGTGGGTCAGCAGAGTGAAGAGTAGGGGGCTCAACACACATCCTTGGGGGACCCCAGTGTTCAGTGTGATGGTGCTGGATGTGTTACTGCCGACCCGTACTGCCTGAAGTCTTCCAGTCAGAAAGTCCAACAGCCAGTTGCACAGCGAAGTGTTGAGCCCCAGCTGGACCAGTTTGTTAATGAGCTGCTGAGGGATGATTGTGCTGAACCCTGAACTGAAATCTATGAACAGCATTCTCAGGTATCTTTTTTTGGCTAGATGTGTGAGTGCTGAGTGGAGGGTAGTGTTGATGGCATCATCAGTCGAGCGGTTGGACCGATATGCAAATTGGAAGGGGTCCAGGGAGGGGGGAAGGGTAGACTTGATGTGGTGCATGACTAGCCATTCAAAACACTTCATGAGAATAGGGTTAAGAGCAACTGGATGGTAGTCATTGAAGAGAAAGCACTGATGGCATTGAAGAGATGGCTTCTTGGGGACTGGAATGATGGAGGTAGTTTTGAAGCATGTGGGAACAAAAGCCTGACTAAATGAGATGTTGAAAATGTCTGTGAAGGCATCAGTGAGTTCCAATGCACGGCCTCTCAGTACACGCCCAAGGATGTTGTCAGGACCTGGAGCTTTGTGTACATTGATCCTGCTGAAGGATCTCCTGTCTGGGGCCAGCGTCATCACCTGGTCGCCGGGAGGAGGTGGAGTCTTCTGTGCAGTGGAGCTGTTTTGTGTCTCAAAGCGAGTAAAGGAAGCATCTGTCTGTCTGTCTGTCTGTCTGCCAGTCTATCTATCCATCTATTCATCTATCTATCTATCTATCTATCTATCTATCTATCTATCTATCTATCTATCTATCTATCTATCTATCTATCTATCTATCTATCTATCTATCTATCTATCTATCGTCTGTCTGTCATTGAGTTTATCTGTCTGTCTCTGCCTGTTGTTTCTTCTATCGTTCTTTCTTTTTGTAGCTCTATTGTTTGTCTTTTTTATTTTGTTGGTAATGGGTTGTGGGAGGAGTGAGAACTCCACTTAGTGTCCATCTAATGCACTTCACCCCTCTCTCTCTCTGTCTCTCTCACTCTCTGTCTCTCTCACTCTCTCTCTCTCTCTCTCTCTCTCTCTCTCACACACACACACATGATTCTGAGGTCTTGGGACATCTCATAGCAGAGGAGATGACAGGACTGATGCTCATCTGACAGATCAGACAGATATCAGACTCAGGAGGATCCTCACGATTACACACATACACACACACAGACACACATCTGACAGGTAAGACCTTTCATTCTGTAGCTTTGTAACCTTCATCATTCATACTGAAAGACCAGCAATAGACTAAAGTACATAAATTATGTCCATATATTTTATTTATTTTTAAATCTTTTATTATGCAGAAATTATTAATTGCAATTTTGTCATAATTCACGTTCACCGAAGTGTAATATTCATAATGTGGGCTGTTTATGATTTTTCTGTTCAGTAGCTCATCAGGGTGTGGTCCTGTAAACCTTCTAAACTCAACAGTTATTTTTCTACAGTATTACTGAAATACAGTGCATGTAATGTAGGGTGACTGTTGGTAACTGTTATGTTGTTTATTATCATTTCAACATTGTTTATGGTATTCTGTTTGGGCTTTATTAGTGATGTTTCCCAAGAAAAGAATAGCTGTTACTAATGTCTGTATTAAGTATTAAACTAAACATTTGTGGTCTTGACATGCATGACACATCTTGTTGAGGAGAGTTTGTGCTGTTACTTTAGTAACTGATCAGATGCACTATTTTCACCTGCTGAACCACCAGAAAATACAAATAAAAATCCCACAAATGCACAATGAAGGAGGAACCACATCTAGAAACTAGATGATGGCTGAGCGAGGGTGCAGGACTCTCTACATGACAGCCAAGAAAAAAAAAACAGAAAACAGCAGTCTAGCAATGCAGTTAAAAACTTTCTCTGCATAGCACCTTTACATGATAGTGGCAAATGCACACCATAAACATTATCTTCATAAAATAAGAACAATATACATCAGAGAAAAAAAGATGGTTTGATGGATGAAATCATTAGCATATTCCTTGATGTGTTTTGAAAAAATCGTCAGTGCATGTTATTCAAACTAAACAAATCATCTTTTATTAAAATGCAATTATTGCATCAATTCTAAAACAATGTTATTTTAATATTATTGAGATATACCTGTATGTTTTTTATTAATAGTTTAACTTCGTTTTTATTTTTATAGTTTCTGTTTTCCTTTTAATTGTTTTGTATACATATGTTTGTGTTTATGTGTTTATCATTTAGGTTTAATATATCAATATATATATATTTTTTTATTTTAGTATATCAGGTTAAGCTAAATAAAAATGAGAAATGCTTCCTTGGCAATTTAAATATTTTATTTCAGTTAACATTTATGTATTACTATGTTAGGAAATGCTGTGTTAATAATAATGAATTATTATTATTATTATTATTATTATTATTATTTTTTTTTTTTTTTTTTTTTTTTTTTTTTTTGCTTGTATGACTGAATGCTTGAATTCATTGATAAAACTCACTTGATTATTTCCCACAGGCTCGGCTGACCGGGTGTCACAGCGCTGTTACCCTGCGGTCACGTGAGGTGCAGGGGTGCGGGATGTCCGAAGACATGTCGTCTGTCCCAGAACACCTGCCTCTCAGGGACGGTGCGCGCTCAAACTCCTGCGAGCAGCTCACACCTTCCACCGTGAGCACAGTCCTCAACCTGTCCCACAACAAGATCTCCTGGACCCTGCAGCCCACCACAACGGGAAACTGTGAGTACTACTGGCAGGCCATCCTCCTCATGACCTCGGGGGGCAGCGTGCTGATCTGCGGGATGGTGCTGAGTGGACTTTACCATGCTGGCTTCTCCAAGATGGCCACAAATATCCTGGGTCCCACCCTGCTGTCATTGGGGCTGATGGTGCTGGTGGTGGGTTTGGTTTTGATGCCCGTAACACGACAAATGAGGGATCAGAGCGCAGCAAAACACCTCTACAAGCCTCACATAAACCTATGAGGAGAACGTAAGGCAAGAGACTACAGCTGATTTTGAGCTTTTGTTTTTCTTACTTTTAGAGCAGGGTTATTAAAAAGTGTGTGTTACCTGAAATAAAGCTAAAATAAAATATAAATATTAGATGGAGCACTAAAATTACTAACTGGAACTAAATAATAATAATAATAAATATATATATATAAGCTTATTTAAAATATTAATAAAAACTATAATAATATATAAATAATACTTACATTAAACAAAGTTTAAGTTGGCAAGTAAAAAGAAATATGTTTTTTAAATGACCAGCTGGAAATAAATAAAACTAGATAACTATATATATATATATATATATATATATATATATATATATATATATATATATATATATATATATATATATATATATATATATATATATATATATATATATATATTTAAATAATAATAATAATAATTAATTTAACATAAATAGTAATAATTAAAGAAAAATACATAAAAAACATTAACAAATAAATAAAAAATAAAACTGCAAATTCAAAATATTCATAAAACTAGATAATAATAATACTAAAAACATCCAATTTAAGTGTTTATTGCACTTTATCTATTATCTATTTTCATCTGTAGATTTCAATTACAATTCATATCATTAAAGTTTTCTCAAAATGAGCCAAAAATTCCCACTTCGGCATCACTTACATACACCAAACTTAACAGTTGTATTCATATATATATATATATATATATATATATATATATATATATATATATATATATATATATATATATGTATATATTGAAGGTTTCATTCTTCAATATCATTCACCTGATTTAAATAACATTTTATTCTTATATGTATTCCCTGTTGACAGTATTTTCAGATTTATTGAGTAATAAAAGCAATCCAAAATGCCCTCTGTGAAAAATATCTAAATATGCCAACAAATTTGAACCTAGCTTTATAGGTTACTGTTCTGGAATTCTATTCATTTTAATGCAAACTTAATTAGATAATGCCTCATTTTCATTTCTGGGGATACTTTAATATTTTCACCCTATTCACATGTAGTGTCTTGCCTTAATGGAAAAATTGCATTCTGAACAAATGTATTGAACACAACTTGTTTTTGAATGACTAAACGGGCAAAAAATCGAATAGACTCCATATCTGCAGGAAACAGAGACTGCAGGATGGACACTTTCCCCTTGGGTCTGAAACCATGCATTCTTCTGAAAATGTAAGAATGTAGTTTACAAAGTTCTTCTGCTTTCCTCCATGAGTCTGTTTAACCAGCGTGGTGACTGACCTGTCTGCTTTGTGTGTAGCTTCAATGCAGATCTGAGCTCAAAACTCAGTATGCATAATGTGAATATTAAAATTGTGTTTGAATATTGACTCGAATTCTTATTTACTGTGAGAGATGTATTTGTTGTCTTTTTTTAAGCTGATATGTGTAACGCAACCTTTTTTTAATATTCTTTGTTACTTATAGTATTTATTCATATTTCTAATTTGCATTTTTTCACTCATTATACCATCCGATCAGAAAGTGTCCGAAATTAGAAACTGAAGTCACCAAACATGACTGGACCAGAAAGATGCGTGCAGCTTTAGTACACAAACCCAAGTCTCTTGTTTGAATGATTTGAGCTCACATTTGAAAGGGAAATTTTTAGGATGTGCAACCTGACACAGAATCCCACATACATGTGTTACTATTTGCGTGTAAACAGCATAGTGTGATATAGTGCATATTAATCAGTATTAAAGGGATAGTGCACCCACAAAGGAAAATTCATCATTTGAAAACCTCACGTCCTTTCAAACCTGTATGAGTGTATTTTGTCTGTGGAACCCAAAAGAAGATTGAGAAATGTCTCAGTCATTCAAATAGGGATCCACACAATCTGGAGTTTCGGGTCTTACTTGCACCTCCTCCAAATAGGAGACAGGTCTACTAACATGGAGGCTAAAGACGGCAGACTAATATCAGTAGCCAATACACCCCTTGAGATCAAGGAAGTGAGGTTACCTGCACAGCACCTTCCACTGGCCTCCATTGCACTCATTAAAACTCACTCCCATCCGGGTCACGGCACCAATATAACCCCCCTGGGATCATATTCGCACTCGCTCCAAGTGGGACTCGAACCCAGGTCGCCAGCATGGGAGGTAAAGACTGCAACCTCTAATATCAGTTGATAGAGCTAGTTTTCAATGATTTTTGGACCTCAAGCCTTCTTTTACCTCAGTTACATGTGTTGTACTGAAACGGATTTATGAAGTGAAAAATAAAGTTGAAAAGAAATAAAAATTTACTGTCCCGATCACCCAGACATTGTGTCCCAAACATGCAAACATTACCAAAAAAATTAATAAAAATGTGGGCTCAGTTTACAGAAAAAGTGTATGTCACACATCTTTACATTATAATATAACATTGATTCATCCTCAAATGGGTAGATAATATCAGTATTACAGAAATATATAATGTGTTTGGCTGATGATTTTAATTTCTGACAAGAAACCTTGCTCACGTCAGAAATCTAAAAACTGTCCCAATCACTCTTAATTCACCCAATGTATAGACAGTAGCATTAATGATATGATGGCAGTTATTACATTTTTTAAAGTGTTTATTGTAGTGCAGTTGTTTTGTGTATAAATAACAAACTTATTTCTTCTTTTTAGAAAGTTAATACAGCAGTATTTTACAGAAAGGGGAATAGGAAGAGTGTAGAGTTAGCTCTTCCATGAGATGAGAGTAAGGTTAAATGATAGGGATCTTTTTTGGGTTGCATTGAGTTCCGTGAATATAACTCTATCAATTTCTAAAATAACTGTGCATTGAAATCATCATTATTTAACTACTAGATACTACTTTTTTAAACCGTTTTCCACAGCCATATAGCAATGTTTCCCTAGGTACAGCCCCCACAAACACATTATTCTTCTTATATATAACTTATTTGAATGAATAAATAAATAAATAAATAAATAATTCATAACTAGAACATAATGCTAACCATATAACTACTATTATTTTTTTTATTAAATTATGTTTAACAACATCATTAGCAGTAGCCTGTATATATATATATATATATAATTATATATATATATATATATATATATATATATATATATATATATATATATATATATATATATATATATATATATATAATTTCTACCTATGCATATATAATACACTTTTTTCAGTCATTAAAGAGTTAAGGGCATATAAAGAGGATTGAAGTCCTACCCCCTTTTTTTTGCACAACTTGTGCAAACTTACAAAAACAGGGAAGCGAGACATAAACACACTCTAACAAGAAACGATCATAAAATAAAATGTAAAGTAAAATAAAAATATTCTGGATTTGCATGTCAAAATATAGTATTAAGATACATAAAAGTGAAAAAATAAACTTACATTATTTAGGAAAAGTTGTCATAATACTTTAAAAACCACTCTTTTAGTTGTTTGTAAGTCTAAGAGACGAAACAAGAGAGTTCAGATCCACAAGAAAAACTGGGGAAGAAAAAGGAGACTAAAGCCATTTTTGTTTATGAATGAAGAATGTTGCATTCAATATAAGACAATGTATAACATTCAACAAATAACAGCTTTGGATTTTCATAATAAAAGATAACGTCTTTGAGGACAAAGATATGGGACACATTTGTAAGGTTAGAGACAGGTACTTAAGTCAACCCATAATTTGTTGGTAACACCGCTATCAAAAACAAATGTCCTACCGTTAGCAGCCGTGCAGCCAGCGTGACGTCACGAGGGCGTTCCCTCCCTGTGCGCCAGGTGCGTCTCACCTGAGCTCGACAGTTCTTCCGCTAGCGACAGGAGCAGCAGCATCCTCCTCATCCTCCTCCCGAAGATGACGGCGCTGAGGTGCATCGGCAGCTGCCTGCCGTCATTCGTCATGGCGATCGTCTTCGACATCATCGGCGTGGTCCTGCTGTTTGTCGGGATATTCGGTGACGTGCGGATGAACGGCGTGCTCTACGGGGATTTCCTCATCCACACCGGCGCGCTGGTCTTGTTCGCCAGCCTGGCCTTGTGGCTCGTGTGGTACGTGGGGAACATCAGGGTGAAGGATGAGGGCTTGGAGAGCAGATCGAGCGCCGCGCACAGCGTCAAAGAGCTCGCGAGGAGGCTCACGAAGAGACTGTCCAGAACACACCTGAAGGACAACACCGGTGAGAAGCGCTTTACTGCTTTACTGATGCGTCTCACGAATCATTTTTTATTTATTTATTTATTTTATGATTACATTTAAGATTAAACATGATGAAATAAGCTACCCCAGTCTGTGCCCACTCTTGTATTTATGTGTGTATTGATCTGTTGAAGCTTATATATTATTTTTGCACAGGTGAGAAAACAGGAAGCAAAGCTTCCACTGTTCGAAACGTGACATGGGGGAAGTCCACCTATTTCCCAGGACTCCAGGATCTTGAATCGGATATGATCAAATGTGATGAACTATCCAAAGAAAAACCAGATGATGATCAGTTCATGTGCTACCAGAATCAAGGGTACGAGGACGAGGAGTCCTGCAAACCAATCCAGGAGGAGAGCGTTGACCAGACCCAGTCCGAAGACAGTTCTGAATCAGATAGAAATCAGGAGACAAAGTCTGGAGATGATCACTTCACCTGTTACCAGAACGAAACGTACGAGGAATCAGAATCAAAATCAGCTGCAACAAAAGATGGTGAAAAACCTCAGGAGGAGAAGCCAGATGATCAGCCGGAGAGCACTGAGGATCTGATGTGAAAAGAGTTGAGGTAAATTAACCCTAATCGCTCAAATAATAGAGCAACTGGAGTACAATTCAATTCAACATCATAAACTCCCAGTATATGACTCTACACAGTTCCACGCTACATGGCATTTTCATAAACAAACATCCTTGTGTTTCTATTTTAGCTGCTGTGTACATGTTTACCAAGATACAATGCAAATCTAAACCTATTTTAGGTTATTTACATAATATCATATTGCATTAGTTTTTGTATAGTCATGTTATGTACAGTCTTGCATGTATCATCAATCATTTCTGTAGTATTTTCACCATTCATTGAAACTACATCATCCTTGACCACTAATTTCCATTTTAGATGTGCATATGCATGTATAAATTGAAGCAAACTCACTAATTCATCCATGAATTAGAAACTTCTCTTACTCGCCAAAGTTTAAGATGCCTGTTTTCTTCTTCTAGGTCCTAAAACAATGACTGAATAACCACGAACCTTCAATAGTCTTCAAACATTTGCCATCAGCAGTACATATAGAGATGCTCAAATGGTACTATAGTACTATATATGCGTTAATATAGTAAAACACAGCTGTCTGTTGTGTTTCTCTATACAGGGTTGAAGATTCTCAATGGCCTGTTTTTTATAAAGCAGGGTGGCTAACATTATACTCTAATACGTTGCACATTACTAAAAATTTATCCAAATTAATAATGCTTTGGCAAAAGTTTTGGCAAATTTGAAATGGAGAAATGGATATTTTGATAATCCCGAAATATCCAAATATTTTCTGATATATACCCATTCAGTGTGTGTTGTAATGTGCACTTGTGTTTTTGTTACTGTGTTGTTGTAAAATGCTGCTTGGTTTTGCACATCCTCATTTGTAAATTCATGCATCATGCATTGTAGGAATCCATTTCCCTTTCAAAGTGGCAGCTGAGCGCTCATGCAAACTCCTCCAGAGTCGAGCCATTTCATTTTGTTGGTCTTCAGCAGTGACCAAACCAGTCTGACCGCAAATACAATGGACTGATAGTTCATTCAAGGGACCTGTTGGTTCATCTTTGCACACAAACATTTAATACTGCACCCAGGCCAAAAAAAATCAATCAAATAAATCAAATCTATTTTTTCAAGTATATTTTGCTATATATTATAGTAGTGAGCGAGTTATGTGAAAATAACTGTATGTGGAAAAACTGCATTTATGTAAATATAAAGCACATGATCCTGACATGCCAGACAAACCCTGACTGTAAATACTCCCTCTTTCTCTCACACTACTGTAGCTGTTGTTTTAACCGTTGCAATATGAAATGCATGTAAACTTAAAGCCCAAGTTTGTATAAACAATTAAATCACATTTCACTCATATGACTGTATTTGTGTTTAATTCACGTGGTGTTTGCTTAGTCACTATTGCTACATCATACGGTTAGTGATTTGCTGTAAGGCCTAACCTTTGAATGTTGGGGTTAATCATCAAATTGAATAATGGCTCAATTTCAGCGACTTCCTGAAATGTGCAAAGTCTCTCTTTGACTCATATTTGAGGATTGCTTAACTGAGTAAACAACTCGGCACAACTTACAGTATAATGCTGCATCTGCACCAGTGCTTTGATTAATGTTTTTTCTGTCAGTGGAAATATCTGCATCTGTTCACATTTGTTTATCTAGCAGATCCACTGTCAGGGTGATGACACCAGTCTGAGGAATATGCATAAAAATAAGTCTTGACCTTTTTTTTATGTAGGCGTTCGCTAGGCAGTCTAACTTGTTTTGGTGGTTGCATAGTTGCCTTCAAAGAAATGCACTGCGTAAGAATGTGGGTGAGCTGCTTTATAAAAGTCTTGTTGGGGGAAAGTTCCTGTCATTCGTTCTTCAGGCCCATCAGTCTGCCGTACGTCCGTCGGCTCTCCTTACTTTTGAGCTTTTTCAAGATGGACTGCAAGGAAAGAGTGGGACGCTGCTTTATCTTTCTCTTCTTGGCCATTCTGTTCGACGTAGTTGGACTAGTTCTCTTCTTCATTGGCATTTTTGCACCCATCAGTTTTTGGGACTTTTTCGTTCTGTCCGGACCAGTCATCATCTTCCTCAGCCTGGTGTTTTGGATCTTTTGGTATCTGGGGAACCTGACAGTGCCGTACCGCGAACTCCTGCCCAAGTGAGCAAGGATTGGAGGAGAAATATGGAATGGAGATGTTAAATTAACTTCCAGAAAGCGAAAGGACTCATGGAGTTTCTGAGTAACTAAAACAAAGCATGAATGACGTGTCACAAGAAGGCCTACTGGAGACAATTGCTGGATCACCATTGTCTTGGGATTTTAAACTTTAACAGTGATTACCATCTTAAGATGCTTCCAGAATGAGAATGAATGTGGAGTGACAGAAAACAAATCCTGTCAATTAATTTTAACAGCAAAGAATTGGACAATATGACTCCAAAACTGCAGCTACCTCAGTAAGATCAACTTTTTTTACAGTTCCGACATTTTTCATGATCACTTCATGGTCGTGAAAGACCTATTTTTTGCATCATGTACGGTTCCTGCCTCTTTTTGGAAGACCCTGTCATGCAATTTATAGAAAACATTAGTAAACCTCAACTTGACCATTGACACTGTGGTTACTGCACTGTATTGAAAACAAATGATTGATTTATGATTGATGTCTTTCCTTTTCCACTATCTTTCCTTTATATAGATGTTTACAAAAGCTCTTGACATGATTACCAGGATAACCAATAAAAACAAACAAATGTTGATGCTGAACGTGAACACCTGACCTGATATGATGTTGTGGTTATTGTCAATGTGACACATAAGTTTAACTTATAAAGTGAAGTTTTTGTTTGGTCAATGACAATCAGAGACACTTATAGGCTTTTGTTCTGGTCAGAGATGTCTTTCTGAAAACCAGATGAACTGGATATGCAAGTTTAAACATCAGCATTGAGATGCATTATTATGCACAAGGTTCTTCCCTGATTTGGGGAGATCATATGACCAGTCCAATAATGCAGATCCCCAGTCAGAGTTTTTGAAAGCAGAATAAATTGATCATGGGTGAGTTTCTGTGATGCTGCATCCACACCAGCAGGTGTCAGTACGCAGTCCACTGTCATCATGATTAAACTTCTTCTAAAAGCAATACCGAATGCAAATAATAAAATGCAGCTAATTGTAAAATCATGAACAGTTTAACACCCTCGTGCACAAAACAAATGCAACCAAGACTACTATAAATGCATGTTCACTCACAGTGAATATAAACATGGTTAGGGTTGAATTAGTAGCTGTCAATAGCATTAAAGCATTGCAAAATGTTCAACTGTTCTAATCAACCTGTGTTATCATAATATTTTTGATTATTGTTTGGCTTGTGTAGCTCACCGTGAGCCACATAAGCATTGATTACCCTTTGGGGTAGGCTAATTATAGTGTATAGCAAATAACTATCTTCAAATGGGGGTGGGTACTCCACAACAGGGCGTGGCTTCTTCCCTTTGACAGACAGATACATGACAAGGTTTGTTTTCCCAAGCCCTGTAGCCGATACAAAAGATCCCATTGGTCATTCCAAGCATAGTACTGATTTCCCCCAAAGATCTGACAAGCTATAACTCCAGACTTACTTTTATGTCTCACAATTCTGAATTTTTTTTTTACTGAAAGCTTTGAAAGAAGAACTTGTCTTTCATACTTATGCATGATTTATATAATTATAAGATTTCTTATGACCTGTAAAATACAATGTAAAATACAAGCAGCATAAATAAATTGATAAATGCTTGTGAAAGCTGCCAAAATCCCATTTTTGCATAAGTGGGATGCTGTCGTTAGCCACAGATATTACACCGGTTTACTAAATGGTTTCTGTAAGAGCTTTCCAATGTAATTGTTGGCTTTCTGCAGTGCTGAATATTGATCGCTCTGCTCTTTATTTTAATAACCCATGAGCATGCATCCTGGTGGTCATCAGTAGATTGCCGAAAATACCACAATGAAGCACAAAAAGCAATTTATGTTTGTGTGAGAAGAAAGAAAGAGAAGCCTTACAGAAGATGAGTCCAGCCAAACATGTAATCATATTTCATCACATGAGGATTGCTTTTCAAATGGTCCACATAATTAATGTGAAAACTAATACGATGGCATAATCCAACATAAACATGCTGATGTGCTCGAGTCCAAATATTGGTACGTTTGGTGTAAATGTACCACAATATTAATGACCCATCTTTTTCACAGGGCGTATACCAATTTTTGTTCCATCAAATGCTCTCTAGATTTAACATGTCTCTCATTTCTCACAATCCATTTACTGAATATTTTTTTAAGTTTGCATGAAAAATATTTCACAATTTTTACAGAAGCTCATATTGAGGAATAGTTCACCCTTTAATAAAAATGTGCTTGAAAATTAGCTGAAAAGGCCATCCAAGATGCAGATGGGTTTGTTTATTCATCAGATTTGGAGAAATGTTACATCACTTGCTCAGCAATAGATCTTCAGCAGTGAATGGGTGCCGTCAGACAGAAAGTCCAAACAGCTGATAAAAACATCACAATTATCCACAAGTAATCCACACCAATCCAGTCCATCAGTTAATGTCTGGAGAAATGAAAAGCTGCATGTTTGTAAGAAACAAATCCATCATTAAGCCATTTCTTAAGGCAAATAATCCATAATATTTCTTTCTCCAGTGAAAATGGCATCTTGTCTGAATCAGGAGTGAAATATGCACAGATTAAGCAGAGTTTACAAGCAAAACAAAAACAAACAACAAAAAAACAAAACAATCCAAACCATTTCTAAACAAATATGTGAAAAATTTTATAAGGCTGCTGAATGATGCAAATGTAGCATCAGAATAAACATAAAACTTTTATTATTCCCCTTAACAGGGGCGGATCTAGAAAAATATTTATGGGGTGGCGAGAAGGGGGCAGGAATTTTTGAGGGGTGGCAACATATGGCAGACGTATATATATACTGAATTTAGTCACAGTTGTCACAGTTTGATGATAAATATATGTGCATATGAAGCATAGATTTTATTAGCTGACAATAATAATAAATAAATAAGCATTATAGGCACAAATACAAATGTACTTTTAGAAATTGTTTTTGAAAAATATGGTGTTATTGTTTTGGCAAGCTTAAATTAAAACTTCTGTGAAAACTTGTGTGATATTCCTTTAAAATAATGGTTTAGTATATCTTTATTAAGTATATTTTACTAAGCAATTTCTTACATCATTTCTTTGAGTTAGACCAAACTTTTATTTTGGTGGGTTGTAATCAGAGTTTCTGTGTTTTTTAATAAACTATTATTATTAGCTAATAGGCCTACTTGAAGTACAGCATACTCTTCTGTGCAATAGTACTATATTTCTGTTTGAATTTCTTCAAGTTATATCGAAATTTTATATTGACAGGTTGAGTCAGTTCGGGAGTTCAAAGCGGGTTCGCGAATCATTTGTGTCAGTTTGGGGATCGCGAATCATTTGAATCATTTTGGGCGTTCGGAGCGGGTTCGTGAATCATTTGAGTCAGTTCGGGAGTTCGGAGCGGGTTCGCGAATCATTTGAGTCAGTTTGGGGATCGCGAATCATTTGAATCAGTTCGGGAGTTCGTAGCGGGATCGCGAATCCTTTGAGTCAGTTCGGGGTATCGGAGCGGGTTCGTGAATCATTTGAGTCAGTTTGGGGATCGCGAATCAGTTCGGGAGTTCGTAGCGGGATCGCGAATCATTTGAGTGAGTTCGGGAATTCGTAGCGGGTTCGCGAATCATTTGAGTCAGTTCGGGGATCGCGAATCATTTGAATCAGTTCGGGAGTTCGTAGCGGGATCGTGAATCATTTGAGTCAGTTTGGGGATCGCGAATCAGTTCGGGAGTTCATAGCGGGATCGCGAATCACAAAAGATTCGCGCTAGTAAATTTTCAAATGGCCATAACCTTTAATTCGTTGTTGCCAACTGGGGTGGCAGCAGGGGTGGCAAGGCTTTCTTTTAGTGTGGCATTTGCCATGCCACCCCGGTTGATCCGCCCCTGCCCCTTAATAATAAAAAATGAGTGCTATTATTGTTTTCAATTATGCAGCTTTTACTGTTAAAATCTCAAAATGTGTTTTAGGGTTTGTGTCGATATGACTGAGTGTCATTTACCAGCATGTTTGTCCAGTGGTCATTTGAGAGGCTCAAATGCATTATACGAGATTCATATAAACATCATGAACAATAAACGGTAGCTTGCTCTGTCATTTTCATCTCTGAGGGAGTTGCAACAGTTTAACGTCTCCCTCTAGTGAGTAAAGTAGAAAGACAGTAGTAGGCGGTGTCCATATACACCGAGTACAATTATCCAGTCGTTTTTTTTTTTTGTTTGTTTTTTTTTTTTTTTTTTTTTTGCAAAGAATATTATAACCCACCATTTACTTTGGCTAAATGTAAAGACATAACGCACCATCGGAACTGTTCCTCTGAATCTGCACGTCATTACTGGACACCGAGGGCATACACGAACATATGTGTCATATAAATTAAGCTATTGTTCTTTACATGCAATTTGTCTTGAACTCAAAACTGCCCATAACAATCACAGTTAACAACTTAAAATTTAACATCCTAATAGATACAGGCATTTATACTGAATTCTTGTAGCGATTACTTCTACATAATGCAACTCTAAAACACGATCCTGATGGCAGTAATTGATAATGCTGGAAATATTTACATTTAGCAGATGCTTTTATCCAAAGCGTGCTCTCTGGGTATTGAACCCACGACCTTTTCTACTCTTAACGCAATGCTCTACTGCTGAGTCACAGGAAATATGCAACAGTAATTCTTAATAAGACATAGGAAATGGACTGATGTAGGCGATGTTGCATGAAGCATTTATTTGATTGTGTCAATATGGATCTTGGGTATGTTCGTTGTGTGTCTAGCGAGTCCAAAGATACATTTTCATTCAAGGCTGGACAATAAAGTACAACTAACTAACTAATGCTGTGGTGTATCAGCTCTAGGGTGGAAATTAGGAGTATAATATTGCATATCCAAAAAGCATACGAGTTATAAATAAATAAATAAATAAATATACAATGTGCTTTTTAGCAAGTGTCAAAGTCATTGTGTTCTCAGTAGTTCCTCTAGAAGCTGTTATCGGGTGTGAATGCGCCCGGGCGGGTTACAACCAGCAGCACTGTTTACAAACAACAGGAAGAGATGACGTCATCATACAGAAGCACATGTTCCGCGAGTACGTGCGCGCGTCTCCCTGTACGCGTTCACGTGTTTAATGAATTTACATCTGCTTGAGATTTAAACGACATTCTGCGTGCTGTGTAAAGGAAAGGGCATTTTTGCGCCTCAAAACGCGTTTGTTTTCATGACCTCCATACACCAAACACACGCTGACGCCGCTGAGGATTATGGGGGATCGGCGACTGCAGACGTGGAGAGACGGAAAACGCGGACTGGAATTCAACGGGATTCTGTATTTGAGCTCATCAATTTTCAAACGTACCGCAAATCTTTAGGGGTTATTTCACTCAGAGATAAATTTCTAGTTTCTATATATAAATTGCGATCCGGTATTAATGGCAAATAATTGCATTTAAATTAAAGGCGCTTGCGATTTCGCAAAGCCATTGATACGCATCAAGAAAACTACGATTTATCATTATAAAAATAAAAATTCTTCAAGATTCTATACGGGTTTATTTTTAAATTATTTTTATAGTACAGTGTTAAATAATAATTTTATTCTATATTCACCATATTATTATTTTACGTGATTAATTGTTATATTATAAAACCATGGTACGTCAATGCACGGTAAATCTCCAGTCCAGTGTTGACAACTCTCCACGTGCATGCGTGTTGAGCATTTGAGGCACAGCGCAACCGACCTTCAATCCGCCAAAATCACCCATATTCCTAATCTCATTGGCTGCGATTGAATTACCGCATCCTTTAACGGGTCTCTGATTGGTTGGTTTCTCCGTCAATCACAGCTCCCTCTCCACCAGCGCGCCCTGATTGGCTATTGCCCCGTTCGCTTTCTCTCCGTGCTGAATCGCGGCGGTGGGTCGAGTCGCCGCCGCTGATGCTGGTATCCCCGGTCGGGCACGTTTAACGTTTCACCTCCCTCTTCATATTTACCATTCATATCAATCGTGTCCCGTTCCGTGTGCTGAAAGATAAAGATGGCAGCGGTGGCCCGCCTGGAGGGCCGTGAGTTTGAGTATGTGATGAAGAAGCGCTCGGTGACGGTGGGTCGGAACTCGTCGCAGGGCTCGGTGGACGTGAGCATGGGCCACTCGAGCTTCATCTCCCGCCGGCACCTGGAGGTCTTTAGCGCCGCAGCGGAGGACACGGGCTCGGGGGAGTTCTATCTGCGCTGTCTGGGGAAGAATGGGGTGTTCGTGGACGGGGTGTTTCTGCGGCGGGGGGCGCCACCCCTGCAGCTGCCGAGAGTGTGAGTGATATAACCTTTATCTTTTTCGTGCTCATCATCGGCCTCGGTGTTGTTGTTGTCATGAAACACCGGGAACACGTGCTTGTGTCCTTGTGGTGCACATTTCTTTTTTTCGTTTCGCTTTCAGCGCCTCTGGGCTGTGTCTCAAACTCTAGCAAGCTGCTTTAGTAGACAGCATTCACGGGCTTCATGTACAACATCGTTTTTAAACGATGCACGTACAATTTCTGCTTAAGTGCATGGAGCGTGACAGACGTATGGAGATTTTTGAGCCACGGGAGGCGAGTGCAGCATTTTTGGACGCCATACGTGCATGCAATATTTTTGGGGGTGTCATAGGTGCGTGCTGCAACAAATTAGAGCATGCGCGTGTAGCGGTATATCTGAGCCATCATGGGTGTGCAGATTTTTTTTAAGTCATTGCTTTCGACAGATTGTGATGTTATAGATATGTGCAACATTTTTAGGCAAGTGTGCCAGCATTTTTCCAGCAACAATAGGTGCATGCAGCATTTTGGGTGGCATAGACACGAGCTGCAGCAATTTTGGGGCATTGTAGGCATGTGTAGCAGTATTTTTGAGCAATAGCGTGTGCAAGTAGCATTTTGGGGGTCATAGGCACATGCTGCTGCATTTTGGGGTGCATTATAGATGCTTGCTGCAGTTTGGGGTGTTATAATTGCATGCAATATTCTGGACATCATAGGCACTTCTAACAGCATTTTTGGGCATCATTGGTGCATGCAATAGTTTTGGGGTGTTATAGGTGCAGTGTTTTTGTACATCATCGTAGATGCATGTTTTTGCATAATATGAAAGTGTAGTTGCATTTTTTGGGAACAATAGATGCATGCAGCATTTTGGGAGTCACAGGCACACATGCTGCAGCAGTTTTGGGCATCATGGGTATGTGCAGTATTTTGGGTGATAAGAGGTGCATGTAGCAGTTTTGGGCATCATATGCATGTGCAGTATTGTAACATAGGTGCACACAGCACCAGTTTTAAGCACCATAGACAAGTACAGAAGTTTTAGCTATCTTAAGCAATGCTCTAAACATGCTGTCTAGGTAGGCAGTTCACTACGTTTCAAATTTATATGCATATTCAGACATATGTATGCAAATATCACCTGTAATAATTGTCAGAAATGTGCGTGAAAGAGAAAAAGCGTGTTTTATCA
Source organism: Carassius auratus (assembly GCF_003368295.1). Classification (NCBI taxonomy): domain Eukaryota; kingdom Metazoa; phylum Chordata; class Actinopteri; order Cypriniformes; family Cyprinidae; genus Carassius; species Carassius auratus. The sequence goes on along the minus strand of NC_039245.1, from coordinate 17,004,804 downwards.
TGAACTAATGATTGTTGTTTTGTCTCAGTTGGAGTGTAAAACCATTGAAATGGTGAGATTCATTATATCCTGACTCTATGCATCATATATACTCTTTGTATAGCCTTTTTTTGGTGCATCTCAGAAAGTCAGTTAGGTTTGCTGTCAGCTGTTTCCATTTTTCTTTATTTGTTTGTCTTGAGAAGATGTTGGACATCTGGGTGTGTTGACATTATCCTGAAGCCGACCTTTGGATAGTGCAGTATCTGTTTTGTCTGATTTGTGTTACGTCTCACACACAGCTGCATGGCCAGCATATTTCAGAAAGATTTTGCTGTGTAGATTTATATCTCTCAGGTTTTTTTGTTTGTTTTTTATGCATTTAATCAAATCACAGCGTCAAGCATGACTGTAGTGCACACTTTTCCCTTTGCTTTTTTAAGCACATGACCCAAATATCTCAATATAACAACAAATCTGTTGCACCCTACAGTGCCAGCCTTAAAAGCAATTTTGTGCACAGCCATTTTCAGCCCTGCAATTCCTTCTGTGGATTTTAACCAGACATATCACCTCTAGATGTTCATCTTGATGTGCGGTGTCACATTAAGAGTGAGGTGACTGTAATAGTTGGGCTGATTAGCGCTTTCTAAATACAGAAGCGTAGTCCACATGTTTGTTTGAGTCCTATGGAGCTGCAGAGAGCATGGCAGTCCATGTTATACAATATAGTCTGCATTTATGCAGTTTGTTTATAAATGTTATGCTAATTAGATTGACACTTATCTGAAGATTAGAAAAGAGCCACGTCCACATATTGTTATTAGCAAGAAACCAATCTGAGACTAGCAGGACGTCCAGATGGTTGGTATGGAGTATAATGGACAGCACGTTGGAGGTAGAGACGCTTTGAGTTTCAATATTGATCAAGAAGCTGAAGAGCATTTAATTGGTGGAGAGTTTTGTTCTGATTGGCTCTCTGTCAGCACAAAGAGCTGCAATCGTTTCCACAGATGTCATGACGAGGAAACAACAGAAACCAAGTTTTTCAAGTTTTTTTTGTCCTCCTTGTTAGGGAATATCTGCGTAATGGATTCAAACATGGTGAAATGTCAGAAGCATCCTCATTTTATATAGGCTTTTTGACATTTCAGGCAATTCACCGTGTAATTCAGAGCTCCAGATTATGCCTAAAACAGTCGCATTTGCACCAAAAATATTCATTTGCGAGTTACATTTTTGCTTAGGTTGACACTGTTAACTAAAATTTACATGTTGTGTTTTAAAAAATTGCGTGTAGTTCCTTTTCTTTGAATGTAAATTCTTGTTATCAAGATCTTAGTCTGTTCTGTGTATCTGACATTATTTGTCGTGCACTTGCCGTCGTATAATTACAATAATCTTTGTGCTCAGTTACCTTTAATAAACAGTATCAGTTGAAAAATTCTCCCAAATTCTTAACGAAATTCAAACAATAAATACCATTTAGGTCTTTAATTAAATGCAAGAGCAATTCGCCTCAGTTCAAGCAGCACGTGAATCCATGATTTCTTTCTCTTTACTACTACAGTAAAAAACAATCATGATTGGACATCAACAGGTATTTTGTACGTCTTACTGAAATGTCTTAGTAAAGCTTGTGAATCATTCCACACAACAATCATTTACCTCAGAATAACCAATCAGCTAGAAACAGAATAACTATAAAGAGGAGCATTTTGCAAAATGTATGCACTTTATTACATATTCATATTTTTACTTAACCGGTTGACATAATAAAGCAAGCAAGTAGCTAAAGATAAAATTCAACACCACCTATGTAATTGCATGTTACTCATGAAGAAAAACAGATTGGATGTGTGCAAGACATAAGACAACATTTATAAGGATGCATTGATTAGGATCCCAGACTACACTCAAGGACCAGGTGATGCTGATATAGTTATGGTCCGTGATATCGGCACAGATTCAGTTCTCAAGTTGGGAAAGATGATTAGTTCACTCTTTAAGTGAACCTTTAGTTCCCAGGACATCTAAAGATGGATAAAAATGCTGATAAAGACAAGAAAATATATATTTTAAATTATGTCAGAGGAGCCATTATTTTGACCTAACAGCTGATGCTTTCAAGCAGATAAAAGACCGTAAAAATCTAAAGTATTTTCCACATTCTTTATCATATATTAATTTATGTGCCATAATATATATATTATATATAAAATAAATTTTATATAAGAGAAGCTTTTATCCATAGCGACTTAGTGCATTCCTGCTAACATTGTTTTTGCCTTAACATTTGTTCCCTGGGAATCGAACCCACAACCTTTTGTGCTGCTAACGCAATGCTCTAGCACTGAGCCATGGGAACACTGTAATATAACAATAAACAGCAATATTTATTTTCATACACACGCACCTATATAATGAAATTTTATTTTATAACATTTAAAAATACCGTACCATTTGCTAATGACTTTATTAATTTATTCATCAATATTTTACATGTCAAATATGCCTTCATAGTGTTTGGAGACAAGACTAGCTCACCGCTGGAGCAGTGAGTCAGGGTTTAATATCTGTTATAAAACAGCCTAGAGAGTTTGTTCCTGTTGTAAGGCAGTGAGTCACTGGGGATGGGGTTGTTTCTGTCTGGAAAGTGTTTGGGTTTGGAGCTTTGGTCTGTCTTTGAGCCCATACACCCCCGCTGATGACGTTATCGAGTTTTCGCGTCAGATCAGTTCTCCTTTAATCCTGTAGCTTTTTTAAGAGTTTACAGTCGAACATATTTAGTATCTTCAGTTATTTAATTGAAATGTTTTTTGTTGTCCTTATGGCAAATGAACAATGTAGCTGTTTTTCCTTGCCATTTCATAAACTAAGTTTTCTCTCCTGACAAAAAACAAAAACAAACAAAAAAGGTTCGATCCTGAGTGCTCCTTATTTTAATTTCCGTGGCTTAATGTGAATATCACGCCACACGTACTCCTGAAAAGACAACGACAATAAAAAAAAAGCTAAGCGTCTGCTGGTAAAACAATCAACAACCATTGATCTCTTCATTAGTAAGGCTCCTCATTCACTGTCAGAGTCGACGGTTCGCGCTTGTTAATGATGGCTGCGGCTGCAGTAAACAAAATGTCTGCGGTCACTGTTCAAAGTCATACGGGTTCGGGCACCATAATACATCTAAAAAATGCATTAAAACAGCTCGACACCGCTTTAACTTGGCGCAAAGTTCTGGAAAAAAACTGTGCCAAGATCTTTACCCATCCCTTCTCCCGTGTAGTCTAAAACCGCGACCGTGTCGATTGTCACTTTATGTTTGAAAATCTATTGCACGAATCGATTGGACCAACCAACACAACTTTCGAAAACTAAAATAGGAAATTGATTTTAACGACCTTCTCTCGGAGCGCGTCCAGTTTTTTTTTTTTTTTTTTTTTTTTTTTTTTTATTCGAATTTAAAATGCATAATTTCACTTAGGGTGAAGAAAAGCTTTTTGCTTCTCTTCTGAGGCCTCAAGTTCGAGCAAAATATTACTGCATGTTTATTTAAGCATTAGAATACATGACTGTGAAAAAACAACATATTTAAAATATTTTTTATGAACCAATTATTATTAATTAAGTTGCTTAAAGAACTATAAAAAAACAGCGTCATGTATGCATGCATTGTTAAATAAATAAAAAGGGTGGAAAAAACAGTCACACAGAATATTTTTTTATTTATTGAAAAACATGAGATACAGTGGGATGGGGAACAAAAACCCAACATAAATTCTCAAGATATTTTTAGAAAATTAAATTAAATACATTAATTTTACACGTCTTTCTTAACTTTCTTACTCTCTTGTGCGAGACTCTAGTCCAACGGTGTCCCTCTAGAAAATTCATACCTACGTCATCACCATCACCAAAATTTTCCTTTTAAAAAAAAAAAAAATAAACTTGGAAAAAAAATATATATATAGACCGACCTACCAATCGTTTTTTTTTATTTATTTTTTATTACTGTTACTGCAAACCAAAATATTTTTAAGGATGGCCTAGAGTTGTGTGTCTGTGATTTGACTGACTACTGTCCAATGCATTTAAACAATGTGTAATGCTGCAGTTGCATTTGATTGAATTTGTTACATTGTAACATTGAAACAGGTTTTCTGTCACCTTTATTTATATAGTGCTTTAAACAATAAAGATTGTGTCAGCAGCTTTACAGATTTTTTTATTTTTTTATTTTTATTATAGTTAATTTGATCTGTGGCTTGTTTAAAAATTTCAGTTTAGTTTTGTTATTTACATTTACATTTATATTTAAATTGTACATTTTTATTCTAAGCAACTTACAAATGAGGGCAATAGAAGCAATAAAAACCAACAAAAGAGCAATAAAATGCAAGTGCTATATTTGCATATTATTAGTCTTATATTTCAATTTCACAAAAACATGTGCAGCATTTTGTCAAAGCAATAAGAAAAGGACACATTTAATTTAACTTGTCTTAAATCTCACTTTGAAAAAAAAAGTGCATCGAATTGATTTTACTTTTCAGCTATTATTTTTTAGAAAATGAACACACACGCGCACACACACACACAAAAAAAATGCTTCCTGTGCAAGATCTTTTTGTGTTCTGGTGTTTTGTAGTTGAGATGCAAGGAGATATGCAGGAACAAGTCTGTTCGGGTTACACACACACACACACACACACACACACAGCCCCAAACAGAGGAATGTGAGGCTTTGAGATCCCAGCATTCCTGTTTCCTCGTAGTTGCCATGACAGATTGTGCTTGGAATGGCTGCCTGGAGCAGAAACACATTTAACATTCAATCCTGAATAATCGAATTACAATTTGCATGAACAGAACAATTGTTTAATATCTAACAAAGACAGCTGGCAAAGTTTAATGAATGTTTACTGAAAGAGTTTCAACATTTTATGTGAGAATGATTATTTTCTTCTCTGAAATTCATTTGTTAAAAACTAGTACTTTAGCTTTACTTAAACTTTTCTTTGTTGTTCTATCGTGTCTCTATCTCAGTTTGTAAATGAGTTGTTATAATTAAGTAAACCGTGCTGAATACTGAGTGTTTTATGGACATACTGATTGTCAAAGAGATATGATTAAGCAACGGAATCTATTTTTATCTTTGAAATGCAAAGAAAGCAACATATTTTTTTCAAAAACCTTTGTCACTTTATTGAAAACACATCTGACCAGAACCAAGAAGATCCAAAAACAGGGTTTCTGCAGATCTGCAAAAGATCTTACAAAATTATTAATAATTAATTTGTCCCTTTCAAAGATTAAAGCCTTTTATAAAAGTCTTAAATCAGAGAAGAATGAAGTCGTGGCATTAAATGTTGCATGCACTGAAAATAAAACAAATTATTTAAATAAATAAAAATGTATCTCATTCAGTATTTCTGCCTTGTTTTCTATCCTCAACATCGAATTAACATGCATTTACTTGAGATGCAAAATTAATATAGTTATATAGAATATAGTCTTGTTTTATGGGAAATTGAACAAAAGTCAGTTTGTGCTTAAAACAAGCACAAAATTAGTCAATGGCATAAATGAAAACTTGTTTCCATTTGAATTAAGTTGCTTGGCAGATATTTTAAAATCTTTGATGCATAAAATTGAATGAATCTTCAGACGTTTTTCGATCACACAGACCTTTTCGAGGTTTTGTTTAGCTGGACTTTCAGTGGAGGGACCGGAAACTTGCAGGTGTCTTAATTTGCGTTTTGAAGATTGACCAAGGGTTTATGGGTTATGGGCTTATGAGTGAGTCAATGATGACACAGTTTTCATTCTAGTGTAATGTCTCAGTCATGAATATTTTTAAATGTAGCCGTTCAGTTTGAGTAAACTTTGTGGTTTGGACTGGAGAGGAATTCCAGTAAATTCCTGTGTCATGTAGAACATCAACAAGACCTCGAGGAACAGACTCGTCACTCAGAGAAGTCCAGCAGATGTTGTTGATGAAGCGCTGCTCGTTCATGACTGCTGCCCAGTGTGCAGATGTTTTACTCCAACACAAATCATGATGCCAGAACGTGAGGCGTTCATATCATGAGTCTTGTTGGATGTGGAAAATGTTCTCTTTTTGTTTAGAAGTGAACTGTTTATTGTAGTTTGTGTGGCACATTTCTCCTTGGGCTCTAATCAAGAGCAGATTTGCCCACTGTGGAGACTTCAGTTTACCACAAGCTTTCAGCTGTTAATGCTAGTTGACATAAGCTAGCAATGAACAGTACTTCTCCAGAAGTGTTAGAAGTCACTCACTCTTTCCAACACACAAATATGTAACAAAACATCATCAAACGTCTAAAAAAACGATGTAGATGTAGCTGCATCGCCCAGCTTTAGTGACATGAGTTTACAGTAATGGGGAAAAAAACATTTATATACATTTATATAAAATATATCAAATAAAATTTTATATAAAAACATTTTATTTCAACTACATTTCACATTTTTTATTTAGTTTAGTGTAATTCACTAAAAAGATGAACTAAAAACCAAAACTGAAATAAATGTATAAAAACTATATAAACTCAAACTGAAGCCCTATTCGGACGGGACTAGTTTTACAGGGGGTCGTTAGAGAATGTTTGATATCTTTGCTTCCTGGCAACGAAATTATAATAAAAATAATAACAATAATAAAATCAAGAGCCAGATCACGTTAACTATTAATACCGGCTATTGTAATATCAGCATCAGGTAAGATTACTCACGTTCATTTATGCACTCAGTTACATAATGTTTTAATTACAGATGTACCTTTATGAAAATTAAACATGGGTTTAGCCTACTACAAAAAGAAAAGGTAAACCAGTTAAACTAAAGAAACCACACATTAACTTGGTTTTGCTATACTAGCCATTTAGTATTTATTGTGTAATAATATTAATCAATCCGAACGACTGTATGCAATGCATGCATACACAGCATGTGATCTGTGTGACACCCAGATGCACAAAACAGACCCTCCCACCTCTGTAATAAACACGGAGATGTTAGTCCCGTCCGAACTGATGCATGAAAATCTCAGACATCAGGTGGTAAGAATCGAAACTCAAGCGTAGTTTAGAAAACTAGTCCCGTCCAAATAGGGCTAATGACAATCACACAACAAAACGACTACAATGTTAAATACAAATAGAAAATATACAAAAAACTAAAAACTGATTCAAAATTTTCATACAAACTATAATAGTCATATCTCAGAGATACTAAAATTACACTAAACGGATGTATTTTTACAACATTAATAATGATTAATAAATATGTTAGTTAATGCATAAACTAGTGCTAATACTAATGTGGTTTTGGTTGGAAAAACACCAGTGTAATTAAGTTACATTAGCTTAATTTGGAATTTAGTTTAATGAAAAAAATAAATAAATAAATAAAAAAAAGAAAACAGGAGTCTGCAAAGGAACAAAGACTAATTTAATTCAACAACTAAACAATTAGGATCCATTTAAATGAGATGCAAAATGTTGCTTGCTTTTCAATAAATGTGTTTTTGGCAGATTATTATTATTATTATTATTTTTAATAATTAGTTTAAATATGCATAACAAAATAACGTTATGTACAGTTGATATTATCTGAACTAAAATTGACAATCTACTCTTTGTAGACTGATGAGTTTGTCTGTATTGTAAAAGTGGAATCTGATTTCACATCAGCACGTTTTCTTCTCATGCATTTAGTTTCTTAAAGTTGAGTCCAGATGTTGGCCGTAGCTTGACTCGGGACGGTGTTTATTCCAGAATTCAGACACCTATGAATGTCAACTCTGTTCCTGAACAAAGGCAGAATGGAAACCTGTTTTTGTTTGTTAGTGAAGAAGCAGGATTTGGGGATAATTGAAGACGCTGGGTGTGATTTGGTGTGCATGTGTGCCAAGTCTGCAAGGGCATGGAGCAAAGTTTAACACAAGGTTTGGCACAGAAACGCATCGCCCAGTGCCAAGCGTATGGACGTGATGCCGGAGCGGAGAGACCGGCCCTCATCCACTGCTCCTGAACTCCTGAACAGAAATGTACCAGTTTGGATAGGTTTTCTTTCCCTTTTGGCTTCTTTGGTTAATAAGTGCATGTTTCTGAATTAAACTGATATACAAATCATTGTTGTAAGCCTTTCTACAGCAGTGTCAATAATTCAAAACTTGTTGCAATGTTTACCTAATTGAGAATGACTAGAAGAGTACATGCATTTTTCATTTCATTTTAATATATTTGTGATTTTTTTTTTTTATAGTAAATTTGGAAGGATTATTTGTGTTTTTTTTTTTTTCTTCATGCATTTAATTGTTTTTAATGTTTAGTTTACGATGGAATGAAAACTAAATGCATAAAAAAAACTCATAATAAGACAAGAAGCATCTGTTTAATTGACATCCAAACTGTTTGTTGGTTGTTTTGTTGCTTTTTCCAATAAAATGTTGTAATCGTTCCCAGAAGTTAAGGATTGTTGGTGATGTGTTGTAAGAAAATAAAACTTAAACTCAAATTAATACATAAAAACGGATCAAAAATAGTAGTTCAAAGACACAATCAAAATAACATAAGTCAAAATTAAAAATAAACTGAAATTGGAAATCAAAAGGCATGACATTAAAATAGATAAAATTGCACACATGTCAGATAAGTTTATTATGACTGAGAAATGTTTTAATAACTTGATAATTATAATTAATATAATTAATAATTTATAACAATATATAACAGCCTGTCGGAATCAACAAACTGATTCAAAACAGTTGATTCAACATTAAGTTTGCGTCAAAAGTGATAATATAAATGCTTGTGTATTCCATGTTTCTTATATATATTTTTTTATTAAAATGTATGTAAATGTTACTGTCTATTGTTATATTGTTGCATATTAGAGGTGGTCGACCAATAGTAGATTTTGCCGATATCGATAGCTATGTTGGACCACACTGGCTGATACCGATTAATTAACCAATAGTTTTTCAAATGGATACTGAACAAAAACTAAAATAGTGCTTTATTTACAAAAAAATAAATAGAATGTATATTTTAAAATACGGACAAATATAATTTAATGGAAAACTATGTGAATGGCGCCCTGTGGCAGGGCAGGATTTTCTGTCAGAGGCATTTAAATCCGGGTCTGAAGTTTCTCGCTCTGTTCAGCGTGCTGCATCACGTGTCAAAACAAACAGCATGCGCTGTCAGTGATTTCAACCACTAGAGGCCACTCTCCCATTGTATAATGAAAACCGAGCCTTCTCAGCCGCTCCAGCAATGGACACATCCTGGAAAACTGTCGGCATGGATTTCTGCCTGTTCCAGCAATCAACTATCGGTGCCGATTAATCGGCAAGACTGATACATCGGTCGACCTCTATTGCATATAAGTTAACAATATTAATTGTATTTAATATATTTAGAGATGTAGTGAAAAATCAATCTGTATATATCAAAAAGCTAAAATAAGATATAATATTATTATGAATTATATATATATATATATATATATATATATATATATATATATATATATATATATATATATATATATATCGATAAAACATATATATATCGATAAAACATATATCAATAAAATAAATTTGTATAAATAAAAAGTATAAAATAAATATAACAATATTAATATTTAACTTTTTTAAGGAAGGGCTTTATTAATGTATCAATTGTGATTTATTAATGCATTTTATTATTATTTATTGCACGTGTTGTCTTCTTGCAGTGCTAAGATAACTGGTTTCTGAGACCTGTGTTTGGTCATGTTTTGGTGGGTGTAGTGACTTGTTTACTCCTGGGGCTTGTAGTGCTAACACTTAAATAGTAGTTCGTCGAGGGGCGGTTAATTTTAGCATCGCTTGGAGATCTGCTTATACTCCTGAGCTTTATTACCACAGTCGTCTCAGCCAAAGGAAACTTCTGATTGAGGCACGTTAAGAGTGTTTGCATGCATTTAATAAACCGATTACACTTATTAAACTGCCTGCACATATAAACACCGCAAACTGTGAGTTTCTCTGTTTTTCTGATTTCATTTTGCACGCAAAACCTGTAATGTGCTTGTTCACTGGCACTCATTTACAAATCATGAGCTGAATGTATTTCTGTGTTAACTCTTCTCTGTCTTAAACGCTCCACACATGTGTTTTGGGAGCGTGAAGCTTTGTTTTGGCCACAGATCTCATTGTTAGATGCTTCTTCGATCTATAAAGATTATTTCCCTTAAGTTGCACTTTCTCTCTCTCTCTGTCTCAGGTGCACGTTTCGGTTCCCCAGTACAAACATCAAGATCACATTCACTGCGCTGGCGAGCGTCAAGCGTGAGAAACAGGAACCTGAGTCTCCAGTGAAAGCGGTTCAGCCACAGATCTCCCCTTTAACCATCAACATCCCCGATAACATCGCTCACCTCATGAGCCCCCTGCCCTCGCCCACCGGCACCATCAGGTACAAACACAGCATTATCAGCACACACACATATCATAACCAACACACGCCTTTAGATGCAAACACATTATAACCAACACACACCATTAGGTTGATGGACCAAGCAATTTGTGAAAAATGTGCAATGTTTTTCTTATTATTTCGTTGGTGATGAAGATTGCCGGATAACATTTTTTATGTGCATTTTATTTGGCCAAGTTTCATTCTTTTTCCTTGCACATGCAAACAAAAATTACCACTGTACACAACTCAACTAGAGATTAAGAATGGGAGTTTGCATTGGAACAAAGACTAAATAAAAATAAAAATAAATCTCCCATTTAGGTTAGATGCATCTGTTTAATTGGCATGCAAAAGCTTGATTTGTTGCCATTGGCAGAACAGAAGTATCGTTGACTTGTAAGGACTGAAAACTGCAATTAATACATAAAAAAAAAAAAAAAGTAATTGTCCAAGAATGCATGTGAATAAAGTTTATCAAGTTTATTAAAAAGCATAAAAGCAATTTCAGTGGATTGATTAAACTTGTCAGATTCAGCGAACTGATTAAAATATATATATGCTAAACAATTTAAGTTAAAATATTACTATTCTGACGATGTCTTTCATACTATTCTGGACAGTGTAACTTACTTGGCAGTGTATGGGACAGTCACAAACCTACCGGTTTTCATCCAAAATATCTTAAATTGTGTACCAAAGATGAACGAAGCTTTTACGGGTTTGGAACGACATGGGGTCAGTGATTAATGACGACAAGTTTCATTTTGGGGAGGAGTAATCCCTTTAATGAATGATATGACATCTTTCCTGTATTGGAAAAGATTTCAAGAGCGTTTGGAGCAGAAACGGTGATGTTCTTGTTGAGTTGGTGGTTTTGTGTGTTTGTGACTGCAGCTGTGTCCTTTATGGGCCACTTTCGATTTGATTGGTTTAATTGAGTTTGGCTGGCACACAAATGAGGCAGTTTCCTGTTCTGCATAGAAAATTAAACTTCCTCCTTCCCCGCGGTCCATCTGTTTCCACCGCTCGGTTTCAGATGATGGTTCTGGAGTGTAATGCATTTCTCTGTGTTTCTCCATCAGCGCTGCTAACTCGTGTCCGTCCAGTCCGCGTGGTGCGGGATCGTCCGGCTACAGGCTGGGCAGGATCGTGCCTGACCTGCAGCTCATGAATGAGAACGACAAGGAGGCGTCAGGAGGGGACAGCCCAAAGGTGACTGACACGTCCTGCACTGATAAACCTCACACTAGCAGACGTGTGATGACCAGTCAGAAGATGGGTAATGTTTCTGAAGGAAGTCTACTCCAGTCCTCAGTGTCACATGTAGGGCCCTTTGCTTTCCGTGATGCGGAAAACGTAGAAGGGAATCCAGTCATAAAAACGGAACTTACAGTTTAACGCGGAATGTCACAGAATTTGTCCAATTTTGAATTAATTAATCAAAAGTAGGTCATTGCACTTGCATCAAATTGCGATATGGACTAATATTTGTAAATATTAAGCCGGAAAAGTCTATTTAAATATGAATCCTGCATGTTCTGCATGTCTGTGTTAATTAATGACTTTGTTTTCGTTTGATTTGAGTAAAACTAGCGTCACATCACATACACAGAACTGTAAAGGTATTCACAGCAACCTGTCAAAATAAAAGTTTGGTTTAATTTAAAGAGAAAAATTTGCCAGAAATGTATTACTATTGTTCAGTAAAATACTACTACTACTACTACTTAAATTTAACAAACATGATTTTTTTAAAGGAATAATCACACAACATTTCTTCCATGTTTTATTTTTAATAGTAAACCCCCTTTGTTTTCCCAAAAAACTAAATATTCAATAATTAAAAGAACATTTTTATTGAATGTTTTATGCCTTCATTTGATAACTAGAAAAATGTAAATAAACAACAGAATTTGAAACAAAAAAAAAAAAAAAAATTCATGAGGCTATTTTAAGAAAATATTTGAATAGATTAAGTTATTTTTATGCATTTGAAAATTTAGACATGCTAAAGCACAGAATTAGGTAACAATAAAACATATGGTGAAGAAAAACTAAAACATTTCATAGTGCCCTAAACATGTAAAGTTTGTTAAACTTTTAATAAATTGTTGTGAAAATGTATGTGTTATGATTTTAATTAATTAGACATGCTTTTTGATTAATACAATTAAATGTAACCATTAAAAAGGAGTTGAGAAAAATGTAAACAGAGAAAAATGTAAACAGGAAAAAAAATGGAATCCAGAAAAATTAAAATGAAAAAAACAGAATTTGGGGAAAAAAATTTATGGATTTCATAGGGCCCTTCAGAAATCATTCTGATATGCTTCAATATTTTTTGTGGAAACTGTGATTCTTTTGAACATTCATCAAAGAATCTTAAAAAAAATTAATGTATCTCAGTTTCCACAAAAGTATGAAGTGGCACAACTGATAATAATCAGAAATGTTTAATATCAGACTGATTTCTGAAGATCATGTGACACTGAAGACTGCAGGAATTATGCTGAAAATTCAGCTTTGATCACAGGAATAAATTATTTTTAATATATTCTCACACAGTACACTTTCTTTAAATTAGTAAGAATATTTCACATTATTACTGATGAACTGAAGAGATTCTTTCCTCCAGAAATCTTACTTATTCAATATTTTTGTCAGGTAGTGCACTGTCTTTGGATTCAATCTGAGTTGGTTGATCTGAAAGCTGAAATCTTCTGTTTCTCTAGGACGACTCCAAGCCCCCGTACTCGTATGCTCAGCTGATCGTTCAGGCCATCACGCTGGCGCAGGACAAGCAGCTAACACTAAACGGCATCTACACACACATCACCAAGAACTACCCGTACTACAGGACGGCAGACAAGGGCTGGCAGGTCAGAGCTGCACCCAGTTACAGTCTGTCATCAGTCTCGGGGAGATGCAATCTCTATTTAAAAACATAAAAAACAAAACTCAACTCATTTTGTAGGCATGCAAGAAAATGTCCTGCATGCTCTGCTTTTTATGAAAATATTGCAATAATTCTAAAATATTTATTTTGAAATATTCATATTTTTGTTATTTTTAATTTTATATTTACATTGCATTTTTAGCAATTTTGTAGTTTTGTCTATTTTTATTCATAAGGCGGATTATTTTTGTTATAGCTTCTTTATATATATGTGTGTGTGTGTGTGTGTGTGTGTGCGTGTCTGTGTGTCTGTGTGTGTGTGTGTGTGTGTGTATGTGTGTGTGTGTGTGTGTGTATGTATAACATCAGTATTATCTAGATTGGGCTGATTAAGAATTATATTAAATATAAAATGTTAGACTTATTTACTTGTTTATTTATTATTTCATTTCTTTTTGTTTAAAAGGAAGAATAACGCAAAATAACATCTGATGACCGTGTCTGTCTGAATCTGTGCTTCAGACGGCTGAAGATGTCAGTTGGCAGTATGAATGCATCTCTCTCTTTCAGAACTCGATTCGTCATAACCTGTCGCTGAACCGTTACTTCCTCAAAGTCCCGCGCTCACAGGAAGAGCCGGGCAAGGGCTCCTTCTGGAGGATAGACCCGTCATCTGAGAGCAAACTGGTGGAGCAGGCATTCAGGAAACGCCGGCCGCGGGGCGTCCCGTGCTTCAGGACCCCGCTGGGACCCCTCTCATCCAGGTCAGGCTCATGATACTCACCTTTATAACCTATGATTCTTCTTATCAATGTGAAAAATGGTTGCGCTGCTTTATAGTTCTGTGGAAACTGTGATACTTTTTTCTTTTCGGGATTGTTTAATGAATAGAAAGTTCAAAAGAGCAGCATTTATTTGAAATGGAAATATTTTTGACAATATAAATGTCACTTTTGATCAGTTTAATGCTTCTTTGCTGAATAAAACGAAATCTTGCTGACCTCAAACTTCTGAACTTCTGAAGCTCGTCCTGATGTGTTGGTCTGTAATAACAGGAGCGCCCCGGCGTCGCCCAATCACTCAGGAGTTCTCTCCGCCCACTCCAGCGCCGCCCAGACCCCCGACAGCCTATCACGGGAAGGCTCACCTGTTCCCATGGAGCCAGAGCCCGCCTCTGCACCTCCCCCTGCTCCTCCCGCTGCTGTCCAACCCAAACTAGCTGTGATTCAAGAGACCCGCTTTACCCAGAACACCACAGGTGCTCAGACACTGACGCGTGTTGACCTTTTACTGTCTGAGATTCATGAGCTTTAACGTTATTTATCATCTATATAATCTATGATGGTCTGATTTTGATGATAATAGATATATAATTATAGACTTATAGAACTTTTATTATAATTTATTTTTATTATCAAAATAATTACAGATTATCAGTATCAGTAAGAATCTGTGTGACACTTTCTGTCTGTCTATCGTCTGTCTATCTGTTTATCGTCTGTCGTCTGACTGTCTATCGTCTGTCTGTCTATCGTCTGTCTGTCGCCTGTCTGTCTGTCGTCTGTCTGTCTGTCTGTCTATCGTCTGTCTGTCTGTCTATCATCTGTCTGTCTGTCTGTCTGTCTGTCTATCGTCTGTCTTTCTGTCTGTCTGTCTTTCTGTCTGTCTGTCTGTCGTCTGTCATCTGTCTGTCGTCTGTCATCTGTCTTTCATCTGTCTATCGTCTGTCTGTGTGTCTGTCGCCTGTCTGTCTGTCTATCATATTTCTGTCTGTCTATCATCTGTCTTTCTGTCTGTATGTCTGTCTGTCTGTCTATCATCTGTCTGTCTATCGTCTGTCTGTCATCTGTCTATCGTCTGTCTGTGTGTCTGTCATCTGTATGTCTATCGTCTGTCTGTCTGTCTGTTATCTGTCTGTCTGTCTATCGTCTGTCGTCTGTCTGTCTGTATGTCTGTCTGTCTGTCTATCGTCTGTCTTTCTGTCTGTATGTCTGTCTGTCTGTCTGTCTGTCGTCTGTCATCTGTCTGTCATCTGTCTATCGTCTTTCATCTGTCTATCGTCTGTCATCTGTCTATCGTCTGTCTGTCTGTCGTCTGTCTGTCTTTCTGTCTGTCTGTATGTCTGTCTGTCTATCGTCTGTCTGTCATCTGTCTATCGTCTGTCTGTCTGTCTGTATGTCTGTCTGTCTGTCTATCGTCTGTCTTTCTGTCTGTATGTCTGTCTGTCTGTCTGTCGTCTGTCATCTGTCTGTCATCTGTCTATCGTCTGTCATCTGTCTATCGTCTGTCATCTGTCTGTCGTCTGTCTGTCGTCTGTCTGTCTGTCTGTCTGTCTGTCTGTCTTTCTGTCTGTCTATCATCTGTCTGTCTATCGTCTGTCTGTCATCTGTCTATCGTCTGTCTGTTATCTGTCTGTCTGTCTATCGTCTGTCATCTGTCTGTCTGTCGTCTGTCTGTCTGTCTGTCTATCGTCTGTCGTCTGTCTGTCTGTCTATCGTCTGTCATCTGTCTGTCTGTCATCTGTCTTGTCTGTCGTCTGTGCATCAGTTAGTTCAGAAGTGTGTATTTGTCTTCTCTCTCAGCGTCTCCCATCACCTCTCAGCCTGTTCTGATCGCGGTCCAGCGGTCGTTAGCGCAGACGATCAAACCCGTCACGTACACTGTGGCCACCCCCGTCACGTCCTCCACATCTGCGCAGACGCTGATGCAAACGCTGCACGTGGTGCATCAGATCCCCGCGGTGGCCGTCAGTGCCGTCGGTGGAGCAAACCTGCAGCCCGCCGTCAAAGCAGAAGCGCTGGAGAACGGGGAGGAGGTCAAAGGTGAGAGCTTCGGTTGAGAAGCTTGACCTGGTTTGAGTTTCTACAGATAATGTTATTAACAAAATGTGTGTTTGTCTGTCTTCAGTGAAGGTAGAGTCGGTTCCTGCCATCAATCACGGCTCGATAGGCTCAGCCAATAGGATCATTCAAAACAGCACTGCAGCCACGCCCCTCCAGACAGTTACCATAGTGCAGCAAGCCCCACTGGGTCAGCACCAGCTGCCAATCAAAACCATCACCCAGAACGGCACTCATGTGGTGCCCATCGCCACGGCCATACAGAGCCAGGCTAACAAAGGTATCAGATCAATGTAGAAAATTACATTTTTATATTATATTTCTATATTTGCTTTACATTTCTATAGCGAATATACATTTGTGTTCCCTTTTTCTCTAGCTCAGTCTGTTTCAAAATAAAAGCTCAAGACTTTAACTCTTGAAAGTGAGGAAATTATAATAGTGAAAGTACAATAATTATTACTTAAATAAAATAATGTATATATTTATTCAAAAATATTCATTAACCCTTTGAAGTGATGCAAAAGTTAGCTCTAATGAGCTCTCTCAAAAGTGAAGAAAATACATATGAAATGCAGTTTTGCTACAGTAAAATAATTAATTTTCAAAAACATTCATTTTTTACAACTCATTTTTTATTTTTTTTACAATCGCTGTAACTTATCGTAATGAAGAAAATGTGACTTCCAATGTTAATGTTTAAACTCTTAAACGTATCGCCCGGTAAATCATGTTTTTATTTACAGTGCTGTTGTTTTACAGTAGTAGTGAGATATTTATGTCTTAGAAATATGAATAATAATCCTGTGTTAATAATAACGTTAGACAGAGAATGGTGATGTGAAAGCTCTCTCTGTTCGTCTCCAGTGTCGAGTCCGTTACACATGTTGGCCGCTCACGCCTCGGCGTCCGCCTCGCTCCCCACCAAGAGACAGAACGGAGAGAACGGCAGCGAGCCGCCGGAGAGCAAACGATTGAGAACCCAGGACGAGGAACACCACGTCACCTCCGACCCGAACACAAACTCCACCAACCAGCAGCACAACTAGTCAGCCACCTCTTCCCCTCCCCTCCTTCCCTCCTTCTCTAGTCTCCTCTTTTCTCATCCCGGTTTCTCTTCCGTCCAGCAGCTCACGGTGCCAAAACTCAAGGCCTGGACAAAAACTCTTTGAACAGAAGCAAAAAGCGTCAAAAAAAGAACCGAATGCATAAAATACGATCCGTTACTGTCTGTTTCTGTAGCAAACCTTCTGCCTGTTTTCCGTTTTATCACTCGAATGCCTGATTGAACAAAAACTCACACCTTGAAACTCAAGAGCAACTGCCATCTGGTCCGATACTGGGCATTTTATTACAGACCTTGGAGGCGTTCGATCGGCTTGGATTCCGTTCCTTGGGAGTCATGGGAATTTTTAGGGAAAAATGTGGGCTTTGTGGGTGCAATGCCCTCCAGATGTGCAGATGTTGATCCCATCTAAGGATTCTAGAACCTCCGGAACTCGTGTGTTGCTCACAGCACACCTGGGAATTCCAGAACTCCCACTTGCGGAATCCCGATTTTATTTTATTTATATATTTGTGTGTTTTTGCCGCTCACGGCGGAACACGGGCTCCGATCCAACATTCCAAAGTTTGGCAGTCCACGTCGGAAGGTGGAAAGCCAAGAGGATGTCCTGGAATTCAGTTACACACCATGAACCACAAATTAAATTAAAAGTAGCGCATACTAGGGCTGAACGTGGAGCCAAAGGGATCAAAATATTCAGAAACACGTCAGATATTCCTGAACTCCTGGCAGCTAGCCTGACAGCATCCCCCAGCCGTCGTAGTGGATAATATGCAGTATTTTGTTGTTCATACATGGAGCATAGGGCGTGTTTTCAGATATAGACGTAATAATAACAATATATATATTTGAGCAGAAGTGGACATCCGGGACTGTGTCTGTTTTCTGTTTTGTGAAACAAAGCGTAGTTTCTTTTCTAAGATGGATAAAAATGTATCAGTGGAGTATTTCCTTCCCGTGTTTTTCCCTTTTCTGTTTATTTTTGTAATCTGAGCAAAAACCATCTTTGTTACACCGACATATTTTCACCCAGGTGCTGGAGTGGACGTGTCACTTCCATGTGCAGTCGAACTGTTTTCATCCAGCGTGCATGTAACGGACCAGACAGATGTACCCGAGCCGGAGATTTAAACAGAACAGAAAACAAGATGTAAGAAACCGCTTTGAATCAGACCGGGTCTGCACTTGATTAGACTGTTGTTTTTGTTTACTTTTCCCCTGTTTCTTTCCGTTTCGTTCCCTTTTTCTTTATAGGCTGTATTGGTGTGGGCTTAATGATTTGAGGGAGTCTGATGGATTATATATGTTTCAGACAAAAGCAAAAAATATATATGATTGACGTTTGTTCTTCTTCAGTGGGTCAATTTTTTTTTTTTATAAATTAATTTAAACCTTATTCTTTTGATGTTCTTGTCTTTTCTTCAATTAAATACATATTAATAACTAGATAGAAAAATAATATTTAGATATTTATTAACATTGTCATTGAAAGAAGTCTTGTATGCTCACAAAGGCTGAATTTATGTGATAAAAATACAGTAATATTATGAAATATTATGACCATTTAAAATAACTGTTTTCAATTTGAATATGTTTTGAAATATAATTTATTCTTGTCATCAAAGCTGTGTTTTCAGCATCATCACTCCACTCTTCAGTGTCACATGATCCTTCAGAAATCACTCTAATTTACTGATTTGCTAATTTAAAAAAAAAAAGTTTTGTTGCTTAATATTGGGCAGATTTATTTTCTTTTAAGCTAAGTTAAAATAAAAGGTTTCTAAATGGAGAGTAAAATGTATTTTAGGGCTGTATACAGATTTGGGTAAATAATGCCAAAATATGGGACGATGGATGAGTGTGTAAACCAGAAGTGTGTCATTCCTCAGATGAACACTGTGTGGCGCTGCAGTATGTGCTGCTGATATTTTCTGCATGAGAAAGTCGTGTGGGCCTACAGATGATCTTAAGAGACGCGCTGTTTTTAAAATATTTTTTTTTATTTTTTTTCATGCACACTGAAAATAGTTGAACCTTTAACCTCCCTTCATAAGATGGCTCTCTAGAGAGTACAGATTTCTTCAGCGCACTGTTAGTAAAGATGATTTGATTGACCTCCACGGCCCTCCTGAGGGGCTCGTCCTCTCCTTGTTGTGTTTCGACCTCTTTAACGGGCTGAATGTGAACACACTTCATCCGTACAGCCTGAGATTTGGCTCTAATCACACACAAGTCTTCTTAGAAAGTCTTAAAAATCACTTGAAATACTATTGCATTTGGATAAAATGGTTTGAAATGAGTAATTATTTTTTATTTTCCAAAAGAATTCTGAGATAAACTAGGTCAATGTTTAAATAGTTGGTTATTTAATGCTGTAACTGTTGGTCTAGTACAGTATGTCGCCTATGAACTGCATATGTTATATAGACCTATTGTTTAAATTAAATTTATGTTTTAAATTCAGGTAATCATAGCAGGTGTGATCTGTCCATTTAAACGTCTGTATTTAGCTTTAAATGGAATCTTTGTCGACAGTGTTCTATAAAAACTATATGCATTCTGATTCTGACATCCAAAGGCACAACAACACATCTTTCCTCTTCTTCCATGGGTTTGACCTGTTTCCCTCCACTTGTGACAAGTGTTTCTCTGCCACCACAATGCACGCAGCTGCAAGTGACGTAACAGTGATGTTTACACCAAACTGGTCTAGAAATGTTGTTTCTTATGTGCCTGTAATATGAGACTCTTTTAGTGAAGTGAGCAGCTGATGGCTGTCAGATAAAAGAGAGGAGACCATGAACGGAGACCTTCACTTCAGCCGTTCATCAGGGTCGAGTTTCCTGTGCAGTTTCAGTTTAAATATTCCTCTTGTCTTTGTGTTTATCATGGTAATGCGCACAAACAAGCCTCGTCAGTCAGACAGCGGGAAAAGGCAGCAGCAGAAGATCAGAGGGAACGCTGAAAGATGGAAAGAGAGATGGTGGGAGGTGAATTAAGGCTGTAATGGACACATCACTCTGAAACACGGATGTGGGAGGCGTTGCCATGGCGACCGGGCGGTGAGTGATGCTGATGAGAGGAAACGAGAGCAGAAGTGACAGACTCCAGCATCTGCCTCCATCACACCTGTTCAGACACCGCTCCTGTCTAGAGCTGAACGTCTCTGTTTAAGGTATCAGACCCGTTTTATGCATTAAAGGCTTTGTGAACTAGACGTTTTTCTTTTTTTTTTTTTTACTTTGAATTAAATGAATTATAATGTGAATATATTTCTTCTCGAGTCATTTGCTTATGGAATAACACTTCTCTCACTATTTCTGTTTGCAGCTTTCCAGTATGCGTGAAACATCAAGAGGACCTGCAACTTTTGCAATTGAAGTAATGGATAATTGTAAAAAAAAAACACATTTACATCAAAGAAGAAAACCAATGCAAATTATAAATTATCTATCTATCGATCTATCTATCTATCTATCTATCTATCTCATTGCAAGATTTTAACTTATTGCATAGCTTTCTATCTCTACACAAAGTTGTATATATATATAATTGCATACTGTATAAACTATATAGCAAATCTCAAACACTTAATTTTGTGTATATATACAGTATGTATATTGTTAATGTAGTTGCAAAATTTTAAATATCTATATCCACAGTTGGATTTCTAGTACATCCGAGTACATACTTTTTCTAGTACATCCGAGTACATACTTTTATGTATAGCAAATATCGATATGCTATATTGCAAATCTTGGCTCCATAATTGTTTATAATTGCACATTATCATTGCACAGTTCTATATATCAATTTAGATATTAGATTGACTATATATAAATGTGGATATTATCACCCACCTCTAATTTGATGAATGCACCTATAAGGCATGAAGATATATTAAAATCTCTAATGATTTTCTGTAAAGCTGCCTTGAAATGATGTATATTGTAAAAGCGCTTTACAAACCAAATTGACTTGACTTGATTTTTACTTGTGCAGTCTGACTGTTGGGCTCTGTAGCAACATATAGTCATTTTCCTGATAACAATAAAGTGCAAAAGCAGGTCCCAGACCCGTGTGGATCGTCGTTTTGTGCTGTGGCTGATCTAGATCATCTTCTAGCCCAGGACCCTGTCTCTGCCCCTGACTCAGAGGTTAGCGAGGGATCAGCCTCGAGCTGATTATACTAACAAGCTCTTGATTGGGCCGAACTCTTTCAGTATTCTAGGTCACTACATTTAGTTAGTCTCTGGAAATGAGGTTATGTATATTTGTTCACCGACAAAATACCGCTGTGGTGTAGTTGATGCCATTGTAACACTTTATTGTTAATATGGTCCATAAATTTAGTTCATATATCTCTGTCAAGGATACATGAGGTTATCAATTTCACGAAAAAAGTATTGTTTTATATTGCCAAGGCTTTTTGGAATTGGTGTTACAATAATTTCTTGTTTGGACATTTTTGCTTTTCGTCACTACATTTGGTTTATGTCTCTGTGAAACTGATATAGTTTTTTTTTTTTTTTTTTAGTAACTGCTGTGGTACACTGTTAGATAATGATATGATAACTAAATTATGTCAAGATGTTTTTCCATTATTTAACTTAGTTTCAATTTTATTTTATTTTTTATTATTTTTTTATTATTATTATGGGAAGTTCATCAAGATTGATTAGAAAATAAATAAGTTGTAAAGACTTGTACAGCCACATTTTTTTTAAAGCTCAGTTTATTGGAAATGTTCTCTAGTGATTTTTTTATATATTTAATTTTTTTACAAATATATTAATATATTTTAAAATATATTAATTTTAAAGTTAATATTTCTGATCCCATTGGCATATTTTTATTTTTATTTTATTTTATTATTTTAAGTATAAACTTACTTATTTTTGATACAGAAAATAACTTGTCATTTTGAGTCTCAAAAAAATGTATCATCAAAGTTTAGATGGTTGTACTGAAAAACTACAAAATTACTGAAAAATAATATATATATTTTTTAAAAGTGAGTAATTCCCCATGAAAATCCAGAAAGTAATAAATGATGATGTTAAGATAGTTTTAGTCTCGGCTCCGTCCTCCTCCACAGCGAAACTCACTCAACAACCACAACCACTGACAATCACTCCAGTGTTCATCTGCTATTTTCAGCGTTTAGCTCATTGATTGATCGCCTGTGATCCTTATTTTGAAATCACAAAGCCGAACAACAATCTCTTTTGTGTTGGGAGTGTGTAATTTGGTGCCCATCGGGGTGCAAGTCAGGGTCCGAGTGGCTCTGAAGCGATGGTGGAGAGATTACATTATGAAAGACTCGGGTTAGCTGGGTTAAGATCAGCTGTTTTTAGCTCTCTCTGGATGCAGGTGGTGTTTCAGATTGTGTGTGTGTTCTTGGGTCTTTGAATTGAAATGTGTGCTGGAGGCAAACAGCGATGCTGCAGGTGCATTGACTCCCTCATAGAGGCGCTCTGGAGCAGCAGATGTGTGTCAAAGCACTGAAATCAGCCTCGAAGTATCACACTCCAGAAGATAAATAAATGTTTTTCTCACTATTCTGTTAAATCCAGTGTATCAAGTCCTCCGTGAAAACCCAAAGACAAGTACGTCTGAGCTTCTGTTTTCAGCGTTATCAAAGTAAATATTGCAATCTCCAAGCACCATCAAAGTTACATTAAAATAGTACAACTGGTGCACTATATTCTGCACCTTCAGCAGTCATGTGATCATTTTGTGAGAGGAACAGGTGCAAATTTATGGAAGCCCATATCCTCCACATAAGAAATTGTTTGATAAATCATGATATGATATAATTATGATATCATAAATTGAAATGGACAAAAAAAAAAAAACATAATTATGATGACAAATTGAATTTGTGAGAAGTCATATGAATGATATGTTATAAAAATGTCAATGACTTAAATGTTAAATGTTAAATGTATTACGACATAAAAAGCCATAACTATGACATTGAAATTATCAGATAAAAAAAAAAAAACATAATTATAAACAAAAAAAGTCTTAGTTATGGAGATAAACTTTTTATATCATACTTGTTTTTGTGAAAATGTTACTTTTTATGTCATGACTTTTTATCTCATAATTAACTACATTTGTAATTTTTACTCCATCTCATAAATTTGACTTGGTTATTGTCAGAATTTAGGCTTTTTGTCAGTATGAATTTTTATCTCATAATTGTCAAGCCAGCAAAGTCCATTTCTACTTTTCATCTTATAAACTTGAATTACTATGCCATAATTTCAAAAAAATTTTATTTAATAATTTAGACTTTTATGAAAATTTGTCTTTTTATACCAATTTACTTTTTAACTCATAATTTTGACTTTTCATCTCATAAATTAGATTATCTCATAATTCCGATTTGTCGTAATTGATTTTTTTTTTGTCAATTTATGACTTTTTTTACCTCATAATTTGAATCTGTTTTTTTAATCTCATAATTATGTCATTATGTAAAGAACTTCTGTTCAAAAATCAAATCATAATGGATCCAGTTAACTTAATGCATGTTTGTAATGCATTATTTCAAGAAAAAAAAAAAGTTTCACCTAGTTTCACGACTATCTTTTTAGCCTGATCTCATCGAGGCCGACCAAATTTTTTGATAACAAGTAGCCAAAAACAGATTCCATCCTCGTACATGACATCCACTTTTCACCATTCAGTCATTTCTCAATGTATAAAATCAAGTCAAGTTGCTGTATATCCCAAATATGCCACATTCTGGAAGTAAATGCTATTTCAGCGTCCAATATTCAATGTTATGAATGCTGTTTCATGTTGTTTCTGTTCATTACACACCCAAGAACACGGTCCATTTCTACACGACTTGGCATAAACCAAGATTTTCCGCTCTTCAAAGCAAGTTTAATGTTTATCCATCTGTTATCAGAGCAGCACAAACCTGCTCACTGCCAGACTAACTATTCTAGTTAGCAGATATGGCAGGTTTGTTTGTGTGCTGTTTCTAAACAGGCTCTCTAATCAATAAGCCTGTGAACGGAGACATCTGTGTTTCCAGACTTTAATTAGACACTAATGGCAATGTTGTGCCAAACTGCTTGTACACACACACACACACACACACACACTATCCTTCCATGTTAGCGCAGGATTAACAGTGACTACTGGAAGCCACAGGCAGTGTTGTACATCGGTAACACACACATCAGTCATAAATACACTCGAAGTTTGACAGCTGAACCCTGTGAATAAGTTATATAAGCAGTAGAAGTTGTAAAAAACCCATCAAATTGCTGCAACCCTTGGGTTTCTCCCTAGTTAAAATAAATAAACCTCCAAGCTTCTCAAGTTTGGGCCCAAAGTCCTATGGTTATCTCTCTTGTATAATTTCTCTTATTTTCAAGATATTTCTTTTCTCTCTCTCTCTCTCTCTGGTAATCATGCTCTTCCTCTCTTATAGAGGGTTTAGAGCAGATGTCCTCCTGCTTGTCAGACCGCCTCACAGGTGCATTCTGGGTCTTTGCCATCAGCAGTGTAATTGCTTCTTCACTCGGGTGTGTTGTGGCTGTATTTGGGTCTCAGTGGAGCACTTGTCAACAGTCTCTGTTTTCCAGGAAGTCCTGGCTGTAGATTATGATGTAAATTAGGCAGACTGTCACCTGGACACCTGAGTGCAGGAGGTGTTATCTGTGCTGATGTGGTTTCAGTTTAGTGCAGAAAGATTCGTTGTCCGTTTACTGGAAGAAATGAATCTTAGGAGATAAAAAAAACAATCAGATAGTTACTTAATCTTCTGTTGTGCAAACATGTTTTTAGTTCAATCTCTTTTTCTTTTTTGTGGGGTTTTGTAATTTGACTTAGACATCCTTATGTTGCAGTGGATAAATACATCCCTGTTTGCCTCTAGGTTTCACATAAATGGTTTTATAGCAGATATTCCCTAAAACACAAACCGATGGCATGTTTAATTTCCTTTTGGAGCTATAAAAAGCTGTTTATGTGGTTGTGGGGCTCAGTGCAGCCATGGGCATCATGAATGACCCAGACATCTGTGTCATGAACAGCATGCTCTCTTTGAGTCCAGGGGTGAGGACCTTCGAAAATGTTCCTAGGGGTTTTCTTTTTTGTATTAGTATTTTTAATAATTTTCTTTTTCTGACCTAATCCGAGTGTTATATGAATGTTATTAAGTGAGTCTTTTAGAGTATTCATAGAGAACTTGAAAAGACAAAAAGCAAATGGGCTTTATGTCCATGATAAATGTGGATTAATACATTATATGCTCTCTTTAAAGTTTTACATTTCCTGTACATTTTTTTTATATAAGTTCTCCATAAGTTCTATTTTAGTAATTTTAAGTTAGTTACCAATAAACTATTATACGTCTATATGCATACGTTTTAAGTTCACTATAAGTTGTTTTAAATGTTGTCTTTTATAATTTTAAGTTTGATATAGGTTAGTTATCAATCTGCATCTCTACTATTGCATCTCTATTTAGAGTGCTTGCAATACTGACAGATGAAAATCTCTTTAAAATAAATAAAAATTAAATTGACAGTCATCACCTAAATAAATAAATAAATAAATAAAGATGCATAAAAAGCTGAGATTCAGAAGAGGAAGTCACATTGCACAGGAGTGTTTACATGCGGTTTTATGACGCTAATGTGAACATGTCCCACTTCTTAAATTTAGTTGTTCTGTAGTCATGATGTTGTGTTTGTGGTTTTGTGACTCTCGTGTTCCTGCAGACCTGCATATTATACACTTTTTGTCTGTGTTTGATAAAGCACTGAAAAGACAGATTTTAAAGGTCAACGCCACAGAGAGTCTCCTTCGGGTCACTGGATTAAAACACTGAGAGCTCAGCTGGATTCAGATGGTTCAAAGGTCTTAGATGAACAAAAAGCATACTGTACAGTATATACTTGCATACTGACAACTTCTTTAAAAAAAACTACTATGTGACAGTATGGAATCTGGAGTCTAAGCATGGAAATTCATGAAAGCATGTGTGTTTTCTCTTGCTGTCACATCACTGTGCTCACTCTCTGTGCTTTCTCTTTCAGAGTGCACACCTAAGAAGACCTTAAATTATAAAGACATCGAGATTGAGTTGATTTCTATCTGTCTGTCGGATGATATCTTGTAGTCCAGGTGCAGTTCTATACAAATGCGCTTGCTCTGGATGGGCATCAGACACACTAGTTCCGGCTGTAAGTACACTATCAGTATCACTATTGCTGTTAGTATCTGCCTGACACCACTGATCCAGGCCATAGACAGTATTTCCTTCTCTGTCAGAGATATTAAAACAATCAGCTTCAGAGGGCTGGTTTTATCCGTCAGACTCCCTCTTTGCAAATCACAAAAGATAAATGAAGCAAAAGACAAACGGGTGAATAATTTTTTTTCTTTCCTTTCAAATGAAGCTCGAATAGTCTGTAAAGATAAATGGTAATAGATTGCTTCTGTTCAACTATTTTTAGCGTTTCCTTGTACATTTCTGTGTCGTCCCATCAGATGTGCACCAAGATGACAGAAGTCACATGAACTTTGAAACGGAACAGAATTTAGGACCCGCGACAGCATAGGGACGTTCACCTCTTTGTGTAAATCTGGCTCTGGGAACACTGAGCAATCTATGACTACCGGACTGAAGTGCTTGAGAAGGGTTATGTGGACATAGAAGTTCAGATAGATATGAGGGGACTAAGTTGTTTAGGGACTTAAAAACAAAAACTAGGGTTTTGAGCTCAACTCTGAACTGGACAGGCAGCAGATACGATGTGAGTGGATTTATGGAGGCCCAATAAAAGTCTCGATGACGCATTTTGGACAAACTGGAGACGGGCCGAGGAAGTAGTGTTCATTCCACAATAAATTTAGCTACAGTAGTCTAACCGTGATGTTAGAAAAGCTTGAATCACTCTTTCAAAATCTTGAAAAGAGAGAAAATACTTAATAAAATAAATAAATAAATAAAACAGGATCTAACCACTGCATTTGTGAAGTTTCCACTCACTGTCAAGCAAAATTCAGAAATTCAAAAAGTTCAAAAAGTTCAAAGTTCAAAAGTTTTTAACTAGAGTATTGGCTTGAAATGTTGATGTGGTGATCGTTAACAAACTTTGTGGGAATGCCACTAGGGGGACCACATAATATGGTTTCAGTTTTCTTTTCACGTAGATTAAGAAAATTAAACTCTATTAGAGGGCCCAGATAGATGTTACTTTAGTGTTTAAGGGGCAAATAAATCTGGGTGTCACTGGTGTAGCAATGAAAAGATAACAGTACTTTTGTAAAATAGAGCCCAATGGGAGCATATATAGAGAAAAAAGGGTAGGAGCTAGTATAGATCCCTGTGGGACCCCCTATGGGAGATTGGCAGCTGATGACATGAGGTTGCTAAGACGAACTAAGAAACTCCTGTCCTTTAAATAGGAACTAAACCAGCTTAAAACTGTTCCCGCCATTCCCACATAGGACTCGAGATGGGCGATAAGAATCTTTAGATCGACCATGTCAAATGTCGTGTCATGTCAAATAAATAAATAAATAAATGCAGCAGTAAGATCTAACATCTCACCCTGGTCACCCTGGTCAGTTACCAAATAAAAATAGTTTAAAACCTTTAGTAAAGCAGACTCGGTGCTGTGAAATGTTCTAAAAGCTGACAAAAAATGTTTCATAGACACAGTTTTGAAGCAGAAAAGACAGGAATTGAACAACTTTTTCAATAATTTTAGAAAGAACAGTCAGATTACAAATGGGCCTATAATTTGAAGTATCAGCAGGGTCAAGTTTTGGCTTCTTTAGATATATATATAGGAGAGGGAATGATATCCAATAAGCAAAAAGTAGGTTTTAATTGAGAAATTATTTCTTGTAGGGCAGGCAAAGAGATGGGTTTGAAAACACTCCAGATGAGAATGCAAGGAAGAGATTTGGGGGTGTCAATATTGAATTCGAGTCTCGAGTCACTATTAAGAAAAAATCTGTGAAAATATTTTGGGTGTTAAAGATTGTATTATTTGATCTTTTGCATGTGGATTGAGAACAGAGTCATTAATAATAATTTTAAAAAAAGAACCTTAGGCTTTTGACAATTTTGATTAATAATGTCGGAGTAGTAATCAATTTTAGCAATTTGTGCTGCTTTTTTCCAGGACCAGAAATATTAGTCATCACGACATTACAGGAGGTGAAATTCTTTCTCTGTGCTGTTTGGGGAGGACTGGGCAGATAAACAATGACTGTTTACCAAAGAGCTGTTTTGGCAGACTGTAATGTCCTCGACTTATCCATCTCCGAAAATAGAGCAATGAATCCACAACCTGAGCAAGAACAGCTCTAAATCTACTTGAACGATTTCATCCCTCCCTTCCCACGGACGTACAGTTTCAATTTGATTGTTTAATATCACAACACACCCACTACTCTTTTTAAAACCTAGATAGCAGTCCACCTAGATTTGCATTGTAATTTAATTGTAGTATACAAAAGCTGACCCAACAGTAGGTCCAGAATGCATTGCAGTATGAGAATAAGAAGTTATTGTAAGTGTGCGTATTTCATTCAGTACAGGAAAGTACCTAATATAGACACTAAAATGTACCCAGTAAAATGTATTTTTATGATTGAGAACTGTGAACAAACACATTATCTAAGCATTGAGTACCCAGTCTACTGTTGGCATACAAGGGTGCTCTGAGTGCTTGATGTGGCTTGTGGTATTTTTAGATGGTTATCACCCACAAGGTGAAAATTATTCATCAACAGAGTTACTCTGTATTTTTTTATTGGGTCACTATTCACTACTGTGTGTGTGTGCACTAGGATAGGTGAAATTCAAGTCCAAAAGTGAGTTTTGATTGAATTACTTCTGTAGGTCTGTGCTGCTTGAGCTGCAAACTGTTAAAGATGGATCAATCTGATTTGATGAACTGGTTCAATAGTTCGCCAAAAAGAAAGGTTCACAAGAATGATTTCTTCACAAACTAAACATCAGTTTAGTATATAGTACTATAGTGAGTCGAAATGAGATTGCAGTAAAAAATTGTAGTTGATATCCCATCCTGTTTATTCATTTAAGTTGAGAGCATTGAAATTAATGTTTTGAAAAATGTAGTAATCCATAAGTATTTTTCGTACATACAGGAGTTTGTGCGCTGATAAAAGTAAACATACTGCAGAAATAGTGTGAGTCTTGTCATGTGCTATTCTGAACCTAGTGACTCTGTATGTTGGTGATTTTTCACCGCAGCTCTGTCAGCTCACGCACACATACACACAACCATGCATCCTGTCACACACACTTCCCCTGATGAGGTTTACTCAGCAACAAGAGCTGTCTGCTGTTCCCACGGAAACAAAGCAAATCTATGCATGCCGTGACATCTCTCGTCAGCCAATCTGAGCGGCCTCGCTCTCTCTGTCTGCCTCTCTAGATCTGCTTTAAATCTCTATCACGCCAACCCACAGCACTGCATGAACATCTCTACTCACTGTAAATTAAATGCATCTCATTCATAAAGTGTTTGTATTCTAAATCGCCTGGCTCTTTGTAGCCTTGAGACATACAGGATCAACTGCAGAATGCCTCATGACTGTAATGTAGCATCTGACAAGGGGCACTTCCTGTTTTGATTGTGTTTACAGGAGATCGCCGTGGCAACACTTCAAATATTCAAACACTCATCACCAAAATTCCAAATTGAATTTGCAACAACGTTCTGACCTCAGAGGAGCTGGAAATCACACACACGCGTCACTCTGACCAGAGATGCACCGCGTGGGATGGACAGGTGCCACGAAGCACTTATAGTGACACACAGCACTGCAGAGAAAGACGACTTATAATCAGCATGAAGTCCAGTATATTTTGCAGCTTTATTCCGATACCTCTCCATTTATGGTCTGATTGACATGTAAAAATCAAACAGAGCTATAAAAGAGAAATATATCTTTCCGACTGTAGAAAATTTGATGCCGAGAAATTAAGAAGCGCTCACTGAAGCACTGTTAACATGACATATCAGCTGGTGCGCTGATATAAACCATTGACTCTCAGATAAAGACAACCAGTTAATTTGGAAAAAGTGCAGTTTGTATCAGACACTCAATGGCGTTCTTGGCCGTGCTTTTGTACACCTCTGCAATTGCTGTAAATGTTAGCACAAGGACAAGCATCATCTGAAAAGCTGCTTCTGAGTTTGTTTTAAGATCTTAAAGCTGCCCCGTCTCTCTCTTTCTCTCCCTGTCCGTTTCCATTAGCTGCACTGAAAGGCTGTGGTCAGGATGAAAGGCTTGTCGTTTGGCTGTGATGTCTTTCTCCTGCATGAATAAGCATATCCAAGAATCTCCAGACCCCCAGGGGCCTCATGGACACTGTCCCCTGCTCCGGGCCTCCTCTCTCAGGACACTGCTCTGCTGCCTTTCTACTGCTGTAGATGTTACCAAACAAAAGACAGAGCAGCAGCTTTCCTACTACACATTCCAATTAGATCCAAGCGGGTTTTGCTCAGACCCTTTGATGAAATGTATTTTGTTCTCCAAAAAAAAAAAAAAAAAAAAAATTACGGGAATCGATGTAAAAAAGATTGAGGTACTGAGAGTCGAGAATCGATTCTATTAAAAGGCTACAAAAAGCCTCTTTCAGTTCAACAGAGCAAATCATTTATTAACTTCTCAGTCGCTCCCTAGTGATGTGAAGACACTTTTATTCTATAGCTCTTTATAGAATAGATTGCTTTAAAGTAAGCAGCTTTACAGCATTAAACATGAAAACACTGTCAGTGTCGCGTGTAAATAGAATTACTACCCCATATAGCTATATAGCTGCTTTCCAGTGTTTTTATTTACTTCTGACCTTGACCGCCCGAACAGAAGAAATTAAATGTAAAGGATTTCCGCATATTTCCAAAAATAATATATTTAGAGGAGTTTGAAAATCAAGAATTGATTCCAAAATTGGGAACTGACTTCGCCAAAGGGAATCGACTTCCCATTAATAGCCTTTTTCAGTTCAATAGAGCTGAATCATTAAATCGCCCCTTGGTCACTCGCAAATAGTGAAATGAAGTCACAATAATTCCATAGCACTTTATAGCACTATATTTTAGAATGATTTGAACCAATAAATAAAATAAAAAACAGTGTCAGTCTCACTTTCAATTAGAATTGCAACTTGAATTTCTAGTGTAAAGCAGCTCTCCAGTGTGTTGATGTTACTTGCATCTGACTTCAACAGACTGAACCAAATAAATGAACCCTAGAAGATCACATTAGGCTGGGAATCGATTCCAAAAAGAGTCATTTAAGAGGTGTTGGAATTCAAATTTTTGGAATTGATTCTGTCAAAGGCAACTGACTCCTCTTTAAAAGCAATTTTTAAGGCACTTTTGTTTTATAGCACTTTATACAATAGATTTCATTTAAGGCAAACAGCTTTAAACAGTGCTCATGTTGTTAATTGTGTCTGACTTCAATAGACTGAACAGAAAAAAAAAAAAATGAACAGGAGAAGATTAGCATTGGGTTGGGAGTCTATTCCAAAAAGAATCGATTCAGAAGCGTTGGGAATTGACAATTGATACCTAAGTTCTGACTCCTCTTTAATAGACCTTATCAATGCAATGGAGCTAATTTGGTCACTAACAGTGATGTGTCTAATTCATTTCCACAAACTGGTTCATTTGGACTGTTCTTTTCAATGAATTAGTTAAACAAACAAACATTGAAGCTGTTCTCTTAATGTTACATAATGCCATCACTAGAGCATATTTCTTCGATTCAGTGTTATATTAATGGCATGCTGAAGCATCCAAATGAAGCCATATGTGTGAATGCATATTGCTGATTAAGACTAATACCTTTCATTCAGTTAATGAGGTTTGTTGCTATGGCTTCATTCCGTTATCCTTGCATAATTTCCAAAACGTATTTTGTTTTTGGTCTGATTTTTGTTCTTAATGGTGTTACATCAATTCATTCTTTGAGTATAATGGTGCCTGAAGCTTATGCAGAGAAGTGGTTATTGAGATGGAGAGATGGAAAGAATGCAGGTGAAAAGTCAATGTGTGTGTCCTTCGATGATATGAGTCCTCCAGTGTGTCTGTGTCTGTGTGTGTACCAGGAAGATAGGTTCTCAGTAAGAGTGCACCACATCTCTGTTTATAATAAACTAGAGACCCGCTGTCCTGCCAGGGGTATCATTTACTGAACCACCCTTGACTCCTCACTTACATCCCAGAGACACATTTTCAGGAGTTCAAGTCTCCATGTGTTTTTCCTATTTCATATCATTGCTGTCTAGGAGAAACAAGATTTACAACAGAAACTGTTCATGATTTTCTTGCCTACACTCTTAAGAATAAAGGTTCTTTATGGGCATTGATGGTTCAAGGACCTTGAACGTCCTTGGAACCTTTCCATTCCATTCTAACAAAAGTTTCTTTAGATTATTAAAAGATTCTCTACACTAAGGAAAGTTATGACGCCTAGTGTTTTAAAATCCGATTTATAAAGTCATGTAACATATTCCACCCTTAAGTTACTTTGTCTCAGATTCCATTTGGAATTAAAGGGAACATTTAAAACAGAACCAAATGAGTCAGCAGTTGCAGAGTTTACATCTGAGCAGCTTGGATCATTTGATGAGATCATACTGAGATCTTTAGGTTTTGATTCCAGGCCTTCTGAAACTCTAGAGGAGACACAAGTGGGATTACTAGGGTACTTTCATCATCTAGACTTCAGTAAAAAGTCTCTGATTTATATCCATTTGGTCTCATTCTGTCTAGGAGAAACGGATCTTTCTTTCCTAGACTGATTTTTCTTTGATTCTAACTCAAAGAGAGGTAAAAAGGTCTCACTTGTGGCTTGAGTCATGTCTGATGTCTGGCTCTAATGTCAACATCTCATGATGATACTGGCTGCAGTGTTTGAGTTGAACTGATTCAGTGTTTCACACAATCGTTTAAACACTTGTTTGTCTGTCGGCCTGTTCTTGACAGTCTGTCAAGAATTTCTTTCGAGCAGCAATCTCTCTCTCTCTCTCAATCTCTCTCGCTCTCAGCATGGGGTGACACATTGTTCTACTTCATCAGATGGCAGACAGAGAAGTTTAAAAGACTTTGGCCCACTCGAAACCAGCTGGAGCCGTGAATGGAGCTGTGGAGTTGAGATCAAGGGATGTGTTTTTGGCTTCAGGGGAGCCCAGAACGAGCCTGTCTGATCTTGTCTGGAGCGCTGCCTGGCATGGAATGGAAAATACCCACCTCCTGCATGAAAATCAAGGAGAGGGAGAGGTGAAAAATGGTGTGTGGATCAGATGGATGGTCTGACATATGTGTGAGAGCCTGTGTGTGTGTGTGTGTGTGTGTCTCAGTGATCGAGCGAGAGAGGAGGATAGGAGACTGGCTCCAGGAGAGGAAAGGCCCTCCTGTGGTGTCGCCGTGTTTAATCACATTACGAACTCTCAGAAAACCTGGAGCTTGAGACCCACTGCAGTCCACTGAGCTGATGGTGAACGCTGTCAGGAATGTGTCCTGGTCAGATTTAAGCACAGAATCAGAAGAAAGAATAAGATATCATGTTTGGCCTGAAAAACAATTAAGCTTGTTCACAATGGCACAGTGTTTCTACGTAATATGCTTACATGTTATGTTTGTGTGTGTGTGTGTGTGTGTGTGTGTGTGTGTGTGTGTGTGTGTAGAAAGTCAATATTTTTTATTTACAGGTTCTAAAGTAATTAAATTTTGCATTAATCTCAATTTTGGTCCAACATGTGCTGGATAAGATGTGACGTTGCACATTAGTTATGACAAACTAAATAATGCATATGTTATCATATATATAATAAAAATGCATATTATTAATATAATTTATTTAATAATGATTTTCTGTCTACTTGAAATCAATATTGTATGTGTGGATTGAATCATCAATTTACATTAAGGCCACTGCATGATATTAACAAGAGGCTGATTAAATAATATTTATGTTTGTTTTACAAATCAATGTGGTTTCTGGTTAAAAAGCAGCATGTTTAAGGGATGGTGAAGAGCACTTTCTTTATGGAAATATGTGGAATGGGGCTTGACTGAACATTTTTCTTAGAAAAGGAGTAACCTTTTGCAAAAGGATGCCTCTTGCACCTGTGCATCAAACTAACCCCAAGTGAACTCAACACAGATTTACCGCACTTCTCTCCTCACATCTCCACCCCTCCGGTCTCTCGCTCTTAGCGCTCTTGTTCCAGTTCTGCCGATCCACTCCTGGTTTTCATTCTCGCATGTTCCCTGTGTGTGTAAAAGTAGGTCAGTGTTTGCTTTGTATTATTCAGCAACTGGGCTGATTGGAGATTGGGAGAGAGGGAGGGAAGGAGAGTAGAGGTCTTTAATGCAATCTCAAGGATGCGTGCTCATCCAAGCCTTGTTGCATTCATGTTTGTGTGTGTGTTTCGCAGTCTCATGCCAGCCAGTGTCTCGATGGCTCATTAGCAGGAGTTGCTGCTCTGTGGACTGAAGGTTGTCAGCTAAAAGCAGACCTGCATTCCACAGACACAGAGTGCCATTCCCAGCAGGCCGCTACTGTTCCCAAACCTCATCTCTTCCCCTCCCAATGGCTCCATTCCCTCTGATAATGACCCAATGTACTTTCCTCTCTGGCTGTTTGCTGCATTCCTCAGCCGGAGGAAGTCCATGCAGGAAAAGAGCTCCGGGAGGCCAAAGAAAGAGTTTGTGATTGTGGGGGAAAAAAATATATGTCATTACAAATACATCAGTAAAAAGCATGCAACATGTGCACTTCATGCAATACAAAGAATAGATGTTCTAATAATGTTAGTAGTGCATGTTTTTGGGTGGTCGCTAGTGTGGTGCTATGCACTTGCTAGTAGCTATTAACATGCTAGGTGGTTGCAAGTGAGTCCAGGGTGCATTCCAGCAGAGTTTTGCATGAGTACTTGAGCATTGCTAAGGTGTTTTACCTTGGACATTGCTATGTGGTTGCTAAGGTGTTTAAGTAGCTATTAGCATGTTACTATATAGTTGCTCGTGTAATTAGTGTTGATATCAGGGAGTACTGGCTATTTCTAGCATGTTGCAATGCAGTTACTAGGACAATTTGGGTGATAACTTGGGCATAGTTGAGTGGTTGCAAGGGCGTTTTCCAAGATTAAGGCGTTTTGGGTGGTTTTTACCCTGTTTCTGTACAGTTGCTGGAGTGTTCTGAGTTACAGTACAGTGCAATTTAATTTTTAGGGTGTCAATTGGTTGCATGGTTTTTGAGGCAATTCCAGGTGGTTGCTACTGGGTTGTGACTGGTTTCTAGGGGACTGCTACAGTTTTCTATGTCACTGTTAAGGAGTGTTGGGTGGTTTTTAACTTGTAAACATTTGCTAGGGTGTCCTGAGTGTAGTTGAGTTGTTAAGGCGTTCTGCATGGTTACTGACGCAATTTAGGCAATTGCTATTGTTTTTTTAGTTGCTAGTGCATTGCTCTGTGGTTGCTATTGGCCAAAATATAAAAGGTAACAGTTATAAAAAGTAAGAGCATTTTTCTTTTCTCATATCAATTATCAAACACCGCTAAGGTGCATTTTTGTGCAGTGTGCTAATTTATCCAATGCAACTAATATTTAAAGAACGTGAGACATATTGTGTGTTATTTATACGACTACACTTCTCTGCTTTGATGTGTTTTGTTTTCTGTTTCCTTGGCTACACTTCTACGAAAGTGAGAAAACAGAGGTCACATGTTAACCACACTGTGTGTCTGTGAATAAAGCACAGCGGGGTCACATATAGTTTGAAGAGTTTCACTTCCTGTGGCTCTGAACCAAAAGTCTCTGGGATATATATTTTGTTTAGTTCTCTTTGCTGATGCGATGGTTTCTGCGCGTGTTTGCGCCGTGTGGTTGCATGTTTGTGTTGTACGTTCTCTGAGGCCTTTGGAAACAAACCTGGTATGCATGTAAAGCACTTGTTGCAGTTTCTACTAACCTGTGCTAGCGATTGCATAACCTCAGACCTCAGATGCCCCTGTAATAGTTTCCTCGTGATAAGTATACTGGCATCATGCCATCAGGAAGAGTTCCAGTCCTGAGCGTAGCTGTGTAACTTACTATTTAGAGCATGTGTCAGAGACACATAGGAAAGAACATCACAAATGAGATCTCCCTGATATACAGCATTGAGATTAATGTGAAAGACTTTCGCTCCTTTTGAACTTTTAAAGTGATAGTTCACCCAAACAAATGTAGATTCTGTCATCATTTACTCATCCTTCACTTGTTCCAAACCTGTATGAGTTTATTTCTTCTGTTGAGCATAAATGGAGATATTTTGAAGAATGTTGGTAACCAAACGGTTTGTGGTAGCCATTGGATTCTATAGTATTGGGTGGAAGTCAATGGCTACCGCCAAATGTTTGATATTGAAATGAATTGTTTCCGAAAACTCAATATCATAATCTGTTGATTTCAGTTCTAAATGCAAATTCACCCAAACAAATAGAAATAGCGGTGATGCGACTCGGTTTTTATTTTCATTTTTTTGTGGATAGTTTCATTGGCCGTCCATTATGATAAGGGCTCTTACCTCGCATAATTTAGCAGCTAAACTAATGGTAAGTAAACATGCTGGTTATGGAAGTCAAATTCCAATCATTTTCTGTCTAGACCTTTAACAATAAAAAAAAATCTTTCATGGCGTACCATGAGCTCTATATATCTGATAAGGTTACAATAAATGTAAAATTACACTACAGTTCTTGTTTTTTTTTTTGTTTTGTTTTTTTACAGTGAAACAGGAAAAACTAGATACAGTAAAAACTATAATATTGTGAAATAATATTATAATTTATAATCACTTTTTTATATGTGAATATACTGCGAAGTGTAATTTATTCCTGCGATCAAAGCTTCAGTGTCACATGATCCTTCAGAAATTACTCTAATATGAAACATTTCTGATTATTATCCATGTTGAAAACAATAGTGATCAGTTTAATTTGTCCTTGCTGGATTAAAGTATTAATTTAATAATAATAAAAAAGGCCAAATTTGTGAACAATACTGTGTTGTTTTTATATTTATCATCAATGAATCAGCATTGATCCACGATAGTTAATGGGATGAGTAGTTTATTCCTTGTTTTCTCATTTTCATAAACAATTTAGCCTTGAATCATATTTGTGTGGATGTGATTCATCTCAGAGCTAGTTTGTTTTGTTAATGGAGTATAACTGGTTATAGAAATGCTTTTTTATGGAGAAAATGGGTGGCAAGGCGACTGAAGAAGAAGGTGTTCTCCGTTGCAGTCTTTAGCTGTATAAGTTCTGCTTGCACTGACTGTCAAACTGTGTCCAAATGCATTACAGACCCGTCCATGGGTAAGAAGTCATTCTGTACTGATAAATGACCCTGGTCTCTGTGGTGTTCACTCAAATGTTTTGGTCACTATGACTGCTTTACCTGGCATTATGGGAAAGGAAAAATAAGGTCACTTCCTGCTTCCAGAAAATGGTTTTGGGCTGAAGAGTGCTGAAAACATTCTGGACATTTCAACCTTAGGCTATGTTTATACGACTATAAGTTTCGCACACAGACAACAACATTGTCAGAACAATCCCTGTTCATGCAGATCCACGAAAACAACTAAAAACGCTTCATTCTGCATGCCAGGCCAGTAGATGGCGATATCACTTAGTAAAGATATACTAGTTCTTCTAGTTGAAAGCCAGAAGCAACGCTTTGAAGTTAAAAATGTCTTGATGGATTTCATCTTACAAACACACAGTTTTTCTCTTTTCAAGACATTTACTGATGGACTGGAGTTGTGTGGATTATTGTGATGGTTTTATAAGCTGTTTTGACTCTCATTCTGATGGCACCCATTCACTTTCAGCAAATAAAATAAATAAATAAATAAATAAATTGAGCTGGACTATTCCTTTAAAAATGCACGCTATCAAGCAGTATTCAGAGGCTTGCTTAAAGACTGTTTAAATTATTTCTAGTTCAATAGATGATGTGATGTTGTGACACCTACACAAAAAAATCCGTTTTGTCATAGTTTCTGTTATAACGTGTTCAGTTAAATTGATATATTTGTCTGCGCTGGTTGAATGCAGGCTGTATGTGGGCGTATCAGTATTGCAAAGGTGACTCAAAAACAGAATAAATTGAAAAGCGTTTCATTGAAACCTGAGTTTGGAGAGTTTTTCACCCGGGTGAGTCAGACGCCCTTCAGATATTTTCTCCATCATATGTAAATCTATTACCATCTGATCAGGCTGTGAAATGATTTATGCAAAGTGGAAATATTCGGATGTACCTAAGCTGTACCCATGGCAACCCATCGCCAGCGCTTTAATGATACAAACAGCTCGACGCCTGCGAGAAAAATGATAGTGTGTGTGTGTGTGTGTGTGTGTGTGTGTGTGTGTGTAGATTAATTCACATACAGTATCGCCATTAGACAGGAATGACAATAAATGGAGAGCTATTGAAGACTTTTGCTGAAGTTGTCTGCCTCTCACATGTGTCGTTTCATCTCAAACCAGAGTCTGCAAACCATTCATAGCTCAGACCTTTCCTTTCAAATGTTATGAGCTGCTCTACTTTCATTTGATAACCATTCTGCTATATTTTGTTATAGACATGTGTATAAGTGTATAATGCGATTGCTAACACAAGCTGCTTTTTTAAAGACCGGTCAGAAATCACAAAATCAACTGCAAGTTTTTATGTGTTTTCTATTTTCAGCTTGCTTTAATATCATGCAGTTTAATAAAATGTATAAAAGTTGTTTTTTTTTAAATACTAACCAGAAATTACATTATTTGTCTGTGTGTGTGTGTTTAAATTTATTTTATATTGTATTTATGAAAAAGTGTCTATATCAGACAAAGTTTTCTAAATTAAAAAAAAAATATTTTTTTAAATATAATTTAGAGATCATGATGTTAATCGCAATAATGTTTTATTATTATTATTATTATTATTATATATTATATTTTTTATATCAGATATAAATCCTTTAAATGTTATTTTTTTATTAAATTAATAATTTATTTTTGTAAAAGAAAATAATAATAACAGATAGACCTTTACATATTAGTTTTTCTTCTATTTATTTGTGAAATAGTGTTAATATCAGATACATAGTCCTTCAAATACATAATTCATTCATTCATTCATTTTTTTTTACGGGTAAATATCAGATTAAAAAAAAAATATATATATATATATATATATATTATTATTTTTTTTAACACAGTCATGAATCATGAGATGTGAGCAAGTGGTTAATGACCTAGTTAGCAGAAAACCAGGAAGACACTTGCCCTAATCATTAAATGATAGTCATGAGAGTAAGCAGGTGGTGTATGAACATGATTTCCTGTTTTGTGAGGTCACTCTGATGACCTTTAATTCAACTCGTCTGATGGGACACAGGTGAACAAACACCCCGACCTTGTTCACCTTGACTGACCTCCTTTACATGCTGAGATAGAAATCAACATGTACTGGTGCTGGTTATATAATTAGAATATCATCAGAAAGTTGGTTTATTTCACTAATTCCATTCTAAAAGTGAAATGTATATTATATTCTTTCATTACACACAGACTGATATATTTCAAATGTTTATTTCTTTCATTTTGATGATTTTTACTGACAACTGAGGAAAATCCCAAATTCAGTATCTCAGAAAATTACAGTATTACTTAAGATCAATACAAAGAAAGGACTTCTAGAAGTCTTGGCCAACTGAAAAGTATGAACATGAACAGTATGAGCATGTACAGCACTCAATACTTAGTTGGGGCTCCTTTTGCCTGAATTACTGCAGCAATGCAGCGTGGCATGGAGTCGATCAGTCTGTGGCACTGCTCAGGTGTTATGAGAGCCCAGGTTGCTCTGATAGTGGCCTTCAGCTCTTCTGCATTCTTGGGTCTGGCATATCACATCTTCCTCTTCACAATACCCCAGAGATTTTCTATGGGGTTAAGGTCAGGCGAGTTTGCTAGCCAATTAAGAACAGGGATACCATGGTCCTTAAACCAGGTACTGGTAGCTTTGGCACTGTGTGCTGGGGCCAAGTCCTGTTGGAAAATGAAATCTGCATCTCCATAAAGTTGGTCAGCAGCAGGAAGCATAAAGTGCTATAAAACTTCCTGGTATAGGGCTGTGTTGACCTTGGACCTCAGAAAACACAGTGGACCAACACCAGCAGATGACATGGCACCCCAAACCATCACTGACTGTGGAAACTTGACACTGGACATCAAGCAACGTGGATTGTGTGCCTCTCCTCTCTTCCTCTAGACTCTGGGACCCTGATATCCAAAGGAAATGCAACATTTACTTTCCTCAGAGAACATAACTGTGGACCACTCAGCTGCAGTCCAGTCCTTTTTGAAGCGAGACGCTTCTGACGCTGTCTGTTGTTCAAGAGTGGCTTGACACAAGGAATGCGAAGCTGAAACCCATGTCTTGCATACGTCTGTGTTTAGTGGTTCTTGAAGCACTGGCTCCAGCTGCAGTCCACTCTTTGTGAATCTCCCCCACATTTTTGAATGGGTTTTGTTTCCCAATCCTCTCCAGGGTGCAATTATCCCTATTGCTTGTGCACTTTTTTTCTACCACATCTTTTCCTTCCCTTCACCTCTCTATTAATGTGTTTGGACACAGAGCTCTGTGAACAGCCAGCCTCTTTTGCAATGACCTTTTGAGTCTTGTCCTCCTTGTGCAAGGTGTCAATAGTCGTCTTTTGGACAACTGTCAAGTCAGCAGTCTTCCCCATGATCATGTATCCTCCAGAACTAGATTAAGAGATGATTTAAAGGTATTTGCAGGTGTTTTGAGTTAATTAGCTGATTAGAGTGTGGCACCAGGTGTCTTAAATGTGGAACCTTTTCACAATATTATAATTTTCTGAGATACTGAATTTGGGATTTCCATTAGTTGTCAGTTATAATCATCAAAATTAAAATAAATAAACATTTGAAATATATCAGTCTGTGTGTAATGAATTAATATAATATACAAGTTTCACTTTTTGAATGGAATTAGTGAAATAAATTAACTTTTTGATGACATTCTAATTATATGACCAGCACCTGTACATGTGGTATTAAACCCTGTTTGAAAGCCCATCTTTTTAAAGAATACTTGTCATTTTCCTGCCCTCATGTCACTCCAAAGCCATGTTTTTCTTTCTCTAAACATAAAAGGCAGCTGCAAGCTGTCAGATTTAAATATTATGACTACAAATGTTCATCAAAACAGAATTTTGTGAATCAAATAGATTTTTGTCCTCCAGCAAGGTCTATTTATTTATATTTTTTATTACTTTTTTTTAAAGGGATCTGTGACAAAATGCGAGAAAAATGTCAGATAAAATATTTTACAAAATATAAATGTAATATAAAATATAAGGTAAACTATATTAAATAAGATTACTATATATTTTAAATATTGGATCATGACTGGTCAAAATATTAAATTAATAGCAAATTTATAGTATTTTATTTATTTATTTATTTATTTATTTTTTTGCATAGACCACTAAATTAAGTGTGTATATATTTTAGATTTGTATTTTAGCAATTTTATCTAGTACAATATAAATATAAATTACTTTGAAGTTTAATCATTAGATAAGCCAGCTTAAATAAATAAAATTAATTAATTAAATTAAATATTTTCTAATTATATTTCAGCAGTTTGGTGCAATACAATGACAACATATAAGCTAATTTATTTATAAATATAAATTATAAATATGTTTATGTATAATAATGTATTATTATTACAATCCACTTTAAATCTGCTGTAAATATTTCTAGATAATATTTTAGCAATTTACTTTAATTCAAAGATAATATAACAGCCAATAATTAAATTTTGGAAACAATTATTTAATTTTGCGGTCTTTTTAATGTCTTTTTAATTATTTTTCCACACTTGGTTTTTATATTTGGTAATTATAGCTTTCATATTAATATATTTATCAGCTTATAGTCCATATTTAATGGTACTTTTATGGTGTGTTCATCTTTTTTCAGACTCGACAGCTCCACATTGGAAAAGAACAGTTTGGACATTCAGTTAAATGTCTCTTTTATGCTCCACAGATGACAGAACGTCATACAGCTTTCAAACGGTGAGTATTTGAGTATCCCACATATTCAGCTTATAGTGTCAGTCTGCACAGCAAGAACTCAGATGCTTCTGTCAATCTGCGTGTACGTTTCTTTTGTAAAAAAACAAAAAGAGCAGCCCGTGGTGTTCAATCTCACCTGCCCACACGCTCACAACTTCAGCACAACAACCTCCACATCTACGACTACGACCTTTCCTCTTCCTCATTGCTGTCTCTCTCTCTTTCTCTCTCGTGGAGGGGGCGGTGTAGGCATTCAGAGCTCAGAGGAGCTGAGGAACATTGCCGCTATAGTCAAAAATATCTAAAGGAAGCACACATACACACACTGATTGTGTAGGCGCTCACTCTGTTGGCAGGGAAAAGCAGTGTTGTGCCTTTGCAGAGGGTATTTTGATAGATGAGCAGCAAAATGGCTTTATTTTTAGATTAATTACTCTGAATGTGCAACGAAAGACATTAGCCGAAATGCAAGTTGGGGGAAGAAGAGGCCCTATGCAAACATATTTGACTCGGTGATGGGATGAAAGGTCACACAAACACCCATGCGAGCAGCAGAGATGCAGCATATGTTGGCATACGTGTCTTGCTGTTTTGTGTTTTTATATTCAGAGGTGTAGTTTGTGTATGTATGTGTGTTTGTGAGTGTGTGTGTGTGTGTGTGTGTGTGTGTGTTTTGGGGTGCTC
Organism: Carassius auratus; assembly: GCF_003368295.1. Taxonomy (NCBI): domain Eukaryota; kingdom Metazoa; phylum Chordata; class Actinopteri; order Cypriniformes; family Cyprinidae; genus Carassius; species Carassius auratus. The sequence continues at coordinate 16,961,672 of NC_039245.1, read as the reverse complement.
ATGTGCCATCATACGTCAGAGCGCAGTGTGTCCTCTAGGTCAACCTGGACAGGCCATCTGCTGCCACAATTGTCCGCCGGAGACCCTACGCTGGAGATTCTGGAAGAAAGAAGAATTAAAGGTGCTACAGCAGGAAATTATTAGTCATCCAAATTTGTTAAATTGTCTATGCATTCTGTTTGTTTTGTGTATTGGTGTGTTTTTTCAGGCCGTGAAGAAATAAAAAGCTGAGTATCATCAGCATAAAGGTGAAAGTAAGTTTCCTAATGATATCTCCCAAAGGTAACATGTACTGGGTGAAAAGCAACGGTCTTAGAACTGAGCCCTGTGGTACTCTGTACTGAACTTGTTATTTTTTATTATACCTCTTTATAATAATAATAATATTAAATCATATTTAAAAATAATAATAATAATAAAAAGACTATCAGACTGTGGGAAACAAGATTATCTGGTCTGATGAACCTCAGTTCCAAGCATGTATGGAGGAAACTAGGCACTGCTCAGACACTATTTAACTGAACAGAGATGACATAACTGAATTCAATGATGAACTGCCTTTAACTATTATTTTGCATTATTGAGACACTGTTTTCCAAATGAATGTTGTTCAGTGCTTTGACGCAATGTATTTTGTTTAAAGCACTATATAAATAAAGGTGATTGATTGATTGATTGATTGCCCAGGAGTAAAGTGCGTTGGTTGCAGCTGTGAAGGTGTTCAGCAGCAGGGACTAGGGGACTCCTTAAAGCAGGGGTGGACTGGCCATCTGTGTGATCTGGAGAATCACAGAACGGCCGGTACTCCAGGATGGCCCACCACCAGCCACGCACGCAGTCATCATCACCTGTTTTTAACCTCCGCTAATCTGTTTTACACTCCAGTACTGTAGGTGGCAGTAATACACCTTTAAGTTGTATGCCAGCTGCACTGGCCGTGGCCGCCAAGTAAGAATAAGAAGTGGAAGAGTAGGAAGAAATTACGTTAAAGTTAGATAGAAGAAGCATAGAAACAAACAAACAATATGCATAACGCGGCCGGGGGTAAAACAAAAAAAAACTGAAAGAAAAGGGTGGGGCTGAGAAGGTGAGAGAAAAAAAAAAGCGGAATTTAGATACTGAAGCCGCTAAATTTCCCAAACTAACTGAAATATATAGCAATATTTTCCAGCAGCAGCACCTCACAGTTAAATATTAGCAGCAGTTGAAGGAGTGAGCCAGACAGCTATGCAGCAACATGCCACCAGTGATGATGAGGAACAGAAAGATGAGCTGGTTCCACAGGCAGATCCAGATCCAAGTATGGAACATGAGAGGAGAAAGAGAGTTACTTGCTAGAGATGAGTTTAAGAAGTGATATTCAGGTTGCTACATTTTTAATGATTACAGTAGTTTATTCAGGTTGAGCTTACGCGCGCTGATTGCTTTGGGCCGGGCCTAGTCAAAGTCCAGGGCCGTTTTTTAGTCCTTCCAACCTTCCAACAGGACAAACCTTACGCACAGCAAGAGTGGCTTATGGAGAAAGCCTAGCCAGAACCTGGCCTTTAACCCATTCAAACATCTCTGGAGAAACCCCAAAATAGCTGTGGGCCCCCATCCAACCTGACAGAGATAGTTATACAGATAATTGCCAAATGTAGATGTGCAAAGCTTGTGGAATTATACCCACACTCTTAGAAAAAAGGGTTCATTGGGGTTCTATATAGAACCATAGGGTTCTATACTCAACTCCAAAGAACCTTTTATGCTAAAAAGGTTATAAAATGACAAGAAAGAACCCTTTTTGAACTCCCGAACAGACTCAAATGATTCGCGAACCTCCTCCGAACTCTCGAACTGATTCAAATGATTCGTGAACCCGCTCCGAACTCTCGAACTGATTCAAATGATCCACGAACCCGCTTTGAACTCCCAAACTGACTCAAATATTCACGCTCTGAACTCCCAACTCCAAAACTGACTCAAATGATTTGCGATCCCCAAACTGACTCAAATGATTCGCGATCCCCAAACTGACTCAAATGATTCGCTATCCCGCTCCGAACTCCCGAACTGACTCAAATGATTCACGCTCCCAAACTGACTCAAATGATTCGCGGACCCGCTCCGAACTCTCGAACTGACTCAAATGATTCGCGAACCCGCTACGAACTCCCGAACTGACTCAAATGATTCGCGAACCCGCTACGAACTCCCGAACTGATTCAAATGATTCGCGATCCCGCTTCGAACTCCCGAACTGACTCAATTGATTCGCGAACCTGCTTAAAACTCCCAAACTGACTCAAATGATTCGCGAACCCTCTCCGAACTCTCGAACTGACTCAAATGATTCGCGGACCCGCTCCGAACTCCCGAACTGACTCAAATGATTCGCGAACCCGCTACGAACTCCCGAACTGACTCAAATGATTCGCGATCCCGCTTCGAACTCCCGAACTGGCTCAATTGATTCGCGAACCCGCTTAAAACTCCCAAACTGACTCAAATGATTCGCGAACCCTCTCCAAACTCTCAAACTGACTCAAATGATTCGCGAACCCGCTATGAACTCCCGAACTGACTTAAAAGATTCGCGAACCCGCTACGAACTCCCAAACTGATTCAAATGATACGCGATCCCACTTTGAACTCCCAAACTGACTCAAATGATTTGCAAACCCGGTCTGAACTCTCGAACGGATTCAAATGATCCACGAACACGCTCCGAGCTCCCAAACTGACTCAAATGATTGATGAATTTTAATCTATGTATTCACATGAGTGATATTAATATGAATTAGTAGATTTGAAGTACTTCTATATCTGTATATTTACATTGTGAGTTATATTAATATGGATTTGTAGTTTTGAGGTACTTGATGTTGTTCTAACCCTGATGGGAATTTAGATAAATCTGTATATTTGCTTTATTTATTAGTGATAGATTAATGTAATTGTATAATGGACTTATTTTGTAATATGTAGATGTAGGTGAAACTCTATTTTCATTATTAATGAGATTTTTAAATGGTTGGTGTTTTAATGTTGATTTGTACATTTAAAGCCTTTTACAGTAGCATTCTTTCAGTAATAGTAATTATTTTTGTTAATATAAATAAATGACTAGTTCTATGCACTTTGGGTGTGCTTTTTTTCAGTATTCATGGGTGACTTTTTTATGTGAATTAAATTTTTACATTTTAGGGTCTTGATGTTTGTCAATTCTATGAAATATTTAATCCGGAAAGGACAAAAGAAATAATCATGAATGAACCCCTAAAGGATTCTTTTGATTAAACCCTTAAAAAGGGTTCTATAGAACCTTTTACGGGTTCCAAATACATAGCGCCTGATAGAACCTTTTAAGGTTCTATATAGAACCATTTCTTCTAAGAGTGCAAAAAGACTTGAGGCTGAAAAGAGTTAGGGGAACTGGAGTAAGAGGAAATTGGCTCTGGGACGAAAGAAGATTCTGTGGAACGGTAAAATTCCTCTTCAGAGGTGAATATCTGGAGTACAGAGTTAAGGGTATAAATACTTATGCAATGTACTTATCTCAGGTTTTTATGTATTATTATTATTATTATTATCATCATTATTATTTTGTCTTTATGGTGCATTAGGAATAGATTGATTTGAAAAAAGTTATAAGGCAAAAAAAGGTAGTAACACGGTACATGTAAATTAAAGAAAAAAACGAATACTATTTAATGTTTAAAAAAGTGTATGAATGTATTTATGTATTTATATTTATTTGTTTATTTATTTACTTTATTCTTTTATGCCTTTATTAAACTGGTTAGGCAATAGAGCACAAGAGTGACTCTTACAAAGTATTTATTTGTACATTTCTTTATGTTTATATTTTTATTTAGATATTTTTTGATGATGATTGAATATTATATAAGCAGCTTACAATGTTCATTCATCTCTCTGCCTTCATGAAAATTCATCAGACCATAATCAGCTGCTGACACTCCTGAATATGACCCAAAGAACTTATTATTATTATTATTATTATTATTATTATTTTAAAGAAATGTATATTTTTATTTGGCAAGGATGCATAAACATTCAACTTTAAGGACAATTATAATGTTACAAAAAAATTAAATAAAAATAAATAAATAAATAAATAAATACAAAACTTCAAATCCATGAGGTTTGACAGTTACATTAAAAATCACTCTTTTATATTTTGCAGCCATTTTTCTTTTCTAAAGAAAATGTCTCTGTTTGCATTGTGCATAATTCAACAATGTGAGTTACATCTATTGTGTCTCTAATCCAATATGGACCTTTTTTTTTTTTTTTTTTGCAAGATATATGGCATCGGAATGGCATGAGGTAAACGATAAGAGAATATCACTTTTAATCTGCGGTGAATGCAGTTTCATGACGTCTTTAGTTTTCACAGATGGAGCAGTGTTGTTGATTTACTGTATAATTGATGCACATTTATCTCAGAATGAACTGTAAACTTACACACTAGCAGATAATGAGAGGTCATCATACAGGCATCAACTGAGATAAACCAAGATATTCACTGGTAGTTTATGAATAAAGCTCAATCCTTTATCCTAGAGTCAGAAATTACCCAGGACTCTGAACAAGAGTGGCTCAGATATTTAGAGATGTGGGAGGGCTGCTGACGCACATCATATCCATGGGGATTTTATAATCAACATCAGTATATTTTACAATCCAAACTTATATGGTCAAGTACTTATATTAGGCACTGTAACTGGTTAAAACTCATTCAACATTTTAATTTTAAATATTGCTGTGGTGTGATAAATGATTTTGAGCATGCACCCATTTATCCCATGAAACCTCTCAGTTAACCTGCATGCATATTAATAGCCTTAGCAAAAGAATCAGAAAAAGAAGAAAGGCAACATGCTTGTGCATGTCACGCTGCAGAACATCGCAACTTCCAAAGTATTTCTTTTTCTCTTTATTTATTTAGTTGGTTAGTTATTTAGTGTTAAGCGCTCTCTTGAATATTCCAGTAAAATAATGTTGCAGTGTAATATTCAAGAAATGGAAACATTGTTAGTTAGTTAGTGTAGTCTTTGGGAATAAACCTATGAATAATTTGATAAGCCACTATTTTTTTATTGGCCTCTTTAATAATAGACCAGAATAATTTGATAAGTAATGGAATATTCTAGTAATATAAAAATAAGTTGGTTAGTTAGTGTAGTTTTTGGGAATTAAACCTGTGAATAATTTGATAAACCAATAGAAAATATAAATACTATTACTGTTTTTATTTTCATGGAGCTTTCAATTCAATCGTCCTTGTGTTTTTTTAATGTATTCATGTATGTTTGGTATACATGCATGCACACATGCAGAAAAATCCTATGCAACCTCAAAATTAACAAAAATATGGGAGCAAATGTCACTTGTTAATTTCTGACCTTGTTATCTCTTCTTATATAGTGCTGGTGCACTGTAAAAACATAAATAAATCACTGATAAGGCATAGCGTGCGACTCTAGAGAAATGTGTCACAACAGCCTCAGATAACAGTTTTCATGTGTATAACAGAGTGGAATGGGCTGGCTTATGTTCAATTATATGAAAATATATCAAACAACATACTTCTAAAGACATTTATTGTCTCTTGTCAGCATGTGTTGATATATGTGACTGATTGTATTACTGGATCTAGTTTCAGCTTTATTTTTTACTATCTGTGACTCCTAATTTCCTGAACAAAATGTTATTAATATAATTTCTACAGTCTGCTTTCATCTGGGTTCTGTGGCGCTCGTGGGTCATGCAGCAGGTCTCCAGCTGTCTTTCTTTGGCAGATTAAACCGTTTTAGGCCTGTTGACGGCCAACCAGCTCTAATGAAAGACAGTGGGTGTAAAACTTCAAACCCAATTACATCTGTCACTTTCTTGTCTCTTTATGAGCTGAACACACTGTGGCTCATTGAAAAGGACAGTAATCAGGAACTAATCAGACGCTGCTATTGGCCTTGATGAAAGACTCATTTTCTCTGCGTGCTGTCTGTCCCGATCTGTTTTCTTCTCAATAGGGAATCTGTCTGTGCGCACATATCGCCATGGCAACTTTGTAATGAGACGTTGTCCTGTGTGAATAAGTCTGCTGGGAGATTGAGATTTTATTCAAAACCTGTGTGTGTGTGTGTGTGTGTGTGTGTGTGTGTGTGTGTGTGTGTGTGTGTGTGTGTGTGTGTGCATCGAGACACAGGGCAGACACAGGGTTACCGTGGCAACCAACACCTGACACTTGAGATGCACCTGGGTGTAACCGGTGATGCGAATTGTGTATTTGTGTGTTGAAGGGTGATTGTCAGGAAACTAAAGTTAGTTAGTTAGTTAGTAAGTTAGTTTTAAAGTGAAAATTCCTTAAGTAAAAGATTATTTTTAGATAAAGAACATGACATAGTTAGTTAGTTAGTTAGTTAGTTAGTTAGTTAGTTTTAAAGTGATATCCCCAGTGAATACTTCCATACATAAAGGATTATTATCGTAATGGAACATACGAGTTAGTTAGTTAGTTAGTTAGTTAGTTAGTTAGTTAGTTAGTTAGTTAGTTAGTTAGTTAGTTAGTTCGTTAGTTAGTTCGTTCGTTAGTTCGTTAGTTAGTTCGTTAGTTAGTTTTAAAGTGAAAATTCCTTAAGTAAAAGATTATTTTTAGATAAAGAACATGACATAGTTAGCTAGTTCGTTAGTTCGTTAGTTCGTTAGTTCGTTAGTTAGTTAGTTAGTTAGTTAGTTCGTTAGTTCGTTAGTTAGTTCGTTAGTTAGTTTTAAAGTGAAAATTCCTTAAGTAAAAGATTATTTTTAGATAAAGAACATGACATAGTTAGTTAGTTAGTTAGTTAGTTAGTTAGTTAGTTAGTTAATTTTAAAGTGATTTCCCCAGTGAATACTTCCGTACATAAATGATTATTATATTAATGGAACATAAAAGAGTTTGTTAGTTAGTTAGTTAGTTAGTTAGTTAGTTAGTTAGTTAGTTAGTTAGTTAGTTAGTTAGTTTTAAAGTGAAAATTCCGTAAGTACAATATTATTTTTAGATAAAGAACATGACATAGTTAGTTAGTTAGTTAGTTAGTTAGTTAGTTTAAAGTGATATCCCCATGAATACTTCCATACATAAATTATTATCATAGTCATAGAGCATAAAAGAGTTAGTCAGTCAGTCAGTCAGTCAGTCAGTTAGTTAGTTAGTTAGTTAGTTAGTTTGGTAAGTAGTTAGTTTAAATGAGTTTTAGTTTTTGGGAGAAGCCTAATCACTCAGTACTGTCACTGCAATTCTTTCGGCATATGATCCCGGTTTATTCCTTGAAACATGTCCCACCCTGATAAACTCCAGCTATTCTCCTCTGAAGAGGAATTTTCCAGTTCCACAGAATCTTCTTTGATCCCAGTTTCCTCTTACTCCAGTTCCCCTATCAGTCAGACCAGCAAGGATCGAAGTCATCCCTCTCTGTGTCCAACTCCAAATTTATCCTCCCCGCCACCATAGACCGCGCTCCTCCCCGCCTCCAGTTAGGTGGCCACATCAGGCATCTCAATACACAGGAAAATGAAGTTTGTTGTTCAGAAACATCTCTGTTACGGACATAACCCTCGTTCCCTGATGGAGGGAACAGAGAAGATATCGTTCGACATAACTCGTAGTGACCGACAGATAGGGAATTAGTTTTACAGTGACTTTAATCCAGTGAATAATTTCATAAGTAAATACATGTAGCCATAAGTTAATGAGCTCATGTTGTGCATTTTATTTCCTATAAATGCTTTTCTGAAAGTTACAGAATCAAACTCTTCTGTTGCAAAATAGAGAAAGAAAAATCAGTATTGAAACTGACTGGAAACGCAGCTCTGCATCTCCGGTCTGTGATGGTTGTTGGCTGAGTGGAGTGTGTGGCGTTTCACACCTCCCCGTCTCTCCTCTCACATCTCTGTTTTCTCACAAAGCTGGGAAATCTTGCAGCGCTCATGGGCCAAACTCAGAGATTGAGAGATATCAACTTCCTGTTCCTGTCAATGTCATGAAGGAACAAAACGTTCATGGACATTCAGATCACACTGATTATCTCAATAATCAATGATCACGATCAGTGTAATAATTTGAAGTTATGGAAAGAGCACAAAAAGAAGCAAAAAGTTTTTTTACCATTAACTGATATAGTGGAATTAAGCTTGGACATTTCTGTTATTTACCTTAACTTAATTTAGTTAGAACAGGAAAAATATTTTTCTAAAGTTTGTTTAGTTCATTAAAGTGCTGTCTTTTGGAATAAAGCCGTGCAGATTTCCAGTTCCCAGCATGCTTTGCATAGGGATAAAGCAGGTTAGTAAATGTTGAAATTATGTGTGTTTTTAGTAAAGGGAAAGACCTATTCAAGTTTGTTGTTAATTTATATGTGACATTTTAAAAAGTTTTTGTTACATTGATCTTTGAGGTTGCCATTATCTAGCCTGACTACGTCAGACTTCCTACTTCCGCTCAATTTCATTTCGCTTCTGTACTCAGTCTGATACAGCGTCAGAGCTTTCTGTTTGCCACCGGTCTGGAAACAGCCGGGCCAATCAACGAGCAGAGGGCGGGCTGAGAGCCCTGACGTAGATGCGTAGATTAACTTCGCATAATCTGCAAAAGTCGTTTACAGCCATGTTCACTCCGGTATTTCGCTCGCATCATGATGTGTTTACAACAGGTTTACAGTGGAAGTTCAATCATAGATTTGAGTTCGATGCATGATGTCTGTGCTTCGATGCGGCTGTACAGGCGCATAACGTACGTCAAACTAAACGTATCTGATTGGCTTACGGGTAACCAATGATTTTAAACTTCAGACAAGCGCCCCCTAGCGAGAGAGAAAACACTTCTCTATTATGCCATTCCAGACTCTGTCTACGAAGCAAAGTGAAGTAGCAGAGTCTGGTGTTACCAAGCTAGCCATTATCTTGGTCAAATCAAAATGATGCACTGAGTAAATATACTTCCCATAGCCCCAATATAGAAAGTTTTCAGGATTCTGGGGGAAACCTTGAATTTTCTCAGGAGTCTCAAATGGTATGTTGTCTGGCTTTTTTAACTTCCAGAGAGCTGAGTGAATGGCTGGTTAATTGCCCACTCCCTCCAGTCAGAGCTGGATTGTCCTGTAGTGTAAAACAGTCATTGTAAGTAATAACACTTACTGTGAACTCTTGTAAACAAACATTGTTTTTCAGTGATCATGAGCCTCATGACATCACTGCATGTGAAGAACCTTGGATCTTCTTAGTTCCCTACAAAAACCTAAATTATAGCAATGATTCACGCTAAAATGAAATCTCAAATATGATTCGTTCAAACATGTATTCAGTGTTTTAAGTTTGAGATACAGCATATCTGAACGTGGAAGTGTGAATGAGAATTGCGAGCCAAAAAAATGTATGCAAATAATGAACACTTTTTCTAGTCTGTTCATCACACAAAACATCATGTGACTTCAGAAGACTTGGAATGTGGTTATTATACTTAAATGGTGTTTTCGTTTTCAGGCCCAGAAAATGAATAGCATTAACCTCTGTTTTACGCCTCATTTGCGTTCAACAAGGAAAGAAGGTAAAGCCAGTGTCTGTACTTCCTCAACAGACAACGAAACAGCCATTTTTGGTTTTTACTTAATATTAACAATAGTTATAATTATATTTTTATAATAATTAATATTCATAATATTTATTTATTTTATTTTATTTCTTAGTCTGAGGCAGAAACAGTCTTCCATAATCATATGACCCTGATGTGAGTAAATTAAATTATAGAGATTTTACAGTACATTACTAAAGAAATTACGTGTTTATGTGTCTTTTAGCAGGTTTAAAAAAATAATAATTTCACAGGAACAACAATATGTTATTTTAAAAGAACGATACAATATTCTTTTATATATTCATTATTCATTTTCAGGAAGCGGCTAAAAAATATCTCTTCCATCTTTATTTGACACTTCTGCCTTTTAGACTTTGTTTTCTTTAAAAAAATAACTAGCTTTCTAATCTTTTTCTATTCTATTTTCTTTTAATTTATTATACAAGTAAGAAAATGAAAAAGACTAGCTTGCTCTATTCTTTTTCTATTCTATGTTTTCTTTTCATTTATTATATTATTTAAAAGCCCTTGCTACGTGTACTGTGTTAACCTAACTGAGACTTGTTATGCGCTTATATATCATTGCACTTTTTTTCGATTGCTTCCATTGTCCTCATTTGTAAGTCACTTTGGATGAAAGTGTCTGCTAAATGACTAAATGTAAATGTAATATATGGATTCATAGCCAGTAGCAATGGGCTGCTATTACATTTTCTCAGTCAACTGGCAAAACTGTGCATTTTGGACTCTAGCTCTCTATCCTCAGATGACAGACAGATGGATCATCTTAAATGAAGGGAAACTAATTAATTTGCATTTACTTCTGGTTGCAGTCGGCATGAGACTGAAACAGTGATGGCAATGACGGAGTGACTTTCAATCCAATTATTACCCCCATTCTCACTGTGATAAAAGGTCCTTCACATGATTATACAGTAAAATATACCCCAACCCTGACAGTAAAGAGCAGGGTATTTGACAAGTGAAGGGAGAGATGCTGAGTACAGTACTGTGTGTGTGTGTGTGTGTGTGTGTGGTTTTGTGCAGCAGTCAGATGTTCTCCATAATCAGGATTATCTGCATCTTCTCCACTCTCTGATCTCAGTTCAAATAAATCCTAAAATAACCCACTTTTCCGATCTCACCTCGAGCTTCAATACAAAACTGAAAAAGTAATCAAATCCACTGCTCTGCTGACTGAGTGTTGAGATGCGGAGTTTCCCTCTGTCTTACCCAATTTGGAAATGATAATTTTTATGATAAACACACAATAGATCTTTCTGGTTCTCAAATCTGAATGACCAAGAGGAGTGCAGTATTCTAAATAACAGAACTCCAAACATTTACTGGTTGAATCAGTTTGCTTGCAGTATTTCTCAAACCGATTCCAAATTCACTATAATTGTATAAATAATACAGTTTTTGTGTCATGGGTGTCAGAGCGCTGCCTTTGTCCAACTGAATTGTCTAGCAACATTTATGATGACTGTTGTTGTTGTTTATTAAATATTAATATTTATATTATATTTTATATAAATAATAGTATTATTTAGTATTGGGGAACTGTGTGTGTCTGTGCGTACACAATCTGAGCACAGTTTGAGAGATTTCTCCCGAAACTCTCAGCACTCTCAGTTTTCTTAGTAGAAATATTTGGATTATGCAGAACTCTCAGTCCAGAAGATACAGTTGAAATATTACACTGTAAAAAATTTCTTGTTGTTTTTACAAAAACTTTTTGGCAGCTGTGGTTGCCAGAATAATTTTGTAAAAATACAGAAAACTGTAAACACATTTACGTCAAAAACTGTTAATTTTACAATATAAAGCTGTAATTTACAAACAAGAAAATGTGAATATAAACCAGTAAATTCAACAACACACAAAATTAAATCTGTTTTGTACCTTGAAAATACTGACAACCACCATAATAATAAAGATGGTACTGTATAAGAGAAAACACATGAAGTATCAAAGCTCATCACAAGTAGCTTCACCACAAGCAGAAGTATATATTAACATATAGAAGGTGCACATTTATGGAAACACAAAACACCATCATGGTAACACACGTGATACTTAAATAATGCAAAAAACTTTCATTAAGCAACAGAAGATGTAACATAAAGCTCAAATGTAAATAACTGATAACAAGAACTATTTAAAAACATGATTATTTAAACAAAATACTTTCAAACGTGGAGTGTCACGTAGGGAATTCTGGGAATATCAGTTTACAGTTTTAGACTGTAAATTATACATTGATTTGTTCTTTTTTTACTTCTAAAAGCTGTATAATTAACAGAATTTTACTGTAAATTTACATTAAATGCTTTGTTAGATCTTTTACAGTTTTTCCCTGTATATAGTACGGGAACTTACTGTTAACCTATTATCAGTTTTTTTCCGTAGCGTTTTTACAAAATTTTACAGTTAAAATTACACTTATTTTTTACAGTGTACATTATGTCATTTATGATTTGTATCTCGTATGAGGTTGATGAGGAACTTCAGTCGAGTCTATTGTGTCTACTATCTCAGCGTGAGTCTGCTGGAATGCAGCGGAACGGTTTCAGTGAGTGCAGAAGTGATGGATTATATTACATAACAGCAGCTCTGGGTCGGACTGCATGTCTTTCCACAGCCGGTCGAGATGTGATCACAGACGCTCATGATGACTGAGAGAAAGAGTTACATCTGTTACAGTGGTCTGTTACATCTATGAGGCTGTGATGCTACTAAAACACAGAAACAGGAGTTTATTTACTGTGTGTGTGTGTGTACGAGAGAGAAAATATCTGTAGTTGTGTGTTCTCTCTTTGTCTCATAGGAAGTGACCGCCCTGCCTCTGTCATCCCCTGAGAGACGGGAAGAGACAAATAGAAACACAATCAACTCCACACTAAAATACAATCAGGACAAACAACTGAATGCGAACACACAATTACCATTAACCCAGCTAGGAACGTTTTGCTTGCATTTTCATTAAGTTAACTGGAATGTTCCGTTTCATAATTGTGCAAACATTATGGGAATGTTGCTTTTGAATATTCTCTGAACAATCTGAAACTGTGTAGCAATGCTTAAAAAAAAAAAAAAAAAAAAAAACTTCCATAAACATTCTTTGTAGATTTTGGAATGTTATTAAAGATCAGATTACTTTAAACGAACGTTCTAGTAATGAAACTGAAAGAATTTTTGCTAAGAATTTTACCAAAATTATGTAATAAAGTAATGTAGTACTTTACTCAACGTTTGCCCAGATATGTGTTGATGACTGTTTGTGCAATTGCACAATTCAGTGTGTGATGTTGGAGTATTTCTATTGGTCAAAAACACTCTTCACGCTGATAAAGCATCAGGCAGAAATAGCAAGTCCAAGAATCTCATGATGCACTCAAGCACAAAGCAATCATTTGTCTACAGTCAAGTCTCAGTTGCTTATGACACACACATACACACACACTCAAGTAACATCAAATCATTCTCATTTTAAAGGACCAGTTCACCCTAAAAAATAAAAATGTAATCTTCATGCCATCCAATATGTAGATTGTACAATTGTGAATTCCATTGCTTGTTGACCAATGGGTGCTCAGCAGTGAATGGGTGCCATCAGAATGAGAGTGCAAACAGCTGATTAAAAAAAAATACAATAATCCACAAATAATGCACACCAATCCAGTCCATCAGTTAATGTCTTGTGAAGTGAAAAGCGTTTATAAGAAACAAATACACTATTAAGACATTTCAACTGTAAAGTTCATCTCCTGTTGTCCTTTCACATAAATAAAGAAACACCAACATATTTGCTGAGGTCTGTTTTTGCTTGTAAATGTTGCAATGCATATTTCTCTCCTGATTCAGACCAGATGACTTTTTCACTGGAGAAAGCAATATTATGGATAGAGGACTTGTATTTTATCCGGAAGCAACAGTTTTAAAGTTAAAAAGGTGTCCCAATATGTTAACTGATGGACTGGAGTGGTGTGGATTACTTGTGGATTATTGTGATGTTTTTATCAGCTGTTTGGACTCTGATTCTGACGGCACCCATTCACTGCAGAGGATCAACTGCTGAGCAAGTGATGTAATGCTACATTTCTCCAAATCTGATGAAGAAACAAACTCCTCCAAGTCAAACTCATCAAGTTCCTTCATAATTCCCATGAAAACTGGCATCACCTATGAGAGCGAACCTTGCCATTCCAGTAGTTAATGTAGTTATCTTTTTTACACATTTGCATGTCATACTACTAACCACAGACTAATTAATCTGAAAATGACCATCATGACCACAAACGGCCAAGTGTGTGCCAAGTACTGTATATCCATATAAGCATTATCTTTGGATTTCACAGCTGATACAGATCAGACATAACAGCTTGTTGTATTTTCCTTTCGAATGCTTAACATGTTTTCATGAGTCAGAAAGTAGGAACTTATTAGCTGTATTATAACTGTGAGAGTGGCTTTACCTGTAAACTGAAGGGAAGGTACTGAACAGAAATATCTACAGGGAACAAAGCGGTTTTGTTGAAGGAAATGGAGAGCTTGAATGAAGGAAATGCTTTACTTGGGAAACCTCTAAAAGAACCACAAACAAGGAGGTGGTTAAGAAAAAGCATCTCGATTAACCTGCTGCCCAGACGTGGAATCTTTTATCCTGAACAAGTTAGTAAAAAAAAACCATTTTTGAATGGGTGGAGCTTAGGTGGAGGCAGAAGGATTCCCCGGACTATAATAAAACATTTATTATACAGTTAATTCATTTGAAACTACATTTGATTTAAATGTGGTTTGTGCACATGAAGGGGAATCTTAATAAAAATCCAGTATTTTATTAACAATGCAATAACAAATACAAAGCATCTTTTTATGCGTTGAGGAAGGAGGCAATTAAAACTTACACGGGAGGCTTTACTGAAACGAAATCGTATCTGACAGTGTGAAGCACCTATAATATCTCCATTTTCATCTCCATTTCTCTTCCTCAGCTAATAATAATGTGATCTCAGGTTTCTGTTGTCTGACGTGAAGCATGACCAAAGAATATAGTTTATGCACACAGGTATCTTTCATTTTTGCCTGCCTTCGAACACTTAATACATGTAATATAGACTCGAATGTCTTGTTCTGTGAAATATTTTGGATGATTATGTCAGATTATTTTGTTAAAACTGTAATACTGATAATATATTAGCCACTATCTTAAAGGTTTGGAGTCGGGAACAGCTGTGCTGCTTCATATTTTTGTGCAAATCATGATACATTTTAAATCCTTTGGAACATTAATTAATTCTTTACCTTCACTTTTGATTAAGTTAATGCATCCTTGCTGAATAAAATTGCATTTATTTTTCTAAAACCAAAGGTTTGTGTATTATTTGTGAGATTTTAGCAGCTGTTTAGGAAAGACACAGATCTATATCGCTCCAGTTATGGTTTATTACATACATGTTGGCCAATTATAATTTTAATATCTGTGGTATGTGTTGGAAATAGCCCACAGCTTGAATTAATTCACAGAACTCCCACTAGAAATTTGGATATTCTTAATTTTTTTTCCTCTAGGTGATTCACGCAGACCTTCAGGATGAATACAGTAGCTGCTGGAGGATGTGACGGGGGGAAAGGAAAGTGGAGAAGACAGGAGCTGAGACTGAGAGCCTTTCGCTCCACCGTGAGGGTCGTGTACCTGTGGGTGGAGTGAGTGGGCCCAACACAACATGGCATCTTTTAATTCAATACAGACTCCCGTCAGTGCATCTCGCTATATTTAGACCTTGGTACTGATACAACCCTAGCCTTCATTCCTAGGCAACTGTGCTTCACTGGACTCCTATCAGACTGGTGAATCTCTTTAATTGTGAAATCTGTCATTTGGTGGGTCTTAGAGACTGGAGGGAATGTAGGTAACATGTCACTAAAATTGCAGTCTCAGCAGCAAATCTGCTTCTTTCACATCGTATTTTATTTCTTAGGACAGGGAACAGATGAGATCGGCCATCTGTGCTGCTGTTACCCCACAAGCATCAGCACTCATTCTGTGTGAGAGATCAAAACGATTTGATTTTAGATTTGTTTGGAGGACAGACAGACAGATGGACGTATGGATTGATAGATAGATATATTCAGCTTATAGACAGACGATAGACAGACAAATGATAGATAGATAGATAGATAGATAGATAGATAGATAGATAGATAGATAGATAGATAGATAGATAGATAGATAGATAGATAGATAGATAGATAGATAGAAAGACAGACAGACAGACAGACAGACAGATAGACAGATGATAGATAGATAGGAATTTAGGGGTTATTAATGTACACGCCCCTTAATTTGAATGAATTGTTGTGGCTTAATTAAATTGAAGTGTACAGTTGATGTGGGAGGAGATGATGATGATTATTTAAGGATGGTTTGAGTTCTATTCGAGAGAGATTCCGCGAGCTCTCACTGATGGGGAAACGCTAGATGGCTGCTCGGGATAATTAGTATCTCCGACGGTGAAGATAGGCAGTCAGTGGTGGGGTACATGTGTTCGACAGTTAGGGATACGACTTTGGGCTAGGAGAGCTTGTGACCAATGTAACTGTTTAAGATGATACCGAGATTGGAGAAGCTGAATAGGTGGACTCATAAACTGATCTTTGAAGATTTCCTGTGTATCCTGCTCGTCTGACGTGAGCTCGTCCGCTTTGCATGTGGGCTAATTTTGGCTAAAAAGGGGGTTAATCTGTTTTATGAAATGTTGTCATGTTTTAACAAGTAATAAAGAATCGTGTGTAAACTGCCATCTGATTGTGCGGGTCTCTGCCTCCCCTGACCTTTGTGCGGTTGTTACAGATAGATAGATTGACAGACAGACAGACGGATAGATAGATAGATAGATAGATAGATAGATAGATAGATAGATAGATAGACAGACAGACAGACAGACAGACAGACAGACAGACAGACAGACAGACAGACAGACTGACAGACAGACTGCCAGACAGACAGACCGACAGACAGACAGATAGATAGATAGATAGATAGATAGATAGATAGATAGATAGATAGATAGATAGATAGATAGATAGATAGATAGATAGATAGATAGATAGATAGATAGATAGATAGATAGATAGATAGATAGATAGACAAACAGACAGACAGATAGACGACAGACAGACAGATAGACGATAGACAGACAGACAGATAGACAGACGATAGACAGACAGACAGACGACAGACAGACAGACGATAGACAGACGACAGACAGACAGATAGACAGACAGACAGACAGACAGATAGATAGACAGATGATAGACAGACAGACGATAGACAGACAGACGATAGACAGACAGACGATAGACAAGACAGACGACAGACAGACAGATAGACAGACGGACAGACAGACGATAGACAGAGACAGACAGAGAGACAGACAGACAGACAGAGGATAGACAGACAGATAGACAGACAGACAGATAGACGATAGACAGAGAGACAGACAGACAGATGATAGACAGACGACAGACAGACAGACAGACAGATAGACAGACGATAGACAGACAGACGACAGAAAGACAGACGATAGACAGACGACAGACAGACATAGACAGACAGACATATAGACGATAGACAGACAGACGACAGACAGACAGACAGACGATAGACAGACGACAGACAGACAGACAGACGATAGACAGACAGACAGACAGACAGACGATAGACAGACAGACGACAGACAGACAGATAGACAGACAGACAGACAGATGATAGACAGACAGACTATAGACAGACAGACGACAGACAGACAGACGATAGACAGACGATAGACAGATGATAGACAGACGATAGACAGACAGACAGACGACAAACAGACAGACGACAGACAGACAGACAGACAGACAGACAGACAGATAGATAGATAGATAGATAGATAGATAGATAGATAGATAGATAGATAGATAGATAGATAGATAGATAGATAGATAGATAGATAGATCTTCAGTGTATACAGTGAGATATCACAGCTACTGATGATGGTGACGAGTGCTGTTCTCTCCGCAGTTGTCATGGCATCTATTCTTCTCTACTGTCACCGCTCATTCTTTCTCTCGTGTGAGTGTGTGTGTCCTACTTTTATGAACGCGTTGTCACAACAGCCACCATTACTAAGCATGTCTCTCTCTCTCTCTCTCTCTCTCTCTCTCTCGCTGTTTCACACTCCTACCGGTGCACGCGCACACCCCCATCCACTTGTGCATGTTTTGAACTTGCTTGGAAGTAGATATATTTAAATAATCTTAAACCACTCACTTTAAACTGTATAATTGTAACTTTATATCCAGGGAATCAATAGGCCAGTGGTTCTCAAACCTGTCCTGGAGTTCCTGCCCTAAACATTTTGTACCTCCCTCATCTATCACACCTGATTCAACTCATCAGCTCTTGAGACAGTAAACAGTGTGTGTGTCAGATACAGGGAGACTTACAAAACATGCAGTGCTGGGGGTACTTCATCGAGAGGTTTGAGAACCACTGAAATAGGCAATCAGTGCTGATTTATATGATAGTATTGATACTGACTGGTGTGGTCATCAGTGTAAATGTGCAGACATGAAGTCAGAGCTGGAGCTGTTTTCACAGACTCACTCTACAGGGATCACGAACACATGACATTCAATGTGCCGTGGCCCGCACTGATCTCACCGGAATCACCGACTGGCTGCTGCTATTGGACAAAAGTAGGTCAGTTCCAGCCCAGGGCTGAACGCTGCTCAGATGTTCCTTAATTCAGCGAATTGTGCACCAGCTTCACTGTGATTGGATGTTCTGTTCCGCGCATGCAACGCTCCACCAATCACACGTCCGCACGTTCTTGTTCAGATGAAAGATGACTGTTGGTTACTAGCACTGGCTGTTACTGTGTAGTGAGAGAGCACTGGACATTCCAAGAAGATGATTTTGTGTTTATAGACAGTACAAAGCGGGAGGGTTTCATGTAAAACAATGAATTCAATTCAACTGATTTCCTAATTGTACTTTATGCACTGACTGAGTGTACTTTCTAGATGTATCTGCAATGTTCGACGAAGCATCCTGTAGCTGTCCTTCAAAAACACAGGGAGCTGCCTATGTAGGCAGAGAGTTCCAGATTACTAGGTTTTGGGACACACCCACTCTCTTTAAGTGTTGTTATTCTGAACTAAAACTAAAAGCTTAAAATAAATTCAAGTCAAAGGGCTAAAATTACTAACTGGAAATAAATAAAAAATAAAATGAACCCAAAACAAAAATTAAATACAAATTAATTGACCCTAATTAGTAATAATTAATAATAAAATAATATTAGGAAATACATTTTATTAAAATGACAATAATAATAATAATAATAATAATAATAATAATAATAATAATAATAATAATAATGATGATTAAAACACAAAGTATACAAGTAAAAGTCGATTGATATTTATTATCAGTTTAATCCATTTTCAGGTTGGAATTATACATCATAAATAAATACAATCGTTAAATGATATTAAATCCTATTGTTTTAAATTTTTCCGTTTTTCTCACAATTTAATGATTTAATGTTTATTAAAAACACAAGGTAAATGCATTGTAGTGGTTACAATGTAATAATCTTGAAACGCAAAAAGAATGAAATCATGCACGAGCAACAATGTGTCGATGCATGATTGAAGACCACGCCCCTCAAGCTCTCATTGGCCGGGGCTCTATTCAACAGCTCGGCCTGTCCATTGACGTCACGGACGTCAGGCTTCGCACATGGAATTGCGAAGCTTTTGCGCTTTTGCGTTCCAGCCAGCCGAGCTCACGGACGCGCGAGGAGAGCCGCCGCTCATCGGTGCTGCGCACAGGCTGAGGGCTGTATTCCGAGACCGCACTGCAGAGGTTTTACTTTCATAAGTTGGCTTTTTTATTTTTTTTTATTTCGTTTCTTCAGAAAGACTGATATCTCCTTTACGCAATGGAGAAGATGTCTCGACCTCTTCCTATAAACCCAACTTTCCTACCTCCGACCCACGGCGTCCTGAAATCCCTGCTGGAGAACCCCATGAAGCTGCCCTTTCACCATGATGAAGGTAAATGTGGGTGAATGTTTAGAAAGATTTAAATGGTTTTCTGCATCAGTTATTGGCTGTCAGGCGCGGTGCGCGCTTTGCTTTCATTACATTCTGCACATAAATACGCGTCATGTCACTGTGTTTTCAGTACCTGCTCATGCATACATGCTGTCATGTATAATTGATTTGAATTCTGATGTGATTTTAGGTGTACGTTTTTGTGTATTATTATGGTAATGTTGATGTTTTCATTACATTGCATTGCATTGCATTCATTTAACGCGCAAACACAAATCCATTGAGCAGATTTTGCCTAAATGCATGATGTTACCTGCGTAAAATGATTGTTTTGCACATTATTAAAGCATCTGCTCGCTGAGAGGAAGGATAAGTAGAGTCTACTCAACTGATACTGACTTTATTTGGACTTTTGGATCGAGGTTCGCACGCAGTGGAGATGATTTGTACTCATAGTTCCCTACAGGTGGCGCTACTGAGAGTCTCTGATTGTTTTATGCTCCCTCAGTCCTCATCATGCGTTTACAGTATAAATAAAAGGCTATTTTATTTTGGATGCACGTAAGCAGGTCATGCATTGGCGAGATATCCTTTTTTTTTAGTGTGCAAATTCAATATGTTGGTTTGGTTTTGGATTAATTCACCCGCGTTCTTCACTCTCATTGCATTCCAAAACTGTACTTTCTTTCTTCTCTGGAGAAATGTTGAGAAATTCCCACTTTTTCCACGGCTGAGAAACAAAGTCACAAAAATGCACAATAAAAGTAACAGCTGGTGAAAGAAAAACAAACGAGAAAAAAAAAACATATTACATAAATTGGGCATTAATTAAATGCACGTTTGGAACAACACAAATGTGTAATAGATAATAATAATAATAATGACAATAATAATACTGATTTACTTAAAAATAATATTTTATTAAGATTATTTTAATTGTGAAATGAAGACAATTAAGCAAATTTTTTTCTCCAAATTCTCATTACTGCATCACAGTGTAAAATTAATTTAATAAAGTCATTTATTTAATAAAATCAGTATAAATTAAGAACAGTTTTGGAACAACACAAATGTGTAATATATAAAGTCTCTTTACTTTATTATTATTATTATTATTATTATTATTAAAATTATGGTGATAAATGACTTTATTATAGTGTTGTTTTTATTAAAATCAGCATGCAACACAACACAAATATGCATAAATGATGACAAAATGTACATTTCTGGGTGTGACAGAGACAATAATGCCTCTGCCTTTTTTCTCCAGGGTTTGGGAAAAACAAAGAGAAGGAGAAGAAGTTGGAAGAGGACGTAAACACTCTCAGTGCCCCTCAGTCCGCCTTCTTGGGGCCAACGCTGTGGGACAAGACCCTGCCGTACGATGGGGACAACTTCCAGCTAGAGTATATGGACTTAGAGGAGTTTCTGTTGGAGAACAATATTCCTGCCAACCCTGGGAGCGAGCAGAACCAGCCTTCCCAGCAGCCCCTGCAGCAGCAGCAGCCCCCCTCCGCCCCGCCTACACCTTCAGTGGTGGATCTCAGTAACCGGACGGCCACGTCTGTTCACTCCGGGATCGTGAGCCAGAGCTGCCTCCAGAGTCCCAGCAGAGCAGGTACCGACCCGAGCCTTGAAATGACATCCGGAAGCATCTAACCTGTGCTTTCTGTTCACATATGCTCCTAAAAAAATGCAGTTTTTTCATACACTATCCATGTCAGGGTCCAAAAAGAACCTTTTGGTGAACAGTTCTAAAAAAGAACAGTTTTTAGAACACTTAAAGATTCTAAAGAAACTTCCGTGGAATTAAAAGTTTCCATGGATGTTAAAAGTTCTTCATGGAACCATCAATGCTTATTTTTGTGTATGCTAAGTTCATCTTCTTCTGCTTTGGTTAATCACCAGTGTTTTCTGTCTGACCTCTGTTGACCTTTAAAGATTCACATCACAATAACCCAAACTCAAGCGTCTGTCGTGGAGTTTTGAGTGACAGAAGTGTGAGTTTTGAAGTGTTCGTCAGATTCCTTGGACTTGGCTCAGTGGCGACTGCAGTGTGTTTGGTTGAAGTCCATGTGGTCAGGTGTTTGCGGATCGTGTTGTGCTCTCAGCTGTGTTGGGAGCTTTATCTCTGCCGCCTTTCGGAATTTGATTAATATTTTGTCATTATTACACATATTTTAATATTAAAAAATTACAAGTGATTTTTTTTATATATATATAAATATATAATTATGTATTCTTAATATAGAATTAAATGTGTGATAATGTTTAATACGCAGCACTTGAATTTATTATATCATAGTATATGTATTTAATATTAAATATATTTATTATATATTATGACCGATTGTATAAATTCATTCTGTATAAATTGCATTCATGCATTGCTTATATTGGGGGCTTTTTATCATTGTGACACTTCTGCAATGAAAACAAAAGTCAATTTGCACATGCGGATACGGTTCATAGTGATAATGCATTACACACTGACAGGCACTGAAAAAAAAATGCATTTAAAATCACGAAATATTTTTTTTTATAAAACAACATTTAGTGATTGTGTTTGCAGCACATGCTTGATGTGCATTTTATTATTCAGACTATGAATGCATCTGCCCAAACATGAGTGGCAGCTCTGGCCGAAGCGCACCTGAGGAGCCGTCAGAGTCACCTGTCACATTGATCATAATTTCCCTCATGAAGCAGTGACTCATAATTCACTCCTACAGCCATTAAACCTGCCATGAGAAATCTGACCAATTTCTAACAACGTGTTATGTCTTTAATTTGTGTAAATGTAGTTAGTGCATTAAATCACATGTTTTATGGCTAATGTAGGTGGAAACTCTAGAGTCACGAATGTGACCATCATCCTATTGACACACCAAACTCCAAACAGACAGTTCATCATGTTAGTAACAGAGGTACTTGAGCACGCATGGGCGAGCTTTGAAAGACAAACAAACACACTAAGTAAAAAAAAATAATTGCATTTTGCATAAAGAAAATAGAGCATAATGAACATTGTTTTTGTGCTTGTTTGTTTATTTTTATTTTTATTTTTATTATTGGATTTTCACCTTAAATTCTCATTACTCCATTAGTGAAACATTACTTTCTTAAATTAACTTTTTAATTAATATTAGCATAAATTAAAAACACAACTGCCATGGTATATACATAATTTACAATTAAACCTTTATTATTATATTATTATTATTATTATTGTAGAAATTAGAATTTGGAGGGAAAACGTGCTTAATTATCTTGAAAATAGTCACAAAATATTCCATCCTAGCAGTCTTTGTTTTCTTTAAAATCTGAAAATTTATATCATTTATAATATAATTCTATAACTTGTACATACAAATGTGTGTCAATGAATAGTCCTATGCACTGGAAAAAAAATTAAATGAACATTATTAATTGTATATGTATTATATGTATTATAACACTTATCTCCGTTTATTTAGATTTGTGTGGTATTTTAGCAGATTTAAGAATATTCTTCCACTCGTTTTGATTTCATTTGAGTTCTGCGTCAGAAAGGGAAACTCCTACAAATGCATGAATGGTAAGGTCAGGGGGAAATATAAATGTGTCCAGGCCTTTTCAGCGCTATTTCTCTTCACTGTGAGGCTTTAGTAAATCCTAGACAGTAGGCTACTATTTTAACGCCGACGTGAGGGGAACTGTGTGGACGCGTCTGGCAGAATCTGGCACAGGGTTACTAGACTCTACACTTTTATTCCCTTGAAGTGGGAATGAAAAACCTTCACCCATATGACCGTCGGCGCGTGCAGAGCTCAGTCTCACCTCAGATTCCCCTCACTCTGTGTCTTCAGTGCGTGTTTACATTTCTGTATGCGCGTGTCTCGGGTGTGTGTGTGTGTGTGTGTGTGTTCTGTCTAGACTGGAGGTTCAGGCTCCGTTCCACACATTTCACGTGAAGCCACCGCGTTCTCAAAGCAGCGTGCGCTGCCATGTGATCAACACATGCGGCCGTGAGAGAGAGAGTTTGTCGAGGCATGACACGCCCCTCCCATTCCTTTCCAGCGTTCTGATTGGGCTCCGCGTCATTGGCCCCGCCCCTCGCTCGCCCGTCCCACCTGTCTGTGTTTTGTCCGGCAGAAGTACACTCTGTTCTCAGCGGAGACTCACATTGCCTGTCGTGCTGATTCACGTGCTCCCAAAACACACAGGCTTGCAGAGGGGAAAACGAGAGAGAAAGACACAGTTAAAGTGTTATCACAACTGAATTTGTGTTTTGAGATATAGGCTGCAGTGTCACCGTGCTTTTGCAGAGTTGAGCAAAAGTGGCTCTTTATGCTACTTGAGTTGCATATTAATTAAACTTACAAGATAATTTACTGAATTGCAGTTCACAGTAATTCATCACTTGCATAATTTTTTTTGACCAACAATTCTCTAATATGTAGTAGATGGGCCTACATTCGGCTTTTTTTTTTTTTTTACAGTTGGCATTTGTACTTGTGTTACTGTTTTTGTAATATTAAATGTATATATTCAAATATATAAACATATTTATTTGTTATATTTTATTATAATATTTAATAATACATTTACTTAATATTATGTATAAAACTATTTTGACACTAATAATTTAAGTAATTAATATTAATAAATTGTCAAATGAATTACTCTTCCACCATGGTTTATAAATTATGTAATATATATACATTTTATATATAATTTAAATAATCTTTGTAAATTAAGTAAATTTTGAAACTTTTTTTTTCAAATGTTTTTGTTTTGTTTTTTTAGAGAACTGAATAATATTTTGTAGTTTTTTTTTAAATATTAAAAGTAAATATTTTTACAATATATAATAAATTATGAAATTATTTATTTTTATTTTTTCTTCAACCTTTGGTTTATAAAATAAAAATAAAATTCTATGTAAAAAAAATAAATAAAAAACTTTGTAAATTAAGGATTGTTTTCAGATAACTTTAATATTTTATATTTCTAATATATTTTATCATGTAACATTATTATAAAGCATTATTTATTATTATATGTTTCTAATTATATATTTAATATATTATGACATTT
Source organism: Carassius auratus (assembly GCF_003368295.1). Classification (NCBI taxonomy): domain Eukaryota; kingdom Metazoa; phylum Chordata; class Actinopteri; order Cypriniformes; family Cyprinidae; genus Carassius; species Carassius auratus. Next base: position 16,936,870 of record NC_039245.1, on the reverse strand, counting down.
TGACTAAATGTATTAACTAAAGCTAATTACAAGATTTGTTTTTTGATATCTGTGTGAACGAGCATTGTTAGTGAATTTAAAACCTCATAAATAAATGCATTAAGAGCAGTAACATTAAGAGCAGTAACATGCAACTATTTCAGCTTCTTTCCATTTCATGTTACTATTCTGCATCCTCAAATCAGATTCACAGCATTGAAACAAAAAAACTGTGAATGTTTGTGGTTTCTGCTCAGTCCTGGTCTGAAAGCCATTGTCTTGAGCTTGCTCTGTGACTGTGAATGTCTGCAGTGTGAGCGGCGGTCAGCAGCGGACTTTGCTCTCGATGTGCGTGACAGATCTCTTTATGTACTGTTAGCAGTAGATAGTAGACGGCTGGAGGTTATTCATCAGCTTTGAGTACCAGAATAAATTGAGATAGTGACGTTAGTTGTGATAATAAACATACACAGGGGTCAGAAATAATCTCCTGGCACCTCCAAAAGTGACAAGTCTCTTCTGCTCATCAAGGCTTAGATAACAATACATTAGTCATTTCTTTGTGTGTGTGTGTGTGTGTGTGTGTGTGCTTGAGCTCTTTCTGTATGAACACCACTTGCTTATCAAATGTAATGACATTCAGACATTTTCATGCGTGCATATATATATTTTAATCACTCTGAGGTATTTACAGCTGCTTATTTTATGGCAGATGTTGGTTTTGTGTTTTATCACTGGTTAGAATAGAGCTTGTTAGGGCTTCTTCATCCTGCAGTCGTCCACTGGGAGGTGAAAGCCAGGGTTCACGGGACGGTCACGCTCATATGCTTTCACTGTGTCAGCGCTCAGACTCCGCCCACCGATCCGGACAGAGGCCTGTGATTGGTCAGTAGACCTCCACCCCTCACCTCTGCCCCTCAAGGAAAAATCCGGCTCTGTGATTGGTAGAGAGACGGAGATGAACCGATAGAGACTCATAAGAGGTTTATTCAGTCAGTGCTGTGTGGAGGTCAGAGCTGTTATACAGGACTATACACACACACACACACACACACGCTCTCTCTCTCCTATAGTCAAAATACTGACTATAAGAATATTAAAGTGATGTTTAATCAAAGCCTGATCTAATCTAATCTTTTCTCTTTGTTCTCTTTATTCTATCTGCTATTTGAAGATAGATGGTCATAAATGGTCATAAATAATGACTAATAATTATTAATAGCGTTAACATAATTTATTTATTTATTATTTACTATATATAAAACTATTATATGTATTATTATAATTATAGATTACTTTATTGTAATTTATTATTATTATTATTATTATTATTATTATTATTATTATTATTATTATTATTATTATTGATTTCTATAAAATCGTATTATGCATGAATAATATATAATGTAATATATATTATTTTTGTCTTGGATATTTCTTATCCTACCTATAGAACCTAAACAGTCATTTATAATTGTACTATTTAATAACCTAAATATAATAAACATACATATTATTATTATAATGAATTATACTATAATAGTTATGATGGTGATTGTTAATATCATATTAAAATAATAAATATTGTATTTTCATATATTATATAATAAAATATAATGAAATGTGTTCCTGTAATTAAAGATTATATACATATAAATACAAATTATTATTATTATTATTATTATTATTATTATTATTATTATTATTATTATTATTAAATCTAAATATATTCAATAAATTATTTGGAAAAAATTTATCCTCAGTAGGGTTTTATCTCATGAGCATGAACATGAATGATCATTTAAAGTCCTTGAAGATAAGTCAATTCTATCATTACTTCTCACTCAGAAAAAAATAAATAAATAAAAATCCTGAGTCACGTTGGCTGTTTGACCGTCATAAAGCAGGTCTTGGTCGGGTCAGTTTAGATACATTTGTTCATGATTTACTGTCTACTTGTTTGTAATCAGACAGTGAAACACACACACACACACACACACAGAGAGAGAGAGAGAGAGAAAGAGAGAGAGTTTGGTCAGGCTTTAGCATTCATAGCTTACAGCTGTGACTAGGGGTGTCCATGGTTAACCGGTTAACCGATTAACCGTTAAAAATTGCGTAACCGAGTGAAACATTTTGCTCGGTTAAGTGACGTCAATGGCGTGCATTGAATTTAGTTGTAATACATTTTTGCACCACCAGAGACCGCCAGAGCGCTCCCAGACATTTGTAATGTCCACAAGAAGAAGTCATTTTTCTAATATGAAGCGGGCAAAAAAAAGTACAGCGTTGGAGCACTTTAAAATTGAGAGTGACGGGGCAAAATGCAAGTATTGCAATACAGTGCTTAGATATACTTCAAGTACAACCTCGTTGTTGTAATCTCAACAGCCAACACCCGGGCATCATTAGGCCGGTCAGGACTCACTGGATGCGTGGCGATGAGCGAAAGCATCTCAGCTGCGTGGCGTGTCTGTTTTTAATTCGGCTCCCATGTTAACAGGTTAGAGCTTGCCGACTGCCTGCGTGAGACGCGCGGCTCAGGCGCGGCTCGACGCGTGCATGCTAGAAATAGAACTGACGCCTTGTTGGAAGCGTTTCCAGGCAAAATATAATAGGAAATTATGTTTATATGTCATTTTGTACACAAATACATATTAATTCATGACATTTTGATATTTGAAAGTCTATAGGTTGACATAAATTCAGATATAAATGTAATTAAAAAAAATAATTATCGATTTTCAAATATTGTACCTGTCAAACATATCATAGTCATAGCCTTAGCGAGGCGGCCGCGGAGCCTGCTTGTTACCTTCGCCGAAACACCGAAAGTTACATAATCATTACTAGAGCCTGTTCCTTTATAACATAGCCAAAGGTCGGTGTATATTTGCTTTATACATTTTAGGCTTATTCTCAAATACAGATTGTGTTAGTGGGCGGGATTATTAGGTAGTTTTAATAGGACAGTTTGACCGGTGAGATTAAATTTTGTCGGACATTTTTTTTTTTTTTTTTGGCCAATGTCTGGAAATTACCGGACAACGGAAACCCTGGCGCACACTATGGTTAACCGATTATTAACCGCTAAGGGCCTCGGTTAACGGTTAATGAAAAACTTGAAAACGTGCAGCCCTAGCTGTGACCTTTGACCCCTGATGTGTGTTTCTGTACAGTTCCTCGTATTAATGCTGCTGTGGCTCATGAAGGAGAAGCAGCTTGTTGTTTAACTGTATGTGTGATTCAGAGTCAGACAGCTGTGTTATTGTGTGTTTCTGTAGGATTGTGTGTGTGGACGTGCGGCTCTCCGCTCCTGTTTAATGACCTTTAATTCACTCAAGAGTTTAATTTGATCGTCTAATCCCTCACTAGTGAACACACACACACACACACACACACACACACACACACACACACACATACACACACTCACTCGCTCCTGTGTTTGACGTCTTTAGTGATCATTATTACTTATTATTTAGTAATATTTTGTATGTAGATGTGTAAGTGTGTGTGTGTGTGTGTGTGTGTGTGAGATGTGGGTTCATGTTGCCTCTAGTGCTCAAGAGATGGTATTGCACATTTATTATGTATAATAATGAATAATGAATTAATATTTCTTTATAATGAATTTAATATTATTTAGTATTAGACATACTGTAGAAAAAATCTAAACATAATATTTAATATTTTTGTTTGAATAATCTTATCAAGTGTTTTCTTAGTCGAGTTGTGTTTTGTCAGATGAGCATGAGCATGCATCAGATGCTTGAAATGGTGATGTGAAGGCAGTGAAGATAAGTCAATATTATCATTACTTTAGATTTTCTCTTTCTTTCTCCTTCTTCAGTTCTCCCTTCACGTGATACGCCCAGTCCAATAGATCCGGACTCCATCCAGGTTCCGATCGGGTACGAGCCCGACCCCGCCGACCTCGCCCTCTCCAGTGTCCCGGGACAGGAAATCTTCGACCCACGCAAACGCAAATTCTCAGCAGAGGAGCTGAAGCCACAGCCCATGATCAAGAAAGCACGCAAGGTCTTCATTCCAGAGGACTTGAAGGTAGAGACACACACTGAAGCATAAAGCACAGAGCAGAGCAGATTCAGGGCCTTGGGAAGATTGAAATTCGGGTTTTACAGCAGATCTAGCTTAAAACATGCAAAGTGACTTTTTTTTGTATAATAATAATAATGACAGCAAGATTTTCATATTATTAGTAGTATTATTGTTATTGTGTGTCTCCAAATGTTTGTGTAACAAAAGTAAAATAAAATAATTTTTTGCAATACTACTAATAATTTTATTTTATTGTTTTTATTTTTTTTATTTAATTTTTTTGTTGTATTCTGTTTCTATTTTCTATTATTATTATTATTATTATTTTGCTATGCACTTTTTCTATTTCTATATTAATTAATGTTGCACAAATATGAATTATTATTAATATTATTTGATAAACCCCATTTAATTTTTTACTATTATGATTATAATTATTATATTTTTAATCAGTTTTTTCTCTTATTTAATTTCCTTAATTTTATAAATTGACATTTACTATACATTATGCATGTATTTAAATGATGTATTATCTATAATTCTTTTGAAAAAGTACTTGCTTTACGTGCGTTATTTTATAAAACTCAAACATAATCACAAGTACCTACTTTAATAGGTTGAAAAAACAGTTTAGTATTAGATAATATATAATATGTAATGCATTGATATTAAAGTTCAGTAAAACCTGAGAGAAAATATCAGTGAAAACAACTATGATCATAAGAGTTCATCGTGACTCGTGAGTCATGTGACTATCTGTTGGCAATAATTGTACATCCGTCCATAAATATCACAAAATGTAAAAACAACAACAACACATAATTCCTGTACTGTTTAAAATTGTTTGTTTTTAAAGGAATTTTTTAATGGAATTTTGGCGTAAGTGAAAATTCCGAACAGAATTTTGTGAGAATAAATAGTTTCTCATTTGCTTCTCCCTCCATCTCCGTGCAGGATGACAGATATTGGGTACGGCGCAGAAAGAACAACATCGCGGCCAAACGCTCCCGTGATGCTCGGCGGCTGAAAGAGAACCAGATCGCCATCCGCGCCGGATTCCTGGAGAAAGAGAACACGGCGCTCCGACAGGAAGTGGCCGATCTGCGGAAGGAACTCGGCCGCTGTAAGAACGTTCTGGCCAAATACGAGGCACGGCACGGCCCTCTGTGAGCCCCTCCCACCTCCACAAACCCCGCCCACATACACAAACGGGACTTCTGCAGCACCTCTTCAAGAAGCGGCGAATTCTCTCTCTTTTTTGTTCACGTTTCTCTTAACACTTTTCTCTTTACAAACCCAGTTTGTTCATAAAAAAAAAATCCTTGTGTACTTTCGCACATTCACTTTTCTCTCTTTCCTTTTATTTGTTTTGTTTGTCCATGTATTCCTTCAACAACGATGGATCGTTTGTCTGGAAATGGGTTTCTCTTGAGTGTTTTATACACCTGTAACACGGACTGATAAATATTTTCCTTGCCGCACAATCACAATCAATTCCTGTCTGTCAATCATCCGCTCGTCCCGCCCCCTCTTCTCAGAAGCCCCGCCCACTTCCTGTTGCTAGAGCTTCTTTATAATGTGTATATTAATGTATTTTAGTTGAATAGCTGTAACACAGCGACACCTTTCGTTCTGTGAAGTGTGTATAACACTAGCTAGCGTCAGAACATGATGTTTGTTTCATTCTTTTCCTATTCTGTGAGTTTTTGTCTGTTTTATTTCATCATTAATTTTAAACCAACACCAGCGTAGTTTTTTTTGCGTCTTTCCTGCTTTGTCCAAGGAGCAATAAGCCTGAAACTCCTCAGAGGGCAAAACACATGAAATGTAAGCTAAAGTTTCTGCAAAGCCTGTGCATAGCACCATCATTTCTGCTGTAGTGCGGAAACTTTCCCTCCAGAAATGCTGAATCCATATTTGTCTGTTTCTCTGCCTGCACTAATGCGTGTTTCACAATCTGATCTGGTGCAATGTTTCTACCTACAATATAATCTGCCTGATAATATTTATGGATTTTTTTTCTCTTTTTCTCTTATTTTTATTTTTATTTTGAATGGAAGATTTTTTTTTTTTTTTTTTTTTTTTTTATATTTAGCTGTTAATAACTAATATTGTTATAGCTGTTCTTATTGTCATGGCTGTATAGTAATTTTTCCTGATTGTTAATTGTTTTATTGGATATTTCAGCATGAATATTGTTTTAAAGCTGCAGCCTAAAGCTAATTGTAAATTGGTCTTTTTGTTTTCTTATTTTTACCCAGAGCATGTTTTAAAATCTTCATTTGTTTTTAACCCCGTACAAACCGATATTTGTAGTGATTTCTGTTCTTTCCTTCTGTTCTGCAGCTTGGCGTGTCTGTCGGCTGTATGACTGGAACGAATGTGTTTTAGGAGGTTTTGAGGCATTCGTTGAGCAGGACGGTGTTGTCTCAAATACTGTGGTTGAAACCCAATCAGTTTGTTTACTGCAGACCAAAAGATACAGCACACAGATTTATTGATAAAACAGAGTTTTAATGTTTATATATATATATATATATATATATATAATATGAAATATATTCTATAAGCTGTTTTGTACAGTATTTTTCCTATATAATACTGTCTGAATATTTTCAAGGCACAACAAATCCAGAGTAGTGCAAGAGAAATATATGATAGCATACTTTATATATCTATTATTCAGAGCTAAGTGACGTAGTGTTTTGATATATTATGAAGTATAATACGGGGAGTAAATGAAAGCCCGTCATCATGTCCTCTGTTTTGGGCATTAAAAACCTTCTGCACCCTTGTATTCAGATAGCCTTTAGTATTCTGTCTCAGGAAACGCTAGCAGCCGGACCTCAAACCATAACTCATTATAAGGATTGAATATTTATATATTGCTGTACATCAGTAGTTTTTGCTTTAGTTTTTTTCAATAGGAAGGAGCTAAATTTTCTCAATCTTACTCACACTCTTGATGCTGTGTAATGAGTTTCATTGCAGATCATTTTACAGTATTGCTATTGGTTCTTTGAATGGAAATCTAAAGGCTATGCTTTTTTTAGTTAATATGAGAGTGTTTTTCGCAGCAGAGTGTTGATATTGAATGTTTACTGCGGCAGCTCTGAGAGCTTTGGCTTGGTTGAATGTTAAAAACATGTCTTGTTGTGTCACTGGGTTGGTCTCGAAGGTCCTGTAAAAGTTTTTCTGATCTGAGATCATTATATTTTTCTGTTTATTCTATTGAAAGATGCAGGGTTTAAAGCCGGGATGGCAGATCTCAGGTCAGAAGTTGCGTCTGATGCGCTGGTGACCTCACTGCAGACAGTAAAAGTCCTCGACTGCCCCGGTTGAGATGTGCACAGATCTGTATTATTGAGGATTGATGGGGATGAAATGATGCTGTTTCTTTTAATTTCCCCTCATGTCTGTTTGTGGTCTAAATGCAGATGTGAGATGCGTGTATAAAGCCCTGTGTAGACTGTTTCTATCTGTACAAAACCGAAATAAATCCAGGGTTAAGACAAACTGCTTCTTGTGAATAATGACCCCCAAACATGCCTCCCCAAGGGCGTGAGGAAGACCCAGCCCAGTTTTCAGTGTTTCAACAGTGTTTCTCTCCTTGCTAGGTGCAATAGACAATAGACTACATATACAGATCATCTTATATTCATTAGATGTAATTCTAATGGCTCATAAATTCATATTTGCAGTTATCCCTGTATTCCAGGGATGGACACAGCAGTGAGATTGTGGGAAATATGTCTCTTTGGGTAAAATTCACTACCTCAGTCCTGAAAGGAAGCTATAAGCAAACTGAACCGGTTTAGTCCAGTGCCTTGAATTACCACAGACGATACCACGCAGGTTTAAACGAGTAGTTGACTTCCAGAGTGAAAATCATGTCTTCGTTTGTTGACTGTTGAACACAAAGAAGATATTTTCAGAAATGTTGGTATACGAACAAGATTGACTTCCATAGTAGAAATAAAAAAATTCCTATGGAAGTCAATTGTGCTCAATAACTGTTCGGATACCAACATTTTCCCAAAATGTTTAATTTTGTGTTCAAGAGAAGAAAGAAACTCATTCAGGGTTGGAACAAGTGGAGGGTGAGTAAATGATGACTGAATTTTCATCCTAAAAAGTGAAGTCCTTTAAATTTTAAACATGACCCTGAGCACAAAACCAGCCATAAGGCAAAATAAAGATTTCCAGCGATGTATGGTTTGTTAGGATCGGACAATATCTGGCCGGGATACAATTATTCGAAAATCTGGAATCTGGGGGTGTAAATTTAAAAAAAAAATGACAAATTCTAAACTTATTTCTATACTATATTATTACTTTTTTAGTTAGATTACTTTGGTACAGTATCTGTTTCTAAATGGTACATTTCTTTAATCATTTAAAAAACATGGAGTGAAACACAAGATGAAATGAACAAACACACGAGTTTCTGCTTGCGTTTATGAACACTTTAGACACTTATCCGGTGTTGGTTGGACACCTTTAGTCTTTATAGTGACCTCAGCACCAGAATGATGTGCGATGAGAACATCAGAAGCGTAAGAGGGGGTTTCGTAGATGGATTTTCAGAAGGTCACTGCAGAATTATGTGTCAAAACGAGATGTAGAAAGATTTGACAAAAAAAAGTCTGTCCCAAAGTACAAGAGCGGATTGAAACAACTCGGTTCATGCGGCCTAAACACATCTCATCAAACATCATAACAATACCCCGACCTGAAGGTAAAAAAAAAAAAAAAAGTGTGTAGAAAACTGGCTTCATATCCTAACTTTCTTTTTCAATTACAGGATGAAAAAAGTTACTATGGATATTCCAACAAGAAAAAACAGACGTTTATTGAGCACAGTGAAATTATTACAAAACAAAAGCTTCAGCTTTGGAGTGAAAACAGTTCAATACGCAAGATTCCTGATTCATATCATATCAGTGCAAAGTCAAAGTGCTATGGAAACCCAACGCATTCACAGTGTCACAGCGTCTCCTGCTGAACCCAGTGAAGGTCCTGGGAGCGAGGAAAGATGATCCTGCGGCATACAGCTGATGTGCATGATGGGACAGTGAGCGTCTTGTTCAGCAGGAGAGATCATGGCTGAAAAAGAAATCTTTCATTCGCCAATATTACACTGTCAATATCCGAGTAGATTTCATGAATCTGTAAAGATCATTTTAGAGTCATATTTCACTTCGAATCAAAACTAAAACCCTTTTTTTTTTTTTGCATTGTGACATTCATGACAATTCTAATGTCATTGGTTAACACTTCTTAATCAAAAACCCATCGAATATTGTGCTGAAATCGAGAAGCATCACAAAGTGTGTCTTTAAGGTGGTCCAGGCGGTGAGAAAAACCATCCTAAAGCATCATAAGCCTTGTTGTGCAGAGAAGCATTCAACATCGTTTCGATCCACCATCAGCCTACAAATGGAGTATCAAAGAGACGAGCTTCTTCCTGTTAGAAAAGTGCAGCATAGAAAAAAAGAGCTGAAAGAGCAGAAACACGGGGGAAGGAGACGCCAGGAGTGTAGAAAACCACCAGTGCATTCGTAGAAAACAACTAGACGCACATCTGAAGTAAAAACCCAGTGAGTTGAGATGCAAAAATATAGATTTGATACCAAAAGTTGCACGAGTAAAGAAAAGTAATTCACTACAGTTGATATGAAACTGCTACTGAGTGTGAGTGTGGGACTGAATGCATATTAAAAAGAATCACAATTCATCTGCTTCCAGCAGAATATATTTACATAATACTGAAGAAAATGGGAAAACACACAAACATTGCTGTCTAGTTGCAACTGTGGCAAATGTGCATTCAGGACACACACACACACACACACACACTTGACTGCTTCCAGTTGGTTAGAAAAACCGTAAACATTGCATGGTCGTTCTGTTAAACTGTGAGTGTTCGGAGCATCCGGCTGAGATGTTCTGGTGATGGAGAAGGAAAGAGGAAGAGGAGGCAGGAGTGGTGCTCAAGCATCCCTGATGTCCTCCAGCGAGGGACTGTGGTACAGGTACTCATAGATGGCGTAATAGTGGATGGCGGCAGCAAGAGCCACGAATATGTGCCAGATGGCATGAGCGAATGGAATCACGCCGTCCGATTTGAAGAAGACGACACCCAGGCAGTAGACCAAGCCTCCGAACGCCAGCTCATACAGCCCGTCTGTGTTATTCTGATCAAAACACGAACGACACACAGTCACTGACATGGAAATCAGTGAATAATGTTGTGTTTTTACACATTTGACATATTGACAGCAGACAAAAATCATCCACCAAGGGTTTAAAAGGGAACACTGATGCCGTAGAATAACCATTTTTGGTTCCCTAAAGAACCTTTGCATGTTCAGTTCTTAATAGAACCATTTTTTTTCTTAGCGTGAAAAACATTTTGTTGGTCACAGAGCTTATTTTCTGAAATAATCCAAAAGCCAAAGGAAAATTTGAGTTTTGAATGCAGGGAGTTTTATTTGGTGACCCTAAGTGTTTTCAACCAAGTGTAACTACTGCTCCAAACCACAAGGTGGCATCAGTGTCTCTGTGTGTGTGTGTGTGTGTGTGTGTGTGTGTCCAACAGCCATATGAATCCAAAGCAAAGATTGTGTTTTAGTTCAATAGTGTTTGAATTTCAGAGCACCCTTGTGCGCTTACTACACTAAACCTTAATTGTATTGTATAATGCATACTGTGCACAGGTGCTGTATTTATACTATACTTGAAAGGATGAATCTCACAAAACCTGTCAAACCATGCCTGGATTATTTTTCATATATTTTCATATATTTATATTTTATTGTGTTTTAGGACTACTAAGATTTCTTGTTACATTGTTCTCAATTAATGTAGTATATGTCTAACACAACCTAAACTTTTTTTTTTTTAATTGGCCACAAAGCAGGTGTTGATCTATTCTAATCAGGAGTGTCAGTTACAGGAAACACCTGATGTGACTCTAAACGGTGAAAATCCCAGATCGTCTCCCTCACAGTGATGATGGATGTGTCAGGTGTGACAGGTTAACATGAACAGCCTGAGGACTGAAGCTGGGCAGATTTCATTCAGGGGAACATTCTCACCTCGTCAAACATCATGCTGACTAAACAACTCGTTTCCTTCACATCCATAATTCAGTCATTTACAGCCGTTTGTTAATGCTTAATGCAATATAATTAGGATATTTACATCCCCCGCAGTGACACCTCCTACATGAGCTTTAAATGGTCAGGTTAATTAGGGGTCTGCTAATTAGCACTTGGCCTTATGGATCAGATTAAGTTGATGAGCTCAACAGGAAATGAGCTCACAGACTCACCATTGAGGTCACCACCAGCGCAGGAAAGAAGCCCATGGTCAGATAAAACGCCAGCTCCACTAACTTATACCTGCACAAACACACACTTCATTATCACACAGATAAATGATGACAATCAAACATCTCTTTCACTTACGAGGAAGTTCTACAGGTAAATATTAGTAATTGAGTTCATTGTCTGTTGTGTGTTTAATTACCCATTTACACTTTAAGAAATTACTTATTTAAAATAAACCTTGAAAACAAATAAATATAATATATAATTGTATATATTAAAGGACGTATAAACCAATATTGCAAATAAAACTTTCAAGTATTTGGTAAATATTTGAATATAAAAATAATAATTATTATTTATTTTTATTTAAAAAAAATATAAATAATACAAATTATATTTTAATAATTATTTTAATATAACTTGGGTGGCTGTATGTGACTTTTAAATGTAAAATAACTTCACTTATCTTAAATAAATCACAAGCTACTGAAGCCCGTTTCCACCACTGAATAAAAACTAAAACGTTTTTTAAACAAACAATTTTTCGTACAAGACATTTTTCCTAATAATTGCGCGATACAAACTTGCAATTCTGACTTTTTTTTTCTTAGAATTGCATGATACAAACTCGTAATTTTGAGTTACTCATAATTGTGAGATATAAACTCGCAATTGCGAGACAGTCACAATTTTGAGAAATTTGCGAGTTGATATCATGCAATTATGAGAAAAAAAGTTCAGAGTTTTGATCGCAATTCTGACTTTATATCTCCCAATTGTGAGTTTATAAAGTATCTCGCAATTATGATTTTTTTTACTTGCAATTGCGAGTTTTTATCATGCAATTATGAGGAAAAAAAAGAATTTTGAGGGAAAAGTCAGTTACATTTTTATTCATTGGCAGAAATGGGCTTCCATAACAAGTTGTACATTTAACAAACAAAAAAATGTAACACTCTGTGCATGTTGATTATCAGTCTTGCCCATAATTAAAGTGTTGCACATAACACTTTTAAGCATTTTTTATTTTTATTTTAATATTTTGTATATTAATAATAATTGTATAAAAAAAACTATTAACAAATAATACAAATTATAATTTTCATATTTAATAATTTGTTTGAAATACACATGTCGTCTCTTGGGTGGCTATACTGCATGTGACTATCAAATTCAACTTAGTCTAGTTGTACATAGAAAAAACACTTTGCGTGTGTTAATGATCAATTTAGCATAATTAAGGCATTAAGTTGAAGTCAAACGTACTTTTCGTGGTAGTTAAACACATAGATGGTCCCGGCGGCCGCCATCAGCCACACGAACCAGCGCATGTGAGCGGCGACAGGCCCGAGCTCCCGCAGATTGAGCCTGGGACAAAAACACATCCTCATCAGTGCTCATCACGTGTGTAACCGTAACACACACACACACACACCCTGCTGATCCAACTACACCAGCCACGTCTGATTCGTTATCAATACACAGCATCCAAACAGTCTGATCTTCATGAAGTGTCAGACACAAACCATGGCATTCTTTGAACAAATGCAGGGAAATATTGTGGTAAATCATTCAGAGGCGTAGTGTGCTATAAATCAAATCTCAATTAACTTCAATATAGATCATTAGCCTACTTGCACATAATATTGCAGATACTTTATACTTAATATAAGCATTCATACATATAATATAAAGTTGGATACATGAGTACATATTTACTATATAGCAAATCTCCAAATCTGTTTAATTGCTCATTTCGTTGCAAAATGTAAAGTATATTATTACCGTAATACCGTGAAGATGTTTCTACGTTACACATGGTTTTGTATGGTTTCCCTAAGCGGCCAAAGTTAATTAAAGATGCTCTTTAACAAGGGTTAAATCTCACTTTACTCCTGTGCTTGAGTTCTAAAGCTCGCTGTATTATTCACGCTCGCAGAGAAAAGCGTGCAACCGCTGCGGCCGCGTCAGATGACAGTTTTTTAACTGCTAGCAAAAAAATGTGTTATCAGGCCAATAACTTCACAGAAACACGCTGAAAGGAGAAAAAAATGACTCGTGTGAATGCACGACTGTACTTCTGCAAGTGCAAGATTGTTAGATAGGAGATACAGTTAAACATTAAACGAGGAAATGCATCGCTTGTGGATCCAGAAGCTTATACATTACACAGAGGCAAAGACTATATGGCATATTTAACATTAGAAAAAGTACCATAGTACTGAATGCTTACCATTTACCTCATTTATACGCTCCAATATTTCTTGAAAGAATTTGATACTTTTATTCAGCAAGGATGCATTAAATTGATCAAAACTGACAGTTAAGACAATTTTATGAAATAATCATATTTCAAATAATATGACACTGAAGACTGGAGTATTGATGCTGAAAATTCAGCTTTGATCACGGGAATAAAATTGCATTTTACATGATGTTCACATAGAAAACAGTTATTTTAAACTGTAATAATATTTCACAATTTTACTGTATTTTTGATCAAATAAATGCAGCCTTGGTGAGCAGAAGAGACTTTTTAAAAGAAAAATCGTACTGATCCCAAACATGGTGTTATGGTGTCCAATAAGACAAGATAATTTAAATATAAATATGCATTTAATTTTGGAATTCTCTGAAGTGATTTAAATATGACAGAAATGTGTGAAGAACCGTACCATGGTGTGTAAGAAGCAGCGATAAAGAAGTATATGACGACTCTGTCACACATGTGGAAGCAGTGCTCCATGGTCCTGAAAACACACAGACAGTATCGATGTAAAGAGCTTGTCTGCCATATACACAGAAAATGCTATTTATATGAATATTAGAGTTCATCAATAGAACATTTATAGAATCAAACACGAAGGATGCTTTCTTTGAAGTGGTTCATGAATACTAAAGAACAACTAAATGGTTTTCAATGTAGCATTACATCACTTGTTCATCAATGGATGCTCTGTGGTGAATGGGTGCCGTCAGAATGAGAGTCGAAACAGCTGATTAAAACATCACAATAATCCACAAGTAATCCACACCGCTCCAGTCCATCAGTTAATGTCTTCTGTTTTTATAGTTGTTGACTTTAAACCATTGCTTCTGGCCAATATATGAGTCCATAATGGAAAAAGTTAATCTCCCGTTGTCTCCCGTTTAGACTCTCATTCTGACGGCACCCATTCACTGCAGAGCATCCATTGATGACCAATTGATGTAATGCTACATTTCTCCAAATCGGTTCTCAACAGACTCATCTACATCTTGAATGGCCTGAGGATTAGTTGATATTAATCATATTTTTGTATGACCTCTTCCTGTAATGCAGTGACACTCATGATACAGTAATTTAAAGATTCAGTCCTGCATCTAAATGTCACTCCCACAGTTCTGTGTGATGCTGTCCGACCGCAAACACACCGCATGTGGCTCTTTTTCCAGGAAATGATGTGAAAGACCGTGGAGACGAGGAACAGAGCGATCAGACCCATGCCGTAGACCCAGGCCGTGATCCGCTCCCAGCGGTCATCTGACAGCCGGTGTAAGAGAGCCATCCCCACGAACGCCGGCACAATCAGCAGCTGCAGAGGTAAGCGTTTCATACATAACATTAGGAATGTCACATCTTCACGACTCCAAATGAGCATTCAGGTGGATCTCTGTGATTGTGTTCATTAAAGAGTGAAGGTTCGTTACCGCGTGGGTGTAGCAGTTGGCCGCGTGCTCATAACACGTGGGCCGGTAACGGCAGTTTGCACTCGCCCGGGTGTTCATAAACCTGAAACACAACAAACAGTGCATTCCTATTCAGTAACAAACCAGAAAACAGACCGATTCCATCTGATGCATGCTTGGACCAGTGTTATTGTCGTTAACAAATTATTTGTAAAAATGCATGTTTACTGGGAGCATACCAAAAGTGGTCACACTTTATTTTAGGGTCCAATTCTCAGTATTAACTAACCATTAACTGTGACTTTTGTCTCAATTAATTCCTTATTTGCTGCTTATTAATAGTTTATAAGGTAGTTGTTAAGTTTAGGGTATTGGGCAGGATTATGGATGCCATGATTATATGTACTTTATAAGCACTAATAAACAGCCAATATGTTAATAATACACATGCTAATAAGCAACTACTTATTAGTGTGAATTGGACCCTACTCTAAAGTGTTACCAAAAAAGTTAACTAAAAAAATAAAATATAATAATATAAATATTCCAGTTAGTTGCCAAAGTACTAAAATTACAAACACTAAAGCTGAAAATAACTTAAAAAATTAAAACAATCCATACAAAAATTAATGACTTTAAAAAAGTATATATATATATATATATATATATATATATATATATATATACATGCATACATACATACATACATACATATATATTATTATTTTTTTTTTTAGATTTAAAAATCATATTAATAAAACAGACAAAAGCACAGAACAAAATTAATAAAACTGTATCTACAATTAAAGTGAAAACTGAAAATACTAAAATAAAAATTTATTTGAAATACTAATAGATAATATAATACTACATTACTGATATTAAACGCCATTATGGAATGATCGGACTAATGTAGTGACCAAAATTAAATTAAATAATTTTATGCAGAAGCATTAGATCAGAATTTTTTCATGACAAATATATTTCCAAAATATACACTCCAACATTTCTATGTGATGATAACAATCTAGACTCAATTAAATGCTTGTTAAGAGACAGTGTCTGTCATTTATTCTTCTGTATCAGTCTAAAATATAAATGGAAAATGTGTACAGAAAACATAGGCATGTGTTTATGAGCGTAGATAGCACTAGTCCCAGATCTTCCTCTATCACTGATGAGGATCTCCATCAGCACACGGACACCAGCCGGAGGACGAAAGCTCATATTCTGCAGTGTGACTCATTCAGATGTGCTGCTTCTCTCAGGTGTGTTTCCTCGTTTGTGTTATTCAGTCCTAAACTCCTCAAGGATGCAGCATTGATGTCAAACATGGTGTGCATGCTCACTGAAAACAAACATGCATCCGTATCCATGCTGCATTCCCTGTGTCCCAATTCTGACACTGCTGCTGTTTGGAGAGCAGATATCAGACCAGAAAACCACAATCAGACTGCATAGAGAATCTGATTTCAAAGCAACGTCTGAGCTCTAAACTGAGCATTTCTCTGGCATGATCAGACCACAGGGCATGTTTGAACTTAATTTAGGTTTTGATCCATGAATAAAGCATGCATCTATAAGAGAATAACAACTAATGGCATAGGAATAACATCTGTTACTGCATAAAGAGATCAGGTCACAGGACGAGCTTCGTTCTCAGTGCATAGTCTGATTCCTGCATCCCAAACAAAGTTCATGGTCTGATCTGTGATTGTACAGCATATAGCCAACAAACACATGATCTGTAATCTATGCATGGTTTGATCGCCAAATAGAAAGACAATAAGCCCTTATTGGCTTGATTTGCACTGTCTGGTCTCTAAATAGAGAATACAGAGTGAGTAAAATGCATGTTCTGCTATGTATGCATGATCTGAACACATTAATAAAGATCATGCATTGAAATAAAAGCATCACATGAGGATGTGCCTGTATGTCAGTGAGCTGTCTGATCTCAACATGGCACAAAATCAATAGAGATGCATCTGATCTGATCTCTGGATATAGTTTACAAGAACAAACATCCTCTATGAATAAAGATATAACCAGCACTAACTGAGAGACAAGACAGAGCATCGCAATCGGACCCGTTCGCCTCTGCACTCACCTCTGGAAACTATTAACCCTCTTCATCTCGCTAATTCACGAATAAACACACAGTAAATGGATCAGATGATGAATATGAATCAGATGTCCGAGGCCTGCGACGAAATCCCTATTCACAAAAAATCAATCCCCGGTCGAAACGAAACGCGTCCTTGCCACCACAACTGCTCAGATACACCCGAAATCATCCGTAAGAGTCCGTCCTGTCACATCATCCCATCTCGCGCCCGATCCCTCTCTCATTCTGTGCCTGACTGTACCCGGAATTGTACATTTTAAGATTTTTTTCTCGGTACACTTGATTGACGGGGCTTTCAGCCAATGGGAGCATGGTTGACGTGAGGCGGTCGATGCGCTCAACCAATCATCGGCGGGAATGATAAGGCTTTGTTTGATGAAACAATGGAGGGCGGGGCGTACGGTGTCGAAAGAGTTTCCATACTTGTCGAAGTGTGTCCTGTTATTCAAAAGTGACACTGAAACTATAACTATAACTATTAAGTGTAACTGTAACCTAAACTTAATGACGTGAGCAGCATACCAGCTTTAGGCTACTTTTTATTTCTCAAATGTTCTGTCTGGACATGTGCAACCTTGGAGTACCTCCATGGTATTTGCATGTGGTAATCACTGACCGCTTTGGTGTCCAAGGACACATTTAATAGTCAATACTATCAAGTAGCCTAGGCTAGCATGTAAATGCTATGGTATATGGACATACTAACCATCCACTTTCAAAGCATGTGGTTTACCAGGTGATACAATAGACCTCCATCTGCCGTTTTGTAGGTGTACGCCTCTGATCTTCTGATATCATCAAATTGACATCATTGCTATGAGTGCCTTTCTCTCAAAAAAAAAAAAATTAAAAAAAAATGGAGAAATTGAAAAATGGGGACATGTAATACTTGTGTCATACCCATGTCATTATACAGAGTTGTGTCCTGATATGTCACAAAAACAAGAACACACACGCACACACACACACACAATATGTGATGGAATACATGTTGCAACTAATGCTGAAAGCAAATTTGCACAATATTAATGTGAAACAGTGTGTTTGGTTGAAGAGCCACCGTGGCTTTTCCAGGAAAAAAAAAAATTGTATTGAAACATCCTTCAGAAATGAAGTTTTCTTGTTCTGAGAGAAGCTGTCAAATTGTTTTTCATTGGTGCAAGCATAAATCATAGTTTTCCTTAAAGTAGGCTACTGTTGTATACCATGCAAGAACTTTGTTGAATATTAATATGGTAATAATTCAGAACCATGTCAACATGTAACAACATCTATTAACTGCACTGCAGACTGATTTGCCTGTCTGACTGAAGGTCTAATCACCTCTTAAGAAAAATATGTTCTAAGAACGTTTTGTTAAAGTTATGAAAATGTTACGTCTGAATGTTCTAGGACGTTTTTAAAACTAAAATGTTTGGTTATGTGAATGTTAGAGACATCGTTAAGGGAATGTTCCATTTTAGAATTTAGCAAACATTGTGTGAATGTCACTTTTAGAATGTTCTCTGAACCATCTGAAATAAGGAGTAATGTATAAAAAAAAAAAAAAAAAAACACTTTACTCCAACTAAACTGTTTCAGAAACTCATTCCAAACGACGTTCCTGTGCTAACATTTTGAGAACATTATTAAAGACCAGATAACTTTGAACAAATATCCTATCAATATAACTAAAACGATGTTTGTTTGTAACATTTAGAGAACCTTACCAGAAAAGGTTCTCTAGAAAGGTTCTCTTAACGTTATGCGCAAACATTCTTAATTGAACATGCATTCAAAGTTATCATGGTCTTTAATAATGTTCTTAAAAAGTAAACACAAATACTTTGTTCATGGTCATTTTTTTCTGTAACGGTGTAGTTGGACGTTCCTTTACGGTGTTTTTTTTTATATACATAAAAGTTACGTTTTTTTTTTTTTTTTTTTTTTAATGCTCTGAGAACATTCAGAAATAAAATTGTCATAACTCAATGGGAACGTTAGCAAAATGTTCTCACTCCATTCTGACAGTGGCCATATGTCTGCATTTAAACCCTTCATCAGAACGGTTCTTTCCTGTGGTACAGTTACATCCCACAATGCACCAGAAATAGAATTGAGCATGTGCGTTTATGCAAACTGCAATAATTGCGTGGTAGTCAAAACCAAAAGAGCCCGGCTCCAAAACATAGCAGCATGCTCTTGATGCTGGAATAAATCCAGTGCGGCTCGAGGAAGTAAAGAGGGATAGATAAACCAGGGGAATTACACTAAGACACTAACAGGAAAGCTGATCCTTCTCTTCCTCCTTGTAATCTTTCATGACGTATTTACAGTCAAATCTTCTGTTCCTGTCTGCAAACATTAAGATACGGAGCCAACAAATGTTATGATCTAAGAACGTTTTTCTAATAGTTTTCAAAATGTTACTTCTGAATGTTCTAGAAGTTCCATATGTTAAATGTTCTATACTGTATTATGCGAATATTAAAAGGATAGTTCACCCAAAAAAATGAAAATACTTTAATTTACAGTTTTACAACCCTGTTTAAGCCTATTTCTTCCGCTAAGCACAAAATATATTTTGGAGATTGTTGGTAACCAAACAGTTGACTGTAGCCACTGACTATGTTTTTCCAGACTATGGTTCCCGTCAACAATTTGGTTGACAAAATTCTTCAAAATATCAACAGCTGTAAGAAATTCATACAGGTTTAAACAGCATTGGGGGAGCAAATGATGACAGAATTTTCATTCTTGGGTGAACTATCCGATTGAAGGGAACATCCCATTTTATAATTGTTTCAATTATGGGATTGTTACTTTTGATGCTTCTCAGAACATTCTGAAACAAATATAGTGATATTTAAAATCATGAGATGACTTAAAATTTCAGAAATGCAATGAATAACATTTCAGTGCTAACATTATTAAAAATGACTTAACTCCTCAGCTAACAAAAATAAATCTGACTGTTCTAAGAATGTTTCGCCATCGTGTCAAGTTACAAAATATGCAAATCATAAATGTTTTTAAAACCATTTTTTTCTTGGTTAGATACCCTAATGGTAACGTATACCTAATTTTCATATTATAAAGTCACCAAACAAACAATATTTTTCACCTTGTCTAGTGGTAAAGGTATAGAGGGACTAGAAAATGAAAGTACACCCCGACGTGTTCCCTGAGGCAAACATCTCTCATTACTCTTTCATGGACTGCGGTGACGTAACAGAAGAGGCCGCCTGAGAGGAGATGATAGCAGTTAATAGAGCTGGGACAAACATGCTGACAGACCTGGAGCCCCAAACACAGCACTGACCTCCCAGAATCCTCTCTGTCTGTCCCCTGACAACACTGACAGAACCTGTCAGGACCGTCCTGCATCAAGCATGCTCTCTTGAGCCTATTTCTGTCCCAGGTCTGTCTTCAGTCAGTTGTTCCCTTGCATTGAAATAATACCAACCAAAACTCTATTCTAGCTAACAGAGCTAATGCTGTGTGTGTGTGTGTGTGTGTGTGTGTCAATGATGGTTCAACAGCAATTTGATTGTGTTAAATTATCATATCTAATCAACACTGCTGTGAGCTGGCAAGCATTTTTATGATGCTTTATTTGAATAAATGATGCATAAGGGCCTACACACAGAAGTGTCCCATGCTAGCCATAATTTGCATTAATAGTAGCCTAACTAGTTATACAACCGTTCAAAAGTTTGAGGTTGGTAAAAAAAAAGTTGGTTTTTAAATTAAAAAGGTTTTTGGTTTTTGAAAGAAGTCAATTTCAAAGAAGTGTTTTCTATGTGAATCGGTTAAAATACAATTAATTCCTGTGATCAAAGCTCAATTTTCAGCATCAATATTCCAGTCTTCAGTGATCCTTCAGAAAGCACTCTATAGAAAAATATTATAATATGCTGATTTGCTTCATATCTTTTTGTGAAAACGGTGGTACATAATTTTTTTATGTATTAAAAGTATCAATGTATTAAAAAATAAATCTTACTGAACAAACCTTTTAACAGTACAGTGTTACTACTGAAGAAAAACAAAACAAAAACATATTAAATTAATTATGGCTGCAGCAACTAATCAATAAATAATCAGCACTGGCAGAAGTTGACTAACGACTAAGTTGGGTAATTTTTATAAATCCATTATATATTTTTAAATGTATTATAATTGTTATGATTTAAATATTTTATAAAATTTATTATTGCTTTTTTTTTTGCATATAATGTATTGCTTATATTTAGATTTTTACTCATTTTATAGCCTTCACTTTGTTTGTAGGACAAGATTTTCATTTTAAAACATAAAGTGTGGTTTCATTCCACCAACTGATTAATCAAACAATTAGTTGCATCTCTAAAATGTATTTTATGCCTTAGGTGTTTATAAATATCTAATCCTGTAATATATGTCCTGCATTCATTTAAGTGTCTCCCCTCTGAGAAAACGAAGAATAAAAATAGCTAGTAAGTACGTAGTAGCATGACGAGAAGCTCAGCGGCTATAATGGGGTCAAGACCCCTGTGACAAAACAGCGAGTCAAACCCTCACGGCACATCCAAAGAAAAACATTGAAAAGTTTCAGTTTAACCTCTAAACAACCTCAGCTGTGGTTTCCTGATGCATAATCTAATCCACAAGCCAATGAGATCAATGTGTGTGAGCCGTCAACTCAGAATAGATGCGGGATGTTCATAAACCAATCACCGGCACAGAAACGTCTGACCTCCATTTCACTGATTCATGGGTCAAACAAAAAGACTCTTTGCTCTCTTATAGCTCTGGAGACTTAATGACATTGTCTGTTACATCACATTTAAACACCAGATCTGTCTCAGATGTTTCTCCAGAAACAGTCAACAGTTAGCTAAGAATGTTTGTAATTTTAATGTAAAAGACTGTATTGTGATCACCTGCTAATTGGCTAATAAGTTCCTCCCAAATTTAGTTTATAAAAATGTGAGGACATTGTTTTAACGTTTCTATAGCGGTTGAAATGTCCAATCTTAAACGTTACATAAACGTTTCTTACAGCGTTCTGCTAACTTTATTTATCAATTACTAACATTATTCAAACCTTTTTTAAGAACTTTTGAATAGTTATTATCTTTTTTGTCATGATTCGAATGTTATTTAAACGTTTCTTATATTGTTCTACTAACTTTTTCACCCAACATATACAATTTTTTGTATAAATTTTACATTTAAAAAAGTTTTGTGATTAAAATGTTATTCAAAAGTGACTAAAATGTTTCTTAAAATTAAGTCCTAATTTTATTTCTACTCAAAGTATAACGTTATTTTAACGTTTGTTTAAAGCTTACAAAAACATTTCTTAGAACATTCAAGTACAAATAACATAATTCCAAGAATGTTGTTTAAATATGTTTTCTCTCAAAATTAAGAGAATGTACACCAAATATCAATAAGGATGTTCAATACATATTATTTTAAGAATGTTTTGTCCTTGACTTCTTAAAAACAATCAACATTAGTATAAGTGAGTGTAAGTTGTGAGGGAACGCTTTAAGTAATTTTACAGTAAAGTACTGTAAAATGTACAGAATTTTGGAAGTAAATGCGAACAATCATTTTATAATTAACAGTGAAAAATCCCCAGCGTAAGATTAATTTACCATACATTTGAGTACAGTCCTAAAATGTTGCTACAGTTAACGGTAAAGATCTGGCAAGCTGCATTTCTTTACCGTACATTTCACTGAGTGTTCAAATCATTAAATCCTGAAAGAATCGTTTAGGTGCACACTAATGTTAGATTTCGGTTCCCAGAACGAGAACAAACCTCCTCTTGTTCTCCGCTGAATCTCAAAGCTGTTCAAGAAAAACAGATGAGATATTGAGATGGTTTTTTTGTTGTTGTTGTACTCACCGTTTCTCCTGCTAATCCAATCCTGACATGATTCAATCTCGCACAGAAGTTATGAGTTATAAAAAAGATGTTTTATGCAAGTTATAAAATGATAGATACACTTTGTGTATGTACAGTACATAGAAAAGATAACGTGTGCTGTTGAGCAGCTGTTCTCAGTCCGTCTCCTTCCAGTCTGTCAGACCAAAGTACTCTTTTTCTCTGCACCAGGAGGGTCGTAACTGGTCATCATCTTGTTCTGGTCCCACCTGGCATTGGCGGGGGAACTCTGCATGACCACCAGCCGGATGGGAGCGGTGTTGATGTTGGGCTCGGGGTCGGGTGCGTACTCCTTGGTGGGGTCCTTGCCCTGGCAGTCGTAGAGGATGCAGGAGATGAGGAAGACGAGGAGGAGGATGACATAGCTGGCGATCAGGATGATGAGGTTGAGGGTGACCGGGTCTATCTCCACATCGTCAGCGATGAAGCTCATGTTGGCGGCGGGACGGTGAAGGACTGAGACGTGAGGAGTGTGAGCTGTATATCAGCACAGATAGACCTGTGAGGGATTAGTTGACACAAATCTCTCTCTCGTTCTGTCTCTCTCTCCTTCACTGTCTGTCTGTCTCCCGAATCAATTCAGTGCTCTATTGGCACATTGACTAATAATCGTAAATCTGTATCGCTAGAGCATTTACAGCTTATGTCTGTTTCAGTTTTAATGTGTTTTATTGGCATCACAAACAACGTTTGTACTGCCAAAGCATTTGCAGATGAGTTGAATATTAGGACAAAATAAAAATAGTGCATAACAGCGCCCTGATAATACAGTGTTTAACGGACAAAGAAAGATCAAAAGGGTGGTGTTTTACGATAAAAACAGTTTATGGGTCTAAAAATACTTTAATAAACGGCAGACGTCTTACATTTAGCTTCTTCAGTATGTAGAACAAGACTGGATGAAGAAATCAGGAGTCCAGTCTGAAAGTAACTATAGCTCATATTCAGATTTATACACATAGACCTAATGGTTGGGGGTCCATTAGACCCTTATGTTTTTAAGGCTGCATTTATTTATTCAGAAATATAGTACAAATCTTAAAACAGGCACAATTTAAAAATAACTGTTTTCTATTTGAATACACTGTGAAAAGTAGTTTACTTCTTTGATCAAAGCTGTATTCTCAGCATCATTGCTCCAGTCTTCAGTGTCACATGATCCTTCAGAAATCATTCTGATATGATGATATGCTGCTCAAGAAACTTTCAGATTATTATCAATGTTGAAAACAGTTGTGCTTCTTCATATTCTTGTGAAAAAAAAATTGTTTAATATATAAATCTTGGATAAATATAAAGTTCAAAAGAACTGATTTTTTTTTAGTTCTTTTTTTTTTAGTTTTTTGGTACAGAAATCTTGTTGAGAATTGACTTCATAAACTAAAATCACTGTACGCATATGCATATATATATATTTGTAAAAGCATAAATGGATGTATAAAATTGGTTTTCCAGTGACTCCAGCGAAACATTATTGCAGCCTGAAATCTAGGGTTTGATGGAGATGTTTTCTGTGTTTAATGTCTTTAAGTCACACAGACTGTGTGTGTGTGTGTGTGTGTGTGTGTGTGTGTGTGTGTGTGTGTGTAATACAGCACAGGGCTCCTGTGTAATCCTAATCTTGATTGTGAGGAGGGATTGAACCATCTGTTTCAGCTGTGTTCACGTTAATCTATCAGGCGTATGACAGAGAGAGACAATGTTGTCATCCTCAACTAAGACAACAGAAATAACCCTAACCCTTACTGAGTCTAAACTACAATGCAACTGAAAGCTTGAAGATGCAAAGAAACAAAGAATGTAAGACAACCTGAGCATAAACTAAAATGCATCCAAAATGCAATTAATAAATAAAATAAATAAAGAAATGTAAATAATATATATATATATATATATATATATATATATATATATATATATATATATATATATATATATATATATATATAAAAGGCACTGAAATCTAAAAATAACAAACTATAAAGAAGTCTAAAATGCAAAAAAAAAAAAAAGGAAGAAAAGAAACCACTTAAAAACAAATTAATCAAATAATCTATTCACTGTAAATAAATCATTAGAAAACACACAAACACACATGCAGCAATCAAATTATCTAATCACTTTAAATGTTTCCTGTTTAGGGACAAAGATACATTCTAATGCTTAAAACATTGTAGAAAAACAGACTACTTTGGTGAATTTTAGTCATTTTAATTTGAATACAAATAATTTAGTTGAATTAGATTTTTTAAATGTTATGGTGATGAATGGGCAAATGCAAAAAAATAAATAATAATAATAATAAAATAAAACACCACACCCTGTTAATCATATCAGTCTCTTATTGCTAATTACATCAGGGGGAAATAAATGGGACATTAATGGTGCAGATGTTTTAGCAATACAAGGCCTAGCAAATCAAAATCTGAATTTAAATCTGACAAACAGCCAGAGACAGACATAAATAGATGAATTTACAGATGAGAACTGGTGTAATTCGTGCAGATCTTTGACCGTGACAGCACTGCATTCAGTACAATATCTTAGCAGCAGAGGGCAGAAGAGCTCACAGGGCCTCAGTCCTGAAGAACACGTGAATCAGCTTCGAGCAGATACAAGCACTTCTAAAACAGAATTAAGATCTTGTGTTATTCACAATGCTGCAGTGAAAGTACAATGAGTTCATGAAATGTAGGATTTATTTTGGATGCAAAAGCCACTGAACATGACACTTTAATACTTTAGTTCTTAATACTGGAGGTTTAATCACATCACTAACTTTACTATGAGCACCACTAATGACTGTTAATAAATAGAGGAGCTCTGATGGCTCTCGGCCTGAAGAGCAGATTGTTGCCTTCATTCACTCAGCAGACATTATCAAACTGATAAGTGAAAACTCTTGAGAGACGGCGGCACCACAACATCTGTGCATGCATTTTGGAATAACAAGCTGTTTTTCAGGCAGTCAGACATTTATTTAATGAATAAGCAGGAATGTTTTATGCCATATCAGTTTGTGTATTCAGAAGTGCTGGTGGAGTCTATCCTGTCTGTGGTGCCAAACTCCAGAAAGAGAGACGGTGAATGTTTTACCTTCAGCCTCCAGGATATCAGGTTTGATAATGTCAGAATTCAGACTTTATTTTTGACTGACATGCATAAACCAAGCCGCCCTCTCTTCCACGTCAGTACCCCAATTCTGCGTCCTGTCGCATAAAGAGTTTGTCACGTTTATTCCTGTTCCTGCATCCGTGTGCTACTGTGCCAAATACATTTTTCCTCTCTCGCAGTTCCCTGATTGTTTTCATGAAAGTGACATTTTACAATTATTAGGCTACTTGTAAAATCGGTTTGTGAATTAAAAAAAGAAGAAGCTCTATTCGATTATTTTCAATAAATTAGAAAATTAGACTGCAAAGCTATGGTTGTTTTGTGAATCGTAAAAAAGAATCGATTCTTTTCAATGAGTCGGTCAGTTTGGACCACAAAACAATAGTTTTTTTAATCGCAAAAGAATCGTTCAATGAATCAGTCAAATCGGTTTGCAAAGCAGTCTGAACAAATTCCGTCACACGATTACTAATTTGCATAAAATGTGTGTAGTATGATGATATTTTTCATACAAACTGTGCAGCAATCATTGGCTGTGCACAGAAAGGCCAGCTGCATTGTGGGTCAGAACTGAAATTGAACACTGAATTGCAACATCTGACTTGCATGTGTGTGTGCTTTTTTCTTACCCTAGAGTTCACAGGGAACGTTGACATGAATCATGTGAAAGTGTCTTGAAACCCTTAGAAAGCATTTTATTTCCTTGAGGTCAAAGACAGGCTTTCTCAAAGTCTTTGGCAGCAGTTTGCGTCGGAGGACATTTGGTCATTAATGACGATAAACCAAAAAGACTGATATCAGGGGTTCACCAGACTGAAATTCTTTTGCTTAATCCAATTTCACACTCATTGAGACCCGATAAACTAACATTTGTAAGCTTCGTTGGAAGGAAAAGCACAAACACATCTACAGTTTGCTTGGAAATTTCTGTGCAGTTTCCAAAAACACATGAATTGTCAGAGATTTCCAAATGAACTGAAAAGAGCCGTATGTGTTTTTCCTGAGAGTCTGGCATGGCTGTAGGAGAGAAGCACAGAGCTGTGTGTGTGTGTGTGTGTGTGTGTGTGTGAACTGCTCTGAGCCTATTCATTCTGAACTGTGGAGATGGGTCCATTAGACATGGGTTGCGAGACCTATTCGATTATGAGAGAGAGAGACTGAACATTATACTCTGAATGTTCACACACACCTTCCAGTACAGAATACATCTGTGTTAATGAATAAACAAAATAAAATATAGGCCTATTTTACAAAGTGTTTTACAATACCAAAGTCAGTAAAATTGATTTGTATCATATTAATACGGTTGGTATTTTTTATTTAAATTTTTTTTGTATTATTATTGGCCCAAGTAAAAAAATAATTTTTTTTTTTTTTTTTTTTACAAATGTTCATGTTTCTATCAGAGATATGGTTCATCCAAAAATTATATTTCTACTGTATACAAATATACTGATGAAAAATGGGTTCGGAGGATTTATTTCCCAAATCGCAAATAATTATTCATTCTAGTTGATTCTTTTCAGTGAATCGGTTCACAAAATTGTCAGAAAGATTTGCTTTGTGAATCACAAAAGAATCGTTCGTTCTAGGTTATTCTTTTGACTGAATTGGTCAAATCAGTTGGTAGAGCGGTCTGAAGGGTCATTTCGCAAATCATAAAAGAATTGTTCGTTATAATCCATTATTTTAATAGAAAAGGTAAACAACTCAGACAACGGTCTGAACAACTTGTTTCGTGGATCACAAAAGAATCATTCAGTCTAGTCGATTCGTTCAGTGAATCGACCTAAAGTAGCCCTGATGACTCATTTTGTCATTGTTCATACTAGGCCCTGTCCCAAATGGAACACTTCATGTGCACTTTAAGTCTTGCAGACTTACAACAGGTGCTTAGTGCGTGTGTCTGTTAAGTTCACGAGACAGTACTGTGTCCCATTCGTAATTTTAGCATTCAAAAGAGTGCTCACGAGCGCCCCCTTTGCAGCCGCTATGCGCCCTAGAGTCCGCACTGGAGCGAGCTCTGCAAAAGACTCCTACCCAACAGTTAAAGCGGTATTAGGTCCAGAAAGTGCGGACTCGGAGGGAAAACCGCTATTTGAGAGTTTAGGGTGCCACTTGGGACAGGGCCCTAGTCGATTCCACTTAATGATTCAGTCGGTTTGCAAAGTGGTCTTAATTACTCATTTTGTGAATGAGGTCTAATCGATTCTTTCAATGAATCGGTCAAACTTGACTGCAAAGTCTCAATAGAACGACTTGTGTCATGTATTACAAAAGAATCATGAATTTTAGTCAGTTCTTGTCATTTAATCGGTCAAACTGGTTTGCAAAACTGTCTAAATGACTCATTTTGTGTATCGTGAATCAAAAGACTTTCCTCGAACAAAATACAGTTAGAAGACATTGTTCAAGTAAGCTCAACCTGTGATTTTGGATATTAATTCAGAGCAATTATTTGACTCAAAAAACTCCACAAACAAAATGAGTGTATGTTTGTGCTCGTGTGTGAACGCAAACCTGTGATGTCACTGGGTCTGTGAAGAGTCTGGGACCTTTCCTTCCTGAGGGCTGCAGTGTTTGTGTTAGCCCAGCCGAAAGCCCTTCTTCTGGGTGTGGGAAACGACTCCTCCCTGGACTCCACATTTCCTCTTGTCAGGGACTGAGCGGACAAAGCAGACCGATCTGGGGTGCGTTTCCCAAAAGCATCGTTGGCTTACTTTGGTCGTTAGTTCCATTGAACTCTATTGGTCATGATGGCACTTGCTACCATAGTTGCTTTTGGGAGCCCATATCCACTGCCATACGGCCTACATTCAATGCGCACGTCAGAATGTACACACTGTTTTCATTGAGAAACACATAACCGCATGTTCACAAATATTATATAATTCATATATACAGCATTTTATATTATAGTTTGCAATCTGAAATTCTGTTTGTTTGAGACTAGATTAGGTATCAGTTTATATTCTAATCAAATATACAAAGAAAAGAGTTAGTTGTCATCCAGTAATCAGTTGTGGATAGCAGCTCAGATCATTTAAAAAGAAGTGTTTTAAGTTCATTTAAGCTATTTCGGCAAAGAGATGACTCCATTTAATCTCAGTGCTGTCTAAGAGATACAATCGAGATATTTTTACTACTGTATGGTGTGTATGTGGCATAAAATATAAAAGCAGTTTTCTAAAGACATCACTTCAGTTGTCTTACGATGGTCACACATTTTGCCCTGGTTACACCCTCTCTTTAAAATCTCCACCTGAAACCCTTTTCACGCTCGTCCCTCGGTGGAGGAGGCAGGGATGTTCACAGATAATTTAGAGTCTGTCCAATAACGCCCTGCGATCTCATATACTCCCACTCCCACTGTGGCCTACAGTAACCTACAGAGTGATGAGGGGTAGTGGTTAAAACAAAAGAAGAGGGAAATTTGTATTTCAGGGCTATTGCATTTTCTCACAAAAGTATTACGCTCCCCTGTGAAACTTTACATTCACTTCCAAAACTGCTTTGATGGAAATAATATGAGGTGAGAGGAAAAACTATATTTCAGTGCTTTTGCCCAAAAAACGAAATTATTTGGTAGATGCAATAGTTTTGCGAGAAACCGCAACGTTGCTCTAGGGAACTCGATATTTTTGCAAGAGAACGCAAATGTTTGTGAGCAAATGCAGAGTTTCTTGGGACAATATAATAGTTTTGTGAGATAATGCACAATTTTTCGTGAAAAACACAAATGTTTTGTGGAATAATACAAATGTTTTGCAACTGATTACGGTTTCTTTGGGCAATGCAGTTTGCGAGAGAATGAAAATCTTTTGCACCCGAACACAAAGAGAACAAGAAGTTTTGTAAGAGAATGCAAATGATTTTTTAGTTTTTTTTTTAAAATCCCATCTCATATTTTTTCCATCAATGTCTCTTTAGGAGTTCCTTAGTAACTTGTTAGGGCCGTTTCATAGTCAACGAGCAAGCAATGCGAGCGACGCGAGCGAAGCGCTCCCTTTCATAGTCTAAACAGTGAACGCAAGCGTCACGGGTGATGCGTGTATGCAATACACCACTCACGCAACAGGGGGTAGTAGAGTCGGGTGATATTAGTAGAGTCGGGTCGCGTAATATTCAGATCACAATGGCAACTGAAGAGGAGTGTATTCTGTTGCTGATGAACTATCGTATAAATGTGGATGAATACTTATAAGTTCGCATCATTTTTCCTCTTCACCCGCCATTGTATTCAAACCTTCTTCTTCTGTAAACACAATATACTTGAATTAATGACGCATAATGGCGGCCGAAGCGTAACGATGCATAGCCTCAGGGACGCGTATGCGTACAGATGCGTTGACTATGAAATGGCCCTTAGCATCTTTAAATGTATCTTACATTTTTGTGTGAAATGTGTTTGAGTCATGAGGGTTCACAAGAGTTTACTGTAAAACTGTTTCAGACAAGAAGTAAATTATCTGATGGTTGTGTGTTCATCAATGCACCAGTCTTCCTGTGACTAAACACATAACAGACCCTCAACCATCGTCTCACAGCACTTTACTGCATCTCTGGAGGTTGAGGGATGAACTGTGAGCTTCTCTCACAGCAGGCCGAGGTGAGACAAAAGGAAACTTAGCGCTGTGATGACTGTACCTCTCATGACATCACCGTTAAATGCTTCCTGCCCTCCGCAGCTGCTGAGCGAGACACACCCTCACACTTCCTGCATGAACCATCTCAACAATTCATGAGCCATGACTTTCCATGCACTGCAGACCAAAACCGAAATCCCCTTGTTATTTAGTGGTCACAAAAGCCTAAAAACCTACCTTTGATTTTGTTTCAATAGTGTGTCCCAGTCCAGATCAGAGTGGACACTGATGTAATCTCGTAAAGAGATCGTGGGTGGATGTAATATGAGATTTCATTCAGAACTACTGTTTAAAGCTCATATGGCTTTATAAATTTAAATTTAACTTAAAGGTGCCATAGAATGCATTGATCCAATATTTTAAATTGTCCTCTGGTGTCCCCAGAGAGTGTATGTGAAGTTGTATCTCAAAATACCCCACAGATAATTTTTTATAGCTTGTTGAAATTGCCACTTTTAGGGAATGAGCCAAAACTCTCTGTTTTTGTGTGTGTTTGTCCCCTTTAAATGAAAATGAGCTGGTGTTCCTGCCTCCCTTTTCAGAAGAGTCCAAGAGCTCATGCTCGCGTGCATACCACTGGTGTTACGGTTTAACTGATGTCGACCACGATACATTGCTTCCAAACGCAGTTTTAACTACCGCATTCCTATTTAGGAATTTGAATGGTACCATTTTAAATTTTCAATCAAAATTCGCTCTTTGGTTTCCCGTGCAGGAGGCTTGACGTATTTCCTCCTTTGTGGCATTGTGAGATATGTCTGTCTGAGGCAGATGGATACAGCTCTGCATATCTGAGAGAAATCCTGAAGAGGAAAGTTGAACAAAGGCTGACTGGCCTGAGCTCTGCACTCCTGGGTTTAATTAGGAAGTGTGTGTGTGTGTGTGTGTGTGTGTGTGTGTGTGTGTGTGAGAGAGAGAGAGAGAGAGAGAGAGAGAGAGAGACTTTTGAAGCAATGGGTGAGCGGGTTAAAAAGGACAGTTCGATCGATCAGAGAAAGAGAGAGCCAAAGCTCTGCGTCACAGCAGACGGTTTGTGATTATAGCTTGCTGCCGATTGTTTGGCCACACATGAACAGAACTGCTCAACATGGAGACAGCATTGATGGAAATCATTAAAAAACAAAAACCCATTGTTTCATAACAGCCTTACCACCGTTGTGGTTGCTAATCAGTTCTTCATTGTTAGTATCTGTTGTAGTAATACTGTCATGAAGTCATGCTGATGTGCATGCTTCAAAGTTGTACCTTATCCTGTTCTGTTGCTGCTGAGGTTCTTTGAGTAAACTAGCATTTACCCGAAGCTCTGTTTGGATGTCTTTTGTTGAACATAACATTATAAGGCTCTCACTTTGGCACTCCAAATTGAAGAAGCTTAATAGTGTGCATCTAAAATTGCAGCTAAAACTGAAGTCACCTCTGTACCTGCAAACATAAAGTCATGGAGGAGGAGTTCCAACCTGAAGCTGCAATCATCTGGAAAACACAGCCTCAAGTCAACAAAGATGGAAACGTGGCAACTGTGGCTCCTTTCGTCATGCAAAAAGTTCCCCGGACTGCTCAGCCATTGGCCAAAAGTGTAGACATTGTGAAAAGCTCAACCACTTTGCAAGGTGTTGCAGATCAAAGTCCAGTTTGCAGCCTTCACCTGCAGTTATTCATACAGCTGGTCTTCACTAATTCACTTTCTCTACATGTGATGTGCACCTGAAAAAACTGCTTCCTGACACAGGAGCTAAAGTGTCATTGCTTAATATGGCCACTTACAATAAACTACAGTTACAGCCATCACCATTGCATTCCAACTTAGAGGCCATTCTCAACCTTCCAGTGCCAGCCTCAGCTGGACAGCTTGCATCCATTCTGATCTCTTCGCCCCATGCTGGTTACATGTGACGCATGAGCAGTAGCAGTCGGAGCTGTCCTGTCACAGCTGCATGATGGCATTGAAAGGCCTATTGCTTTTGTTTCACAGGGTCTGAGTACTGCGGAACAGAAATACTCAGTGGAACAGAACAGGCCGCAGTGTCTCTTGATGATCTTAAGTGAGAGTCTGAAGGACACGGCTTCATCAACACCAGTGCAACACGAGAGCCAGATATGAGAGCAAGCATTATGTTCAGCCCACAAAGATACGAGTACAGGACTGAGTAAGCAATAAATCGCAGCAATAAATTGAGCTCTTTCCTGTCTGAGCTTCTCCAGGTCAAACGGCAGCTTGGGCCAGTCAATTTTTAGCTATCTAATGGATCCCGCTGGCATGCCCGTTTCTTTCGAAGAGTGCCCAAACCGGAACCGATCTTTGGACCCCATTCATCTGCCATTAAACCTTGATCCTGATAGAGTCACCGGACGGGAAGTGATAACCGAATGCTGTCAGAGTCCACAATCAGAAGATGCCCCTATGACAACTTGCCCTGTGAGGACAAGGACACGTCCTGCACACTTCCAGGACTTTGAAGCTACGTTTTTATACTTATGGTGGGAAGGGGGTAAATGTTGTGGTTTCTAACCAGTTCTTCATTGTTATTATCTGTTGTAGTAATACTGTCATGTAGTCATGCTGATGCGCATTCTTTACAGTTATACCGTATTCCGTTCTGTTGCCACAGGAATTCTTTGAGTAAACTTCCATTCACCCGAAAGTTCTGTGTGGCGAGTGGGGCGAGGCCGAGAGGCGTGGGAACGAGGAGTGAGGCCAGGTGTAGTGATTGGAGATAAGCTACACCTGCGCCCCACCGCTAGTATCGAGTCCCACGTAGGAGATGGAAGGATATAAAACTGGAGCGACTATAGTGAAGGACGAGAGAGGACCAGGCCTGGGACATTATTTTATGTTTGCTTTTTATTTGTGTGCGTCAGTCGCCGTGAGGGGCTGACGCGCTGTTTTGTGTTTAATTTTGGATATTAAAACGTTTTTGATTGTGCGCCGGTTCCCGCCTCCTTCTTCCCGATGTATATGGAGTTTTAAATATTGTTACATTCTGTTTGTACGAATTTTGTTGAACATAACAACCATATTCCAGCTCAGCAAACAATGACCCCACAATGCGTATCCCTCTCCTTAAAAACACATGCACGGGGAAACTTACTATGAATGAATCTCGCACTCTTTACCCACATTATTTTTCAGGTAAGCCCACTTACTTTAAGGGCTTGTAATTTCAATGTGCAAGTCTTTTATTATCATTCACTTCCTTTATTGATTGAATTTCCAGATAAAATATACATAATTTTAAAGATGAGACTTTGTTTCTTATCAAAAGATGAGACTTTGTTTCTTATAAAAAAAGAAAAAGAAAAAACACAAGATTATTGTGATTATTGGACAGGAGGAAAAGAAGTTATAATTTATGGCAAAGTTTTATTCACTCATATGAACTGAAATTTTTTTTTTAGATTTTCACATTTTCATTAATCCACCAATAAGAATAGGAAAAGACACAAAAGAAGGTTAACCACGAGTTAACGTATTCCACGGTGTGACATAGCAAACCACATATGACTCTCAGTTGTGTGCTGTCATCTGGACCATAAACCTCAATACAAATAGTCATCCAAAAGAAAATTCTCTCAAATTCTAAAGTTTGGCACATATGTGACAGCTATCAGCCACATTTGGCCCAAAGGTTCTTGCTATCTGGGCTGTTATCTCTACAAAAACAGTCAAGTTAGTTGCTGCTTGATATTGCAAACTGGTATTTATTACATTGCTTTAATTCATTGTCATACAAACAGTGGGTTGTAGCGCTAATAGTTTTACAGTTTGCAACACTTCTTATTGACCATCTTCACAGACTGATCATCAGCATCGCAAATCCTGCAAAGTTAGTATTTCTTTTTAAAGTAGTGTATATTTATAACACTTTGTTTTATACTATTTTTGCATCAAATTAAAAAAAAAATAAAGCAGTTAACGATGCTCAGATTTACTCTGATCTGCTCTGTTTCTAATACAGCGTCTGTGGAAATGACAATAAATTTGACATGGTTTTCTCTTCTGAGTGCCGCTATAAATCTCTCTCTTTGGCAGTTAGCTTATTTTTGTGGGTCACTTCTGAATTCTGGTTGTTTGTTTGCAAACGAGTTGCTATATAAGGCATCTATGGTTGTCTAATTCTTCAGACTGCCGTCCTTCCATGTTCTAGTTGTAGTTATTTTTTAGCAACTTGCATTTAAATTCACACAATCGTGTCAAAATTCGCATTTGAGGAATGAATATGTGTTATCGTGTTGTAGAATAAAATGATCTCTAATGAGTAAAGTAATTGACCTATGAATCTAGAACCACTATTCAAATCCCATAATGGTAGTGTATGTTGGACTAGACACATAGCGCTATATTTTTATGAATATATCACATTGAAAATGAGCCTAGTTTACATAGAGCAACATTTCAGCAAAACAGCTTATCTTTGTGATTTTGTCTTTGCAAATGTTTCTGGATGCAAGTTGAGAAATCACTGTGTATTATTCATTGTGGTGTATGGGATTATGCTTGACTGTTGCAATACCGTGGATTCACTGATTTTAGGGAGGAAAACATGCGAGATTGGGCTCATTTCCGCTGGAGAAGCATCTGAGAGGGAGGATCCATTTAGTATGATGACCATCTCGCCAATACGATTAAGCTCTTTTGGTCACTTTTCTTTCCATCGGGTTTCACACGATTTCTCAACTTTCAACCAGAGACACAAAAGCTCTGCCAGCTTTTTCTTTTGAATCACTGTTGCAACACGGTGATTGCGATTAGGAGAGTTCAGAGGTCTATGAAGTCAAAGGCCTCAAGTTTATTTTGAAACCTATAATGAAAACCTCACTTTCTCTTATTCCTTCCTGTTCTTTGTCTTCTTGGCTTTTATTCACAATCAAAGAGAGGAAGCAAACCGGGGAGTCACCCTGAATGAAGTGAAATGGATGACAGTAACGTTGCTCAGATCAGTGATACATGTTTTAATCAGCATTCCTCCTGAATGTACGCTTGCTCAGAGTCGTGTCACTTCCAGGAACCGTCTGGCACAGGAAGTACAGCGATCCCACGCTGAGATCTTCCATCCCTGCAGCTATACGGCAGAGTTTTCACAGGCTTAATTGGCCTTCCTGTCTCACAGAGAGACACTAAAGAAGATCTATTAGCTTTTAAAACACCTCCCGTTCAGTTCTGTGCATTTCAGACTCGGGTCAGGCTGCTTTTCTTGGCTGTCGTGTTGAATCGAAGCTCAGAAACAGCGGGAGAGATACTTTGCTGTGACAGATAACATTTCGTTTTTCGCAAGCTAATGGACAGGCAAAAGCATTCCCGCAAAGAAGGGATTCACATTATTGTGTTTAAAGGGCAGAGCCGATGTAGGGAATTCAGCATGGTGTATTTCATTCCTGAATAAAAGCTCTTTCTGTAAAGGTCTTTCTCACTGCATTTTACTGATGACAGTGGTCAGATGAGAGCCCAAAACAGACACCTATAAAAGCCAAGGGAAAACATGATTCACACGCTGTTGTGACCATTGCGCAGATGTTTTATTAACTTTGCTCTTTCATATCTCAGGCTAAGAAGTGGGGATTTCAGTTACGTATTAAATGTTACTCTTAAAATTCATTAATTGACAATTATTGGCACATTACTGGCAATAAAAATAAAAGAGCACTACATCTTATTTATTTCGTTTTTATTGATAGATAGCTGGCAACTAGGGGTGGCACGGATCAACTTTTTCACGGTTCAGTTTGTTTCACGGTTTTAGAGTCATAGTTTCTGTACAGTTCGGCTATGTTTATGGAAAAACTGTACTTTCTAATAAAAAAAGAATAATAATATTATGTCCAACTACAAGCAACAACACAAATAAATTCAATAGACTAAAGATCCAAACAATAAACAGTGATGTTCAGTTTTTTTTTTTCTTAGGTCTAGCATAAGATTTTAGGTACAGAAATTTAATAAAGTACTCGAATGTAAAACAGCACTCCATATTGGACTGTATAAATTAAAGATTATTTATCTTAAGATGAATTATCTTCATTTAAGTTACAAGAGTTTTTAATCAAGAGCAGTGAGTGATTTCTTTGTTGTTGCTGATTTAAGTTGAACCGCGGTCCCAGCGCGTGTGTGGTGAACCGAACGGCTCGTTGTTTTTTTCAGCGAACCGTGCCACCCCTACTGGCAGCAGAGAGCTTGTTTGATCTGCTGATTCCTCATGTCAGGTGATGATATAGCTTGAGGAAGTGATGTTGTGGGATGCCCCTCCATGTCAAGAAAAAGCTGAGACACAAACACAGAGCCACCCTTCATCCTGGCCCCAAATCTGAGTCCACGGGGTCACAGCAGTGATATTTCACCAGAAGAAGAGAGGGAGATCTTGGCTTGTTTTTAGGAACCCCCTGCTGCTCCTATAAGATGGACTGAGTCAGTTTAATCAAATTACACAGTGCTAGAGTTAAACCACGTTTGTCTCTGCCTTTTGTTTATTAAATGCCTTGAAGGTTTGGCTACAGTACACGAGGACAGGGCAGAGCTTTAAATGAAGCTTCACAAATATAATATTTTTAATGAACATTCACAAAAGCTTGTCCGGATGTGGTTAGTCAATATTATAATTGTTTCTTTTCATTATTATTATTATTTTTTTATTTATTTATTTTTTTTTCTGTTTTAGCAATACTTTTTTTCTTGTATTTTTTTTGTAATTTGAGATTACAATCTGTGATCAACTCAGATGTGGCTCTTTTTGTGTCTTTTTCTCAGTTGAATTATTGTGGTTTGTTTAAGCATCAACTTTGTCTCATAAACATTTTAAGGAGAAATAAAGATCGGTGCATTTTTCAATGTAGAGAATTTGAGGATAAATAGTTGAGAACTTGGTTTCTGAGCACAGTTTGAGATATTACATTACATTTACATTTATTCATTTAGCAGACGCTTTTATCCAAAGCGACTTACAGATGAAGACAGTGGAAACAATCACAAACAACAAAAATAGCAATGATATATAAGTGCTATAACAAGTCTCAGTTAGGTTAACACAGTACATGTAGCATGGGATTTTAAATAATAAAATAAATAAAAAGAAAACAGATAGAATAAAAAAGAATAGAGCAAGCTAGAGTTAAAGGTCTTTACACGATTCTTGAAGATGGCTCAGCTGCTCGGATTGAGTTGGGGAGGTCTTTCCACCAGGAGGGAACATTTAATTTAAAAGTCTGTAAAAATTGAATTTGATGCGAGCAGCTATTGGAAGCCAGTGCAAATTGATAAACAGAGGTGTGACGTGTATTCTTTTCGGCTCATTAAAAAATTAATCTTGCTGCCACGTTCTAAATTAATTGTAAAGGTTTGATAGAATTGGCTGGAAGACCTGCCAAGAGAGCATTGCAATAGTCCAGCCTGGACAGAACAAGAGCTTGAACAAGGAGTTGTGCAGCATGTTCCCAAAGAAAGGGCTTGATCTTCTTGATGTTGAATAAAGCAAATCTGCAGGATCGGACAGTTTTAGCAATGTGGTCTGAGAAAGTCAGCTGATCATCAATCATAACTCCAAGGCTTCTTGCTGTTTTTGAAGGAGTTATGGTTGATGTGCCTAACTTGAAGGTGAAATTGTGATGGAACGATGGGTTTGCTGGAATCACAAGCAGTTCTGTCTTGGCAAGGTTGAGTTGAAGGTGATGGTCCATCATCCAGGAAGAAATGTCTGTTAGACAAGCTGAGATGTGAGTAGCTACCGTCGGATCATCAGGAAGGAATGAGAGGTAGAGTTGAGTGTCGTCAGCATAGCAGTGGTATGAAAAGCCATGTTTCTGAATGACAGAACCTAATGATGCCATGTAGACAGAGAAGAGAAGTAGTCCAAGAACTGAGCCTTGAGGCACCCCAGTAGTTAGATGTTGTGACTTGAACACCTCACTTCTCTAAGATACTTTGAAGGACCTATCTGATAGATAAGACTCAAACCCTTGAAGTGTGGATCCTGAGATGCCTTTTGCCAGTAGGGTTGATAGGAAAATCTGGAGGTTAACCGTGTCAAAAGCAGCGGACAGATCAAGCAGGATAAGTACTGAAGATTTTGTGACGAGTCAGCTGCCTCCTCCCTGATTGTCACCGGCACCCCGTCCTAAATCGCCGCCCTTCACCAGGCTCCCGACTGGAGTGGGTGTGTGAGAGGAGGGGCGCTGGACGAGTCAGGGCTGGCGGCGTGTGATGGGGCACACCTGAAGGAAGTGGAGCCTCATTACCGCCGCTGTTTAAAAGCCCAACGCGCCTCTCCTCAGGAGACCGGTCTCTTCCCCGTGCATGCACACTGGTGTCCTCGTGGGTCCAGGAAGGGTGCGTTGAGGGACTCCCGCGCCACCAAGACGTGAGCTGCCGGACCCGCGATCCGGATGGGAACCGCACCCGTATACACGGCCGACGGGCCAGGATGCCGGGCCGTCCATCCCCTACCAGCGCCGCGGCCAACGAGAGAGACGCGGCCGCTAGGAGAAGCCGCCGCCCCTCGCGCCCCGGACCAAGGAGGGGAGCGCGTGCGGCCGCCGGACTCCGCCCCTTGCCTGGACCCTTCCTTGATGAACACTGCCCGACCTACACAAATCCCGCAGCACAACGAGGACACCAGATTCCCTGTTATTTTGGACACTTTCCCCCTTTGGCCACTTTTATTCCCTGTTTGTTTTATGATTTCTGTTAATAAAAAGCCTCTCCGAGGCCTGACGCCACGCCCACTGTGTCTGTCTTGTGCTCCTCCCGTGACACTGGTGGAGAATGCGGGCAGGCGGAGCCTAGACAGCGCAGTTGGGAAACGTCTGGTGACGTCACTCCCTCTCGCTTGCAAACGTTCGTGAGAACCCAGACTGGGACGGAGGAAAACTGGGGACAGCCTCCCAGCCACACAAGGGGTAAGTGACTTTTCCATTGTCCTTTTACCCTGTGGTTGGTTGAGGCTGTCACTAAAACCCGGTTTCTCTGTCCCTGTTCTGGTGCGCTGCGAGAGGGAGGACCGCCCGGAGAGGAAGCCCCGCCCACTCCGACCGTTTGGAGCCTGGTTGAGGATGGTAGCACTCCCGTGTGGGTGGCGCCCTGGGGACGGGGATGTCGCTTGGGAGGGGGAATGTGACGAGTCAGCTGCCTCCTCCCTGATTGTCACCGGCACCCCGTCCTAAATCGCCGCCCTTCACCAGGCTCCCGACTGGAGTGGGTGTGTGAGAGGAGGGGCGCTGGACGAGTCAGGGCTGGCGGCGTGTGATGGGGCACACCTGAAGGAAGTGGAGCCTCATTACCGCCGCTGTTTAAAAGCCCAACGCGCCTCTCCTCAGGAGACCGGTCTCTTCCCCGTGCATGCACACTGGTGTCCTCGTGGGTCCAGGAAGGGTGCGTTGAGGGACTCCCGCGCCACCAAGACGTGAGCTGCCGGACCCGCGATCCGGATGGGAACCGCACCCGTATACACGGCCGACGGGCCAGGATGCCGGGCCGTCCATCCCCTACCAGCGCCGCGGCCAACGAGAGAGACGCGGCCGCTAGGAGAAGCCGCCGCCCCTCGCGCCCCGGACCAAGGAGGGGAGCGCGTGCGGCCGCCGGACTCCGCCCCTTGCCTGGACCCTTCCTTGATGAACACTGCCCGACCTACACAAATCCCGCAGCACAACGAGGACACCAGATTCCCTGTTATTTTGGACACTTTCCCCCTTTGGCCACTTTTATTCCCTTTGTTTTATGATTTCTGTTAATAAAAGCCTCTCCGAGGCCTGACGCCACGCCCACTGTGTCTGTCTTGTGCTCCTCCCGTGACAATTTATATAAGACATCTAAACAGGACAGATGTGGAAATACTATTATACATTATAAACACAACTCCCAAATGAGATCTCTTAAATATATTGATTGCTTCACATTAAATGTTTCAGTTGAGAAGAAGATCATGATATTTCATGTTTCTCCTCTAGAGTAAAAAATAAAATAAATAATAAATAAATAAATCTTGATATAGACTATTAAGGGATGCTATTATAAATTAAATAATGTATGCATTAATTTTGCACTTCCCTTTTTGTTTATTGTAATTGTAACCTAAAACTATATTAAAATAATTAAATAAATCTAAAAACAATTCTATTTTAAAATAACGGAATAAATCTGTAATGTAACTTGTTTCCACTACTGAATATAGATATAAAAAATAAATAAATAAAAATAAATATTTTCTCACAATTGCGAGTTTGCATCTAATGATCCAAACAAATCTAACATTTTACATCTAACTTTTTTTCTCAGAATTGTGTGATATAAACTTGTAATTGTTACTTTTTTCTGTCAATTATGAGTTTATATCTTGCAATTCTGACTTATTTGCTAACAAATGTGAGATATAAACTTGCAATTGCGAGTTATAAGGTCCAATTATGAGGAAAATAGACTTACTATTATCTTACAGTTGTAATTTTATCTCGCAATTCTGAGAAAAACTTTCACAATTAATGTTACAATTTCCCCAAAATCTAATAAAAAAACAGCTAAATTATACATGGTTTAGCTTTAAATATGTATAATATGAAGGACAAAAATACACAAAAATTACTAAAAATTTAATTCAAATGAAACTGAAAAATAGAATAATAAAAACTATCTCAAAATTTGAATAAACTATTGTATATAAGCATTAATAAAATAACACTGGTCTCATTTGTGTCTATTTCTGTCTCTCTAAAGGACTTTCTCTAGCTTCCTGACGACATCTTACTGGGCTTCAAACATCTGATCTCTGTGTCAGGTGTCAGGACGTATCTGCTGTCCGTTGTGTGTCCACTCGGTTGTGAGTTGGCCATCAAATCTGATGAAGTGTGTTGTGGATGCTCCTCTGACGCAAACAAACCGTTGAGTTGTAGTGTCTGGTGTCAGGGAAACGCATAGCAATTTAAATGCTACCTATAAATACATCTCTAAGTCCATCTATTTTAAACCGTCATGTTGAAGTGAGCAGTTCAAGGCCACAAGCGATCACCTATAGAGAATTAATTCAGCGCTGATAGTTTTGTTGTTTTATTTGCATTGTTGTGTTGTTGCTAGGGTGTTCAGGGGTGTTGTCAGGGTGTTGCTTTGATGTGTCTAAGGTGCTCTGACTGGTTGCTATGCAGGTGCTAGGATGCTCATGGTAATTTCCAGGGTATTAGTATGGTTTTCTGAGTGGTTAACAACTTTGTGCATTAATATTTGAGTATGTGTTATAGGTGTGGATTTCCAAAAAGCTGAATAAAAAATAAAGAAAAAAAATGTAAAAGTTAATTGGATTTGACTTACACTTAGATTTTTTCACCTATTGGGCATTAGTAATAATGATGTTTGACTTAGCAAACAGCAATGTTCAATCTAGCTCAATCTTAAAGTCCATAACCACACAGTGATGCAGCTCGACAAAATGCACTCGATGGTGCCTCTGTAGAAGGTGCACATGATGGGGGACGGGGCTCTGGCTTTTCTCCATTTGCGGAGGAAGTAGAGATGGTGCTGTGATTTATTGTCCAGTGCTGCAGTGTTGTCGGTCCAGGAGAGGTCCTCTGTGATGTGCACACCAGGAACTTGGTGCTGCTCTTCTGTTGATGGTCAGAGGATCATGCTGAGTGTGTACTCTCCTGAAGTCAACAACAATCTTGGTCATCTTCTCCACATTCAGAGAAAGATTGTTGTTAATGCACCATCTGGCCAGGCGGCTCACCTAGCTCCTGTAGTTTGTCTCATCTCTGTTGCTAGTGAGACCCACCACAGTCGTATCATCCGCAAACTAAATAAAGAGGTTGGATTTGTTTGACGGTGTGCAGTCATGAGTCAGCAAAGTGAAGAGGAGGGGGCTCAGCACACATCCTTGGGGGACCCCTTCAGTGTGATGGTGCTGGATGTGTTGCTGCCGACCCGTACTGCCTGAGATGTTCCAGTCAGAAAGTCCAACAGCCAGTTGCACAGTGAAGTGTTGAGCCCCAGCTGGACCAGTTTGTTAATGAGCTGCTGAGGGATGATTGTGCTGAACGCTGAACTGAAATCTATGAACAGCATTCCGACGTATGAGTCTTTTTTCTCTAGATGTGTGAGTGCTGAGTGGATGGTCTCTCAGTACATGCCCAGTAATGTTCCGCTCATTTCAGCAGGGAAATGTTGCTGTCATGGGTCAGTGGTGGGGGCTTGTAGTCTGTAAAGGTCCTTGTAAGCTCCTTTCTCGATGGTGTAAACAAAATCCAAAATGTTTTTACCTCGTGTTGGAAAGTTAATGTGTTGGTGTATTTTTGGGAACACACTCAAGTCTGTGTGTTTGAAATCCCCAGCCAAGATGAGAAAAGCATCAGGGTGAGCTGGTACAGTTAATTCAGTGCCCCACTCCTGTTGTTGGTGTTGGAGCAGGGAGGAATGTAAACAGCAACGAACAGTATGGCTGATTATTCCCTCAACAGATAGAACGGCCGGCACTTATTAATATGGTAGGAGGGGTGTGTTTAAGGATATACTGCCCAAGCAGTCAAACTGATGTCAACAGAAAAGGAATGCCATTCCAGAGCGGAAGTAAATGTTCCGATTTTGATTAAAGATTACAAAGACAAACAGTTTTTTTTCAGCGGATTAACTTGCATGGATTAAGTGTTTACATCAAGACTAGCAATGTGCTCTAGCAAAGTAAATAAAGTCAGTTTTGATTTCAAGCTGACTTAAAGTCATTAAAAAAAATCTGCCTTTGAAATTCTCAGCCACATATGCACTGAAGTTTAGACACATCTGATTGCATTCACATAAACACAATGCACAGTGCAGACGTGGAGTGAGCAGAACTCATTGTAAAAGAAAGAAAGGAACATTTCCTTCCATTCAGTATTGAAAGTTTTAATCGCAACATCTTACACGAGAAAGCTCTTTGCATTCAGTTGGCGTCTTTCGACCAAACCCAAACTGCACAACTTCAAACAAACAGCACAAGTTAATGGATAAATAATGAAAGCCAGCCTGCTCTAAACCAGCTGCAGACATGAAATGACTCAAACACCACTCATTCAGTCAGAACTTAAAGCATAACAGTTTGTTTTAAAATTCAGCATTTAATAAAATTCAACTATAACTGTGTATTCAGCTTTAATACATCAATTGCTATTAAGTTTTACAGTCTACAACTGAATTTCAAATGAGTTTTGAAACCATTGATATAAAACATTTTTATTTTCACAGGCGTTTATTAAAAATAGTTCTGTCAACATCTAACAGATATAACATTTCCACAGACATATTTTAAGGAATGACAATTACAAGCATAAACTGAATTGTTAAGATGCGTTTTCATTCATTAAAAAAAAATAAGCACCTGACATCCATAATTCACAATTTCCATGATTAAATACACAAAAATGACATAATACTGTCATCTTCACATACTGTAACACAGTCATAAATCAATGCTCAAATAAGAGCATCTTTGTCTGTCCTCATAGTCTGAAATACAAAACAAATTCGATAAAAGAACATAATAACGTCTGGTTTTCCAGCCCATTGTTGTTTATATATCATAATATTAGTGATATAAGTACCGTACATTCACAAAAGTGACATATAAAGTATCTGGGTGTCAGAAAGACACTCTTGATGAAGAATAAATCATTGTTCTACATTTCCTCATTTTCCTCCCTTTTCCTTTATGTCTCAAAGCTGTCGTACCATTAATTCGCCCGGACAGGGAGCAGCCATGGATTAATATGGCACTTCCCGTCTCTGGGGTTTGCACAGTGGTTACTTGTCTTAATTGTGATGCTTTCGCCCTTGGCCCACGTCCCAGCTAACCATACATTTTGGTCTTGTTTTCCATAACAGATATCTAAAGATTCTTAAAACAGAATAATTTAAGATATTAAAGGGATAGTTCAGCCAAAAATGAACATTCATGTCATCACAAACTTTCTTTATGCTGCAGAATGTAAAAAGAGACATTTTGAAGAATGTTGGTAGCCATACAGTTTCTGTTCCCATTGGCTTCCATTTTATGGACAAAAAAATAC
The DNA here is from genome assembly GCF_003368295.1 of Carassius auratus. Classification (NCBI taxonomy): domain Eukaryota; kingdom Metazoa; phylum Chordata; class Actinopteri; order Cypriniformes; family Cyprinidae; genus Carassius; species Carassius auratus. The sequence continues at coordinate 16,892,011 of NC_039245.1, read as the reverse complement.
ACTGGAAGTCAATGGGGAAAAAATTTCTGAGATTTCAAAAAAGTTTTTAAAAATCTGAAAATTCCAAAAAGTTTTGGTTCCCATTGACTTCCATTGTATGGACAGTTATATTTCTTTAAAACATATTCTCATTGTTCCACAGAAAAAAGAAATGCTTTAAGGTTTAAGATCTGAGGTCTGAGACGTTAAATGATAAAATCTGGTTTTCTGGTAAATGTAACAAAATAGAGTGAATATATGCATAAAATAAGAGAAACATATCTCTCCGTGGGGTGAAAAAAATAAATAATATGAATTCAAAGGGAAAATAAGAATATTGAGAATATTTTTTTTTTTTTTTTAGAAGCCAAAACGTATGCTGTGTGGTTGCTAGGGTGTTCTGGTTAGTTGCCAGGGTGTTGCTTTGATGTGTCTACAGTGTTCTTAGTTGTTGTTAGGGTGTTGCTATGTGGTTGCTAGAGTGTTACAGGTAGATTCCAGAGTGTTTAAGTGAGTTTCTGCTTAAAACAGAAAAAAATAAAATAAAGGAAAAACTAAAATCTGTCAGTTGTCTGGTTTAGAAAAATAAGCTTAATTCAAAGGGAACCCAAAATTATTTTAGCTCATTGACGGATCATTTTCTTGTTTTAAGCATAAATGGTAATAGAATACAAGACAAAAATACTAATTAAGAGCTGGGCATTCTGAGTAATTGTTAGGGTGTTGTTGTTGTAAGTGGTTCTAAGTGCATTCTGGGTGATTGCCATGACACTGCTTTGTTGTGTTTTGAGTGTTTTTCTGTGTTGCGTTTCACACTGTAGTGTCAGCGATCGACATAAACCTCTAACCCGGTGTTTGAGAAGTAGCTACAGTGCTGCATGAGCGAGTACACACTAGGACATGAGAGCTGTTTCAAGCAGATCGTTTTGTTGCGGTGCAGCTGTGTCTGAACATCTGGACACAGGCAGCTGCGAGTCTGTCTCGGTTAACTGTCCCGAGCGCTCATTCCCAGAGCCGTTCGTGCAAGACTTGGGCTCCAAATGACGTCAGCGGCGCACGATGACAGCGGGACATCCTGGCTTCACTTTTCTACAGTGAAAGGAAGCAGAGATGAGTCGTCCATCTTTTTTTTTTTTACAATCTGTAGCAAAACATCTGGACGTCATCCCAAATGTGATGCATTGACTTGTTCACCATGAAGGTTACTGAGTTTGTGCTCGTGTCGAATCAGGCGAAGATGCTCCTCTGATGGGCCATCAGTGCTGTCTGACTCTCTCGTCTCCTCTCTTTCTTTCTCTCCATCTGCAGCTTCCAGCAAACCCCGCTCAGCACAAGCAGCACCAGCCCGGCCGAGAGCAGCACCAGTCCGAAGTATGATATGGTGGAGCCGTGCGAGTTGAAGCTGTACGCGACAGCCGTCACCACGATCCCCGCGATCAGGACCACCACTCCGAAGGGCACGGTGCAGCGGTAGCAGGACAGCTCTGCTCCGCCGGTGGCCGCGGTCAGCTGCCCCTCGTTGACCAGGGGAATGGTGACGGCCAGCAGCTGCAGTTGAGGAGGCTCGTTGTTGTTGGTTTTCTCTTGCAGCATTCGCTCGGGAGCTCCGGGGATGGTCATGGTGTCTTTGACCAGCTCGGAGGGCATCGCAGAGTCCAGGGTCCGTGTGTTTTGAGGCATCAGCCGCAGTCTCTACTGTGTCGGTTCACTGTGTTTCCTCACCGTTTCCACACCTAGAGGACAAACAGCACGTTTATTTACAGAGGCATGATAAAGAGAAACACTGCTTGTGGTTTCTAATTGATTTATAAAAAATCAGTCATCATTTTTCACCCTCAAGGTTTTCCAAACCTGTATGAGTTTCTATCTTGGTTTGTTTTTTGAAGAAGAAGAACCCCATCGTTTATACTGTCGAAATCACTACAAAGAAGTAACTTAACCTACTTAAAAACTAACCCTAAAAGAAACTTGAACATTTTTAAAACTGCCTTAGAAATTTCTAGCTCTGATTTAATTTAACCACTAAAATGACTTAATTTTAAACAAAAATAAACTTTAATTAAATATATTTATATCTAAATATTTTTAAAAGCAACAACAATACAAATAATAAAGACAAAACCATGACAAAATTACCAAAATATAAAGAAATCTAAGCTAATTCAAAATATCAATAAATACTATAACAACATTAATAATACTGACAAAAACAACCCTGCCTGGGTGATTGCTATGGCACTAGCAAGTTGCTAGAGTGCTCTGGGTGTTTGTGTGTGTGTATGTGTTGCTAGGCTGGTTGCTAAGGTTTGTTTGTTTATGGGATGTATGATGAGTTACACACTGAAGACTGATCTAAACAAACCTCTAACTCGATGTTTGAGAAGAGCGATGTGTGAGCGAGTAAATGCTAGGATGTTGTTTTGGTTTTCAGACGGATCTGCTCTATGAGCGCGGACACAGGCTGAGTGCCACATTCCCTGGAGAGCTCGCCGTATGGCATTACAGACCGGCCCCCGAAACACGAGCGCCGTATGAATTAACAGCCATGTCTCAAGGGGCTTTTTCTTAAGACGCTCAGCAGATCTGCCAAACGCCCGTGACTCTCTGCGCTCTGACCCATACACGTTACAGCTGCAACATTTGGCCTGGATTTCAACCCTCATGTGCCATTTAGATTCACTTCAATACTACACCATTTAGGTCTTCTTCAGTGACCCAATACACTGCAAACACAATATGATAAATAAGTCATGGGAGCATGTTTTTGCTTTACTTTGACTCATCAGTTTACTAATTTTAACTTATTTTTTAAGGTATAAAAGATTCAGTAAAGCCAGCTTAATATAACTGAATTTAAAATGACTTATATAGTAAATTACATTATAAAAAAGGGTAGAAAGAGATGGATATCATTACATATTAGTTTTTAGCCTGTACTGAACATGCACTTTTCAGAAAACTGCTATCCAGAGTAGAAACATTGCTTCTTTATAACAAAAACACAATACAATGATACAGTACAAATACAATAAAATCCAATTAGACTGGGAGACTCATTTATACAATCTGAAAGTTGCATATCCTCATAATTAACAGCCCAAACAAAAACAAGGTTTTGCTTATCATCAGCTCTCATAAAAATAGAAAAATCATAAAATATCAGTCTGATACTTCAGTGCTGTAGTACGTTTTTTGTTTGTTCATAATGCTTTAGTAATTACTTTATGTTAAAATGTCTGTTTTCACTTAAAATACAGTTATTATCATTATATTTTCATTGCATCTACATTTAAATCTGATTTTGCTCTCTTTTTGAAAAAGGTCAAATGTTTAAATGCATTTGTGCAGGATTGTATATGTATTTTATATAGTAATAGAAATTGACTAGAAATGTTAAAGCTTGTATTTTGGTCACTTAAAATTTTGTTTTTATCATTATTTAGTCAGTGCATTTACATTAAAATGGTAAAAATGTGTTTTTGATACTCGTTCACCAATTATACAATGAAACAAAATGGTTTGGATACAGTTTTCGATCGAATTGCTAGTAGATTTCATTAATAATTATGAAGAAATGTTAAATGACACTGAATTAAAAATGCAGTTTTTAACTAGAAAGACTGAAATAGTATTTTCTTGTGAAAATCTAGCTTTATTTACAATGTTTTTATGGTGTATGTCAGAAACTGCATGCAAGAAGGCTGCAGATACATGAGCAACACATTTACAGATATACAAACTAATTGTTACTCATTAAAATCCTAAATGTGCGTGTGAATTAATGATGCATGGTGAGTTTGCTGCATGCATGAAGGTAACTTGAGAGCGGGATCAAGTCATTCACCTCACACGTGTTTTCCATCCTGTCCTCTAAAGATCCTGTTCAGCAAACTGAAGAAGTGAAAGTCCCGTTATACTCCAAACGCAGTCCGCTGGTGAAGCTCTCCTGTGAGAGACTGAGTGAGTGTGTGTGTGTGTGGCACTCATTCACTAGATGTGTGTCTGTGTTTCTCCTCCTCCATGTGAACTAACACTGCTTCAGTCTGAACTCAGGGGAGGAGCGTAAGCGGCAGGTTTAACCATCTCATGGAGTCTTTTACAAACCATATAATCTTCTTTTATTATATATTCTTATGGCTGGTCACAAAATAAAGTTTATTGAGAGCAAATAAAACTATATCACTCTGGCTGAGTATATTGATTTTGGTAAAAATAGTTCACCCAAAGTTTTTAATATGCATATGTTTTAGTGCATTCAAATCAACATCAACTGCATTTCACACTTTTACAAAAGCAGCCGAACAACCAACATTTTCTAATAAAATTTACATTTATTTATGTGGAAGACACTTTTAGCCAAAGCAACTTTTGTAGGCATAGTTACATTTATTGGAGAATAAATGAAAATAAATGGCATTTAAAAGGACATATTAAAACATTTATTGATATAAATGCACATGCAATATTCTTTTCAATATCTGACATGATAGATACACAAACACTCATGTGTTTGTGAACGTACATTTGAATGTGTCTGCGATTTGCCCTCTGCTCTCAAACACACACATGTGAGACTCGAGCATCCTTCTTTTTGTCTTGTAATGCGATACAGGGTGTTGTCTACAGTCTTCCTTCCCGGAGGAAATCTTTGCTCAGATGCAGCACACGGTGAGGGTCATCGCTCGGATCTGTCTGACTGACAGCACGGACCACGGAGAGTTTCGTCATTTGGCTCCAAGTTCTGCAGAACTAGAGGAAATGCTTGAGTTCATACAACGCAGATCTTACCAAACTGTTCTTTGATAATATTTGACACAATCTTTGATGTTCTTTAGTTTAAATGGCATTTTTGGTTGTATAGTATAGTGTATACTTGAGTTTATATACAGTATGGTTCAGCCTCTTTGGAGATTCACAACTGTTGTCACACGCTGTCCATTTCTGATGAATTAACAGGCCTGTTATGAATGCGGTGGAGTATAAATATTTGAGCTGGTCTGGAGATATCGAGTATCACAGTTTTGGGTTACTAACTGTGGCTCATACACTTCTGCTCTAAGACAAACGTCTCTGTTCCTCGTGTCGGTGTCCTGCTCACTCTGTCAGGGTTTATTTTGAGATAATGACTGCTTGACTGTACATTATCTCTTAGTTACAACATAGTTAAAACAAAATATAATTAATATAATTTACAGATGTTCACAATACAATTTGGGGGAAAATGCTGCATGCACATACAAAGTAAATTAAATACTAAATAGAATAAAATCTAAATAATGATATATAAATCTAAAATAAAATGTTAAATATATATTTTTAATAATTTATATATCAGTGTTTATTTTGAGATTATGGCACGTTTACTGTGCATTATGCCCTAATTGTGGTACAACACACACACACACACAGGTTTGTTTTTGTGAACTGCGAGGACATAGGCGTAATGGTTTTTACAAACCGTATTTTCTGTTGCCCTACCTACACTTAAACCAACCACTTACAGGAAACTTTCTGCATTTTTTGATTTTTCAAAAAAAAACAAAAAAAAAACAAAACACGGAATGATTAGTAATTCTGAAATGCATATATTAGAAATATATTATTAGATATTTCATACATTATATATTATATTGTATATTATATATACGACAAAAGCTTAAACTGGATGCTCATATATCTACATGTATAAAATACGGAAATAAAATATCGATTCCCTATCAAAATCATGTAAGTGTTAAGTCGTGCAGTGAGCACGTGGCGCGCGATCAGCTGCGCTCTGACGTCATCTCGCGCGCACACATGACTCTCGTGGAAGCAGCAACATGTCTCTGCTCTTCAGCGACGAGTAGTGATGGGATTTATGGCTCTTTGAGGGGATCCGGATCTTCGCGATCCGTTCCTTTCAAAGAGCCGTTCAAAAGAATGGCTCTTTTGGCTCTTTTTAAATATTTAGTCAGTTTTAAGAAGCCAGCTTGGGAGCATCTCAGTTTATCCTGGAAATAATCACTGGGAGGTATTATGAGGTGAGATTTGTAGTCAAATAATTAAAGCTCAGATATCACACACCAATATCTGAGTTTGAATTATTCTGAAATATTGATTATTACCTCATTTCTCATGTGTCGACTATATTCCATAGGGTTGCACAAATCCCTCTGCTTAGACAGTGACATCATTATTTTGATTTACCTTTAGTACAAAGTGTGTGTGTGTGTGTGTGTGTGTGTGTGTGTGTAAAACTATGTTGACTTATGTTATTCATACAATACCTACTCACAAATAAACATAAAAAACAAAGCCGGCTGCAATGAATTTCTGTGCAAAACAGCTTTTACTACAAACACTTCCACACAAGAACATTGTTATCACACAAGAACATTTTGATAGAAAACTAATTTTTTTTTTTAAGTAGATAAAATTAGAATAAATAAAATGGAAATGTCTACATACTACATACTATTACTACTGTAAACTTTGCAAATAGGACATCAGCCCCTTCAAGTCAATGAACAATAACAAAGTGGGCTGCAATGAATGTCTGTGGAAAACAGCTTTTAGTGAAACATTTCTATACAAGTACAGTATCACAAAAGAACATTTTTAATGATTTTAAAATAAGTTTTAAATGAACACAAAATGCAATGTAAATGCATGCACAACTAATAACTAATATCATCACGCTATAAAGGGTTGGCCTGCACTGGGTGCGCCACTCCCCCTATAACTGTTCTGTCTCCTGGAGGAGCTCATTTGTATGAACACGCATAGGAAAAAAGAACGATAGAAAGAACGGCTCCTCTCCAGTCGCGACTCGGCTCCCATCGTTCATGTTTATGAGCCGTTCAAAAGAATCGGTTCGTTCGCGAACGTCACAACTCTAGCGACGAGGAGCTCCAGCAGGCGTGGGTCGAGCTGAGGGGGGCTGGGAGCTCTTCACTGGGACCATGGACGTCCAAATATACAGACTATATAACAAGGTTAATATAGCATGAGTGACAGAACACGCGGTCAAAACAGTGCAGCAAAGCGAGGAGGTGTCGGCTTTACAATCTATAAACATCACAGGCAAACATAACATAACATAACAAACTAAGATAATGCAGTGGTTGTGATTATTAACTGCTCAAAGGTCATATATTATTCTATATAATATTGAACAACATATAGCCTACAATATAATACAATTATATATTATGTAAGCTTTAAACTCACTGCAAACTAGACCAAGACCTACTGCAGCTAAATTTATTTGTTACTTGTATTAAAGGAAAAGTTAACTAAAAAACATTGTTGTGTTGTATAAAATAAAATGCATACTACAGGAGGCCGGGGCTAGTTGTCACATGTTGTCATAATCCATGTATTTTAATAATTTTAAATATTTTGAATCAAAAGTCCAAAAGTACATCCGTTTTCTCTAGCAGTTGTTGATTTGAATCAACATACACATCTAGTATTTTGCCAGTTCTTCAAATCGTCTTGTTTTATTAATCATTCTGTTATTAATTATGATTGATGTTTTTAAGTGTCTGAATTATTCCACTTATTACTTTTTGATCCCCATTTATCCTTCCACAGTTTTCCTGTACTACTTTATAATTCATAATGGACTTACTGCTTTATGCGCTGTTAAATGACAGGTTTACTTTTTCCATTTCAGAAATTGGCTTTTTAAAATAAATGAACTCTGACAAATATTCGCTGAAGTTGAAAAAGTAAGTAAACAAACAAGTTTATAAAATATGTACATAATGAAATGGCTGAATCTAGTGACAGGGCAAAACGTTTCTGTTATATAATACTCAACACAATGTGTTATGCATCTGTTGCATAGCATTTTCTAAAATACATACGTAACATACAAACATTGAAATGTCTTCCATGCTCACCCATTAAATATCCAGATGTTAATGATTTATAAGCAAAAACATATAAGCAAAAGCAAGCATGACTGATGCATTCAAGAGATCCTGTCTGCATGCCTCGGGATTTTGGGTTTCCTCTCTCGTGCATCCATAACAGCGCACACATGTGTCATCTATCATGATTCTTGATCAGCATTACAGGCTCTGGATGTGATCTGGCTCGTGTTTGTGATGCATTTGTCTTTCTTGTCATGTTCTGCAGGATACAGGTTTGTATGAGTACAAAGTGTTGGGTTCTCTGGCCAGCTGTGCTCCAGATCTCTGCGCAGATGTTTACATGGATCTGAACTACAGGAGACAGTGGGACTCGTGCGTCAAAGGTAATTATTAGTGGGACGTGTTGATCTTTCACAGCCAAGCATCTTCATGAAATCATCATTCAGTGCTGGGTAGATTACTTACAAAATGTAATAAGTTTTTTATTCCAAATGTCATGACAAAAAGTTTAGTTAATAACGTAATCCCTTACATTACACATTTAAGAAAATATAGTCAGACTGTTTAATTGTAATATGTTATCATGCAATAAATAAAAAGTAACAGTAGTCTGATTACAAGTAATTTACAGTGCAATATAATCTTATTACAAGTATTTAATTTTTGCAGTCTGATTATGTAATCCAGATGACATGCAATCAGTTGCTTCACAGCACTTCCATCACGCCTCAGAGTTTAGTTAGTTTGTATCTCAGTTTGAGTCATAAAGCATTTTAAGACAGATTCCTCCGGTTGAAGAAGAGGTTATAGTTGATGATACACCCATTTCTAGAGCAGAACAGCTCAAATGGGCTTTTGTTATGGGTAAAAAAAAGACAATAAATGTGAATGCATTATCATAATTTCCACATTTGGCTTTATGGAGCTCAAATAAACTGTTACCCAGTTGAAATGCAGCATAGGGCTTGATTATTTCTAAATTTTCTCATGTTTTGTTTTTTCTTTTTTTCGTATATTGAAGTTCCTTCTGTTGCTGGTGGTCAAATGCATTCAGATATGCAGGTATTTGGGCTTAAATGTGTCATAATTTAGCGTTTTATTTATATTAGGCATGTGAAAGCAGAAACTGACCCTGGATCAGATTTCTGTCCACTGAGCAGGTTTGAATTTTAATCTCCATCTCTTTTTTGGCATCATTAAAGCTCAGTAGCTGATTACTGTTTAATTAAAAGTGTTAGTAATTAAAATGGGATGGGAGAGAGCACTGATCACAAAAGATGAAGCTTTTTAAAGGGGCCGACGTACAAGTTGTAGCATTTTAACATGAAGCGTTTCCCCTGATTTCTAGTTAGAGTGTAAAAAAATATCCTCATTTATTTATTTAAGTCCCCTCTGTTCTTCTTTGCAAACTATTTTCACTTTCTTTCTAACAAATCAACATCAAAACAGCATAAATACTTGTTGAATTCTTTAAAACATTTGTGTTACTTGCATAAACCTTTACTTTTGTCATTTTTCGTCAGCATGCATATTCAAGGTAGTGTTATTTAAGTATTTCATAGCAGTCCATTATTAATTTAAATCTATTTTTTTTTTACTTTGTTTTCTTTCTTTTTTTTCAAATGTAATTTTAAAGTTTAAGTATTTTTGTTTGTGTGTTTTTTTTTTTAGAAGTTAGAATGTGTATGTGTGTGTATAATTTTTTTTTATTATCTTTATTCCAATTTAAGTTTAGATTAAAAAAAATTGCCTTTGTAACTAGCTGAAATTAATAGATACATAAATGCATATAGTAAATATGTCAATATGGGTGGTTGCATGTTAATGAGCTTGTGGTTGGGATAGTATTAACTTTCCGAGTTGTTTTTGCAGTTTATTAACAGATGGTCTGAACTGGCTAAAGAAGGAGTTTTGCTCTGAAGTGTTATGAGTGTTTTATTTCGTGAAATGACTGTTTACATGAAGTTAACGTTGGAAATCACTGCGGAGCTTGATCTGTTCTCTGGATCTGGGAGCTATTAAACCATCTTTAAAAATCACTTCGGTCCATGTTTGTGCTCCGGTTAGAGACATGAAATCGGTTTTCGCTGTCCAAAATATCTGTTCTGTGTCACTTGTGATCTTTCATATTGCATTATGTATCCTAACAAGCCATTTTTTCTTATACTTGACCTGTTTTGTCGATGCATGAGAGTGCATTTGTTGAGAAACTGTATAATTGAGAAAACTAGTTTTTGAGGTGTGACGTGTTAGGGTGGTGTATTTCCCGTAAACACAAATGGAGCATGAATGTGTGCGCGTGGGTGGAGTGGAGTGGCGTTTTATTAGAAACACATCTCTGGCTCCAGACATGCACGTGTTTGAGCTGATCTTTCGTGAAGAGCCTCATGCGTTCGTGCTGCAGTCCTGATGGATGAGCGCTTTTCCTCTGGGTGTTTGTTTGTGACTGACTCTCCAGAAACCCCACCAAAACCCTGCTTTATACAGACAGCCGCACAATCTGAGCTCCAGCTCTCGATTACCTAACAGGCGTTTATGGTTTTTTGGGTTTTCTTCAAATAAACTCTTCAGTCAAACTGCAGGACTTGTTTGGTTCTTTCTTTTGAACATCTTGTCATGTTCAGTGTCTCTTTTCTCTGTAGTTTTCCCCGGCTGATGTGTAATTTCACTGATCTCTGTGTTGTGTAATTTTTTCATGCTTTGTCTTTTATTCACTGGTATGAATATTGGGTCGGACCACCAGAGTGGTGAAATGTGGTTTGTGTTACATCAGTCAGGAATCGCCTGTGATTACAATCACACGTAAACGCCTTCGCCTCCACCCTTGTTTGGTGAATATGTCATCTTTTTCATGCTAGTTACACCCGTGAACCACTCAGAACTGGGAAAACATGCCTGTGAGCATATTGAGAAACTATAACCGTTTTTTGTTTTTTTGTTTTGGGCAAGTAGCTAAAATAATTTAATTATTTTTTAAATATTTATTTTTTATTTTTGTATAATTATTTATAGTTTTAGTAATTTAGTTTTGTGTTTTTGTCACTTATATTATTATTATTATTATTATTATTATTATATTTCCAAGTTTTAATATTTTTATTTAATTGCAGTTATTTAGTGCGTTGAGTTAAATTTAATTTTGCCTTTGCAATTATTGGAAATAAGTTTCATTTTATGTATATACATATTTTATTTATGCTAAATTTGATTGTATTTTGTTTTAATTTTAATATTTTTTATTTATTTTTTATTTTATCTTATTATGTTTATTTGTTCATAATGTTTAATATATTTTTTTATTGTTGTTTTTATTAATTTAAAATCTGTTTTATTTATAGTTATTTTAGTACATAAAGTTGGAAAATAAGAAATGTTGCCTCTGCAATTATTTGAAATAAAATGTTTGTTATTATTATTTTTATTGTTTTTATTATTATTATTATTATTATTATTATTATTATTATTATTATTATTATTATTATTATTTTCGGTTAAAGCTTATTATGTTTTCATTGTAGTAATTTTGTTCAAATATCAACTGAAATCTATTAAACATTAGTTTGTTTTGAACTCAAGTGTTTTATAATATGAAACTGTTATTGCACAGATGTAATGTGTACGACGCCCAGCATTTACATGCAAAAGCGTTTGTCCTCACTAGCCTCCACTCTTGTGGGAAGATGTTTAGATGTTAGATATTGGACCTGGACTGAGGGAGTTCCTCCCATAAGAGTAAGAGTTCAGTAGAGATTCAGGTCTGGGTTTAATCAGTCCCTCCAGAAAAACGCGGATTTTTTTTTGTGATTGTTGCGGGCAAAAATCCTTGATTTTGCGGCACGTTCTCTTAAAAAATGCGGCGGAATATGCAGGAATTTTTTGCAATTTTATGCGATGAAATTGTGTGAACAAATCGGGAAACTGCTTCGCGCGTTCTTTTGCGCTTATTTTTTTGGGCAAATAAGAATGATTTGCGCGCTTCAAGTTTCACCCTGGTTTCACCGCGGGGTTTGCAGATGATGTTCACGTCACGTAATTACATCACTGCATAAGGTTCCCATGGCAATAGGGGTGAAATGGCGCTTTACTTGTGTGAAGTAAACGCAACATTTTTCTACTTTCTGCTAATATATATGTGAGTTTCTGAAATCATGCTAGCCCGCATATTTCGCTTTCTTAAATCGGCAATTTATGCGGCAAAAGAGCGGCGTATTTGAAAAAATGCGACCCCGCATAAATATGTGGCCTTTGGCTGATTATGCATTAAATCAGGCGATCGATTTTCTGGAGGGACTGTTTAATGCAGGTCAGACAAGTTCTTCCACACCAGACTACATGAATGTCGCTCTGTATCATGCTGGAACAGAAAAGGATCCTGCCACAAAACTGGAAGCACACAATGTCTCTAAAATGACATTTAATATGGTTGGATAAAGATTCATTCACACTGGAAATAAAATACCTTGTTAAACCTGGTGTCAGGGTTATGCACTGTCACTTTGTTTTATGTTTGTTTCTTGTGTCTAGTGTCAGCACATGGCCTTGTTAGTTATTTTCTCGGCCATGTGTTCCTTTAGCCCCTCCTTCTTGTTTCCTCTTTACCACATCCTCTTGTTACCTTAGTTGGTCTAATTGTGCTCACCTGTCCCTCATTTATTTTCCACAAAAGGTAAGGTGCACTATAATAGGGAGTGTTATGGGTGTGTGTGTTTCTTGGTATTTGTTGGTTTTGTTTTTCCTTGTGTTGTAGGTGTATGTGGATCTCTATTTGAATTAATATTTAATTCAAAAAGTATAAAACATAAATATATACAAATATATTTATTGGAAATACTGTTAGAAATTAAAATAATATCATTAATAATTATGATATTACATTATTTTTGTTTCCATTTATGACACAATACAAAATATATAAAAAATATTTATTTTTACAATGTAAAACGAATTGTGATTCCCATTTACAGATTTACTGCATTTTAATTTCAGTTGAATTTAAATAATTTCAAATAAACTTAAACCAAAAATAATAAAAAAATATATACAGTGGAGATAGAAATTAGAGAACAATCTATAAATGCTAGATTTTTTTTTCTGAAATATTGTTAATCATCATTGCTAAAATGTAAAGGAATATTAGCTCTTAGTATACCACTGTTAACGTTTGACAAAATTTAATCAAAAACATTTGCGTAAAAAAAACAGTGATCAAAATTAGAGAAGAGTAACCACTGCAGCACGAAATAAGATTACAACGAAACTTTTTGAAGGTTACAGGTGTCATAAATTGTGTTGTTCTGAATGACATCACGCAGGACATCACACGTTTTTCACACTGCGCTGGTGTGATATTGGTCCACTCTTCTTCCTTAAGGGGGTTTCTTAACCATAACTTTGTCGCCAGAGATTTTCAGTTGGGTTTAGAACAGAGCTCTGGGACGGACATTTTATTATTTCAATGTTTTCAGCTGCTTTACCCATTCTGCAGAGTGATGGGAGTTTTGTCTTGCATGACAATTGCAGGCTGATTGGGAGATGCTTGCAGGGAAGGAACTGCATGTTGCTGAAGGAGGTTCTGATCCCCCAGCATCCCCCAAGCCATGACACTTCCTCCTCAACCTTTCACTGACTTCTTCATGCATTCAAACTTTAGTCTTTCCTAAATGATTTACATAGACTAAGTAAAACATCATTCTGTGTTAATATATTATAAAATGTAATTTAATGCTGTGGTCAAAGCTGAATTTTCAGCATCATTACTCCAGTCTTCAGCATGTCATGATGTTTCAGAAATCATCCTGATCATTATTATCAATTATATTCTTGGTTATTAAAGGCTGAATTAATAACAAAGAATATGTGACCTTGAAGACTGGAGTAATGCAAATGCAGCTTTGCATCATATGAATAAATTACATTTTAACATATTCCCACATAGAATACTCTTATATAATAAGTAATATATAATAATAATAATATCACAATTTTTACTGTATTTTAGATCAGACAAATTCAGCCGTGGTGAACAGAAGAGGCTTCTTTAAAAAAAAAAAAAAAAATTCAAAACAGTAAGAATTAAGTGAAGCAAGAGGGCCGCAGTATGTGATCTGAATAGTTATAATATAGCTCTGAACACAGTCATGCACTTACTGTCTATATCATAAGACATGTTAGCATGTACTGGTGCTGAATGTGTCCTTGCTCCTTCCCATGAGCCTCTGCAGACTGGTTCAGATGGATTACAGTGATCCAGCGCTCTCTGCTGGTGAAGTTAACTGCTGTTTGATGGATAAGACACTGAAGTTCACACTGATTTTAATGCCGTTTTTACCTGTTAATGTAACTTGCTGTAAATTGGGGAATGCAATTATATTTCTGATACTTTGCAGATACTTTAAAACAGAAACCACATGATCAGGATCCAGCATAAATCACATGTATGACAATTGCTAGGAAATATAAATATATTTATGAGCATTTGCATGGACAATATTATGCCTGTATTCATGTCTGAAATCAAAATCGTTTACATGTTAATGCTTTGCACAGAAAAATGTGGTTGTTAAAATATAATTTTGATATGAAAAATCTGTCTTGTAATCAAGACTATTAAATGTCAGATTTCTTCAGTTCAGATATGCTAAATGTAACTTTACATGGGACTGCATGAATCTGAATGTTGTGGTGAATGAATGATGTGTTTGGTGCAATACAGGCATTATTATCTGCTGGTGTTTACGAACCTGGTTTTATTAGTAAGAAATCGAGATCATATTTGACTCCGTTGTGCTTTCATTGTCTTTCGCTGTATTGTTTTCCTCTGGTTCTGTTGTTTTATTGACATCTACCTCTTAAACTCACAGTGCCGAACATTGAAAAATATTGCCTTTACATACTTCTTCCACCTGTTCATTACTGCAAATGTTTTCATGCAATAAACTGGTATTTTGCCTTGGAATGCAGTTTTATTTTTATAAGAATTGTTAAATACTGAACATAAATGCTTGTCTATCTATCTATCTATCTATCTATCTATCTATCTATCTATCGATCTATCGATCGATCTATTGATCTATCTGAGTACAAGTTAAATAAAAAATGAAAAATGTGGCAACTAGCTGAAATATTTTTCGTTTGTACATTATTAGAGTTTTTTTTGGGTACATTTATTTGATAAATCAGTTTGCCTTACCGTCAATGACGAGTTTCACATCTTCAACGTTTATTTTCATGACTGTCCAGCACATTTATCATTAAATTCTGATTACTGTAATTTTGCAGGATTTTTGTATTTTTGAATTTGTTTGTATTTTTTTTACAATTATCTTCCAAGGTGATTCTCGTAAATATTACTCTTATTATTTTTATTATTTTTTAATTATCATAAATAACAGCAGCATAAATTCTGTTTTATTTAAATACTAAATATAAATAGATCTACAAAATTCCTAGGTGACTACATGATGTCATAGCAAACTGTTATATAACCTTAGCAACCACCCAGAAAACCTTAGCAACTGCTTAGCAATGCCCTAGCAACGAAACACCAAGCAAACATCCAGAAACCTTGGCAACTGCATAGCAATGCCTTAGCAACCTGTCAAAACTCCCGAATGACCGTCCAGAATACCTTAGCAACTGAATAGAAACTAATCAAAACTTGCAACCAGCCAAAATACTCAAGCAACTGCATAACAACCACTTATAAAATAATGTCAAAACTCAAAAATGATGCTAAATATAGCTTTCATTAATGTAAAATATAATTTCTAAAATGTAACCTTGACAGGCTCTGTGAGATCAACCCTTGTTAGTGTTTTTCTTGGTCGAGCTCTTAATGCATGTGAGTGAATATGAGCTGGAGGAAACAATGGACCTGAAGTTAAAACTGAGATGGAGGATCTATATTTGTCCCACATCTGATCCCTGAAATGGCCCTCTTGAATAACATCAGGCTCTCCACCGCTTCTTTCCACCGGCTGTCCTTCACCAGTGCAAGGCAAATATATTTCTTGGCCAGCTGTTGTATTTCTTCTGATTGGTCGTATGCAGGACTAATTAGCTTCAAAAAGCGATACATTTCTCCTGGTCTGTCTAAAAAAACCTCCTCTGATTTCCCAGGTGCCCGTCTGTCTGAACAGGCGCTCCGCTCAGAAACCTTCCCGTCTGCAGCTTTCGTGATTCTGAATAGATTACAATTACAGATAGAGAGGCCTCTGGGAACAGGCATCCTTGATCCTGAATAGGCTTTAATGGGCTTTTTCTCCATGCATGCAGTGAGGTTTGATGGAGGTTATAATTGCAAACGTTACACGGAGCTGCGTCTGGCCCCTCTGTCTGCATCCAAGAAGCCCCTGAACTCGAGGTTAGGTAATTATTTTCATAAGCATATGCTTTGCATTGTTGAAATCTTAACCGCTCTGGCGTCGAAGAGAGTCCAGGATCTGGTGCCAGTTTAAAGGAGTGCAAACAAAGTGTTTCTGCAGGTAATTCATTTGCGTCTCCGTCTGGATTTGTGCTGGATTAATGAGAAAAAATTGTTTATGACCATGTTGATGGTGTTCTTCTGCACCAATCATACCGCTGATGGGTCCAGGACATCCCAGTCGGGTCACATCTTCCAGAAGTCCACAGGTCGTTTTAGCATGTTCAAGTCTGCCTTTATTAATGTTCATCTTGGTCAAGAATGGCATTCGGCGAGGTGTCCTGACATGAAGGCAATTTCCTTATAATCTGCATGGAAAATGTTTTTCCTCCTTTCATCAGGTCATCTTTGTCTTTGGCAGCAAACTAAGGGTTTTTGTCAGGTGCTCTGATCAAGTATTTTCCTCTGTTTTTTTCTTCTTCTTTTTTTTCAGTTTCAACAGATTTTAAACTTATGCATAAGGGTACCAGTCACTAGGAACCATTGGTATCTTATTGTAGCCATAGACTTATTTAATAAAACAACTTCATCTCTATAACTGTGTGTGTGTGTGAAGCAAAGGAAGTAGAATTCCTCCAGAAGGGGGCATCAGAGTCTCTCGCTTTTTATGAATATCCAGTGTGTTTTTCTCAATTTTTTTTTTAATCTGTCATTTGAGATGTGCCACTAGATTCATTTTCTCCTGTGTCTCAAAAAAAATAAATAAATAAGGAAGCGAATATAAGAGCTGACACTCCGTCTGATTGCAACTATTTCCAATGATTACAGCAGAACGTCTCTGTCCTCTAAGCACTGGAGGACGGAGCCCACAGGGACCTGATAGCTCCATTATATCATTACTCCTGTGGCCGGAGAAACACCAGACGTCTGCTACTGTAATCTCATTCACAGCCCAAGTGTTTCTCCAACAGCCCCATGAGATTAAAAAGAGGAGTCTCGTGTGTCTCAGATATTTCTCATCATCTGATAATAATCATCGGAGACAGAGTTGATACTTCAATGAAACATAATTGAGAACAAGCAGCCTTTGAGCAATGCATATAAATGCGCATATGTTAAATGCATACTTCATACACTGCAAAATTACTGATCTGTCCGCTATTAATGACTCGTAAATTATTATGCAATAATTCATTAATAGTCATTATAATCAAGAGTGTTTTGGTAGCTCCAGTTTTATCTTTTTTTTTTCTATAATCTCTGTGAAGCTGTTTTGACAGTCTGTATTGTGTTAAGTGCTATAGAAATAAAGGTGAAAGGTGACTTGACTGGGAAAAGTACATTTATGAATGTAAAAATGTGAAAGAAATAGTAATAAATTAGTTATAAACTTAATATGAAAGGGGTCTTGTTTCAAAGAACACACATTTTGGCTGATACAAAGGTTTGGGGATAAATTCATTTTCATAAAGTTTGAACAGTCAATCCAAAACACTTTGGATGAAATATTTACAATATAAGTGAATAATTGTTTCTTCAAATTTTTGATAAAGGGAGCAGTTGAGTGAAACACTATTATTTAATTTTTTGTTGATAAAGTCAGAAATCCTACTGATTTTTTTTTTTTTTAGATTAAGAATTATTTTATTTTTCTTATTATTTACATTTATTTTTAATGTTTATTTTATTTTAAATATATATTTTTAGAAGCTCCTTGAGAAGACATTTTGTCAGTTAATAATGCACTAACCTTTAATGAGTGAGTAAATGATGACAGAATATACATTTTTGGATGAACTTTCTATTTGTTGGTTTGAATATATTGAATCCCACCCAGAGTCGTGTCATGTCATAGTGGTTGGTTGCGCTTGTTTATTTTGCCCATGTACAGACAGACAGACAGTGTTTTGATTATGTGCACATACTGTATGCTTTCCTTGAGAAATACAAGACTAAGTTCAATAGTTTTGACTCATCCCTCATTTAAATTGTGGTTAAAGTGAGGTACGTTTAATGTAAGTACCCTGCGCAGTCGAATAAATGTTTAAATAACTGCACTTTAAAAGCCATATTATGCATGCTGACGAGACAGAATGGGAATTAAAATCACATAATTACTTGAACTACTTTAAATCAACCTGGTAACTCTAACTTGTTACAAGAAAAGGCCATTTTATATAGTGATAAATGCAATTTTGTTCATCCACCTAGAACAGTAGTGCCACAACTAAAATAAAATGTAAACAATTTTACAGCTCAAATAATACACATTTGATAAGAAATGAGTGCTATAATGTTGTGATTTCTGACTGTAAACCATGTTTTTGCTCATAGACTTCCACTTTAAGTATATTACTGCTAATTATGGAAGCTATTTTGCCACAGAATACAAAAAAAAAATGTAAATTTAATTGTGTCTTTTTATCTTCTTTTCAGAATTGTAAGATAAAAACATTAGGAATTGCAAAATGAAAACTCAGAATTTTGTGGTTTAAACTGACAATTGTGAGATAATAACTCCAAATTTGTGAGATAAAAATTGAGAATTGCGAGATTTAAACTCAAAATTGATAGATTTAATCAGAGAATTGTGGGGGGGGGGGGGTGGTTGAGTTAGCTGTGAGATAAAACCTAAAAATTGTGAGATTTAAATTCGGAATTGTGAGATTTAAACTCAGAATCGAGAGATTTAATCTAAGAATTGTTGTTTTGAGTAAGTTGCAAGATAAAAACTAAACATGTTGATATTTAAACTCAGAATTCTGAGATATAAACTGAGAATTCTGAGATTTAAACTCTGAATTGCGAGATTTAAACTCTGAATTGATATTAAAATTCAATTGCGAGATATAAACTCAGATTTACGAGGAAACATAGAATACAGGTTTGGAAGAACATGAGGGGGCAGGGAATGAAAAAATTAAATTGAATTTAATTTTAGGGAGGACCTTTTCCTTTAATGTATTGAATCTGGAAGTGAAGGAAGTTTAAGAGTGAGACAGAATGGAGGTCAGTGTTGTATGAGGGTGGCCAGTAAAGACTCAGACTGTAAACAGCTCTGCGTGGCTGTTTGTTATTGAGTGACTGCGGTTGGAGCCAACAGTAAAGCTGTCTGTGAACTGAACTGGAATTCAATAAACTGTCCGGTAGTTAATAAAGCCCCGCACCAGACCATGAACCACCGTGACCAGTCACCAACAGCTTCTCCATTAGACCCATAAACCCCAAGGAGAGGGATAAGCCCCATCCTGCGGCCTTTATTTATGAAGCGTATTAGGCAAAATCAACATATTTGGGATCAGGTTCCTGCTTCAGATACATTAGAGACTCCTCTCAGATCATCACACTCCAGCTCAGATCATTTACACACACTTATCTGTGGCTTTCAAGGACAAACACACCACGTCTGCATGGAGGTTTTCACAATAATTGTTTTGTAGCTTAACTGAGATGTGTAGACGGCCAATTGAGGCCCAAAACATGCTAATTAAATAATCAAACGAACATAGGAAGCCTTCTGTCCACACCGAATAATGAAGAGGATTTTATTCAATGTTATTCAGTGATTGATCATTTTGTGATTTATCAATTGTTTTGATGTTAATCACTGATTAATGTCACACGGATAGTTCCTGAATGCTGATTGGCATTTCACTCATTTTAAAACACATGATATACTAAAACACGTAAGGAATAATTGACGACGATCCGTTGCATTATAAGAAAAATAATGCAGACCTGAGGTGGTGATGCGGTCACGACACATCGGGTGTGCATTATTTTCTGAATTCTGCAGTGTCATTTTCACACAAAACAACCGGGCTGGTTTGATCTCACAATCACTCACCTGCAAAGACGTCCATCTGTAGGTCAAAGTGAACAGGGCATGAATCAAAGCAGGAAAGGCCATTTCTTATCTGACTGGACGGCCAGCATAGGGGAAACCAATGACTCACTTGTTGTGTTCCTGTGATCCATCAGTATTTAGTCAGCATGTATGCATTGTATATTTGAACATCTGGTTTCACGATTTGCTTTAGGCTCAAGTGCAAAAGTGAGCCCAAGTAGGTGGTTTATGGCACAAATGCATTATTGTTTGAGGAGACGCCCTTTGACAGCAGCAGCAGCATCATAATCATCATAGACGCCCATTCTAGATTAAATGTATTAGTTTATAGGGTATAGTTGGTGTATCTTCAGTTCAATCAATCAATCAATCACCTTTATTTATATAGTGCTTTAAACAAAATACATTGCGCCAAAGCACTGAACAACATTCATTTGGAAAACAGTGTCTCAATAATGCAAAAAAAAAAAAAGGTTACACTCTAATGCTTTAGTGAAATGTCAATATTGAGGTCAATATTGTTATAATTTGTTATTTAATTTTATTTAATTTTATTTAATTTTCCTTGATCATGAATTGTATTATTAAATAATCTTTGAGTTATGTGAAAGGCACTATGTAAATCTGTTGTATAGGACTTGATGTTGATATCCCTTAATGCATAATTGAGGCTCCGATGAGACTCCGTGGGATGGTCGATTGAATGATGGCATCCTTTGGGTTGTCAAGTGGGCGCCCTCATTCCTTAGTATTTCGCTGATAGGCCCACGACACCTCCAGAGGGTTTAGCAGTGAATCCCAGCATCCCAGGTTCACTCCCTAGGTGCCATCAACTCACTTGAAGACCCAGGCGGAGTCTTTTCTCCTCACCCATAGCCACTGGCTTCCCGGTGGGTCTTTCCTCGCACTCCCATCTCCCTGAGTAGCCTGGATGTTGAGGTGGCTACGAACCCTCAGCAGCCTACTTCCAATGGCCGTAATTTCACATTCCAACCTTGTTGTTGCGCATTGGATGCAATTTCAGCGTACCTCAACCTTTTCCATTCATAGGCCTCCTCCACTGCACCCTCCCAGGGCATGGTGAGCTAGATAATGTAGACAAGCTTGAGCAAAGCTGATCACAGAACAAGGTCTGGGCCCAGGTTGGTGGCTTTGATTTCAGCTGGGAAGCAGAGTTTCTTGCTCAAGTCTGCCAGCAGCTTCCAGTCCCGTGCTCTGCCCAGCTGACCAGAGTCTGATCTTATGGTGGTGAGGTTGGCTTGACCCTCACCCTCCCTAACAAATGGTGTTGGCTGCCACTGGGGTGATAGGGGAGGAAGGACTTTCCAACACTGCTGCAAGACACTTTAGCACCTGGTTGTGCCGCCAGGTGTAACAGCCTTGAGTGAGGCTGGTCTTGCATCCCACTAAGATGTGCTTTAGTGTTGCTAGACTCGGGCATAAAGGGCACGTGGGGTCTTTGGCATGCCATTGTCTTAGATTTGCGGGAGAAGGTAGGACATCGTAGGCAGCCCTGATGGTAAAGCTTGCCCTGAATGCCTCCATCTCCCACAGCTCTTTCCAGGAGATCTTCCTCTTCTCCACTCCTTCCCATGCCATCCACTGCCCTTGCTTTGCCTGAGCCACAGCTTGGGTGCACCTTCTTGCTTCCTCCTCCTGACATACCTCCTGGACCACCATCTTGCATTTCTGAGATGGAGAGGCCTTGCTGCACACTGGTGTACTGTCCCCAAGTCCAAGACCACTCCTCCCCTCCTGCACTCGCCCCACGATGTCTTTGTGTCTGAGTGCTGCCTTTGGCTGCTCCGTTGCAGCCAGCTGCGTCCATTTCCTCCCGGTGGCCAAGATGGGGGCAGCTTGGGCTACAAATGGATCGTTAGAAATCCAGTAGCATCATTTCCAGTCTGACTTTGGCACACTTGTACTGCTCTATCAGACTGGGAATGGGCATGTGTAGCATCCCTTTGCCGTAAAGTCTTCTCCAGGCCACTGGCTACCTCCTTCCTAAGCTGCTCCACTTGCTCTTTGTCTTTAAGGGAGGCATTATACCACCGACCTAGGCTTCTCGGAGACAGTTGTGGTGGGTTCCTCACCAATTTGGAAGCGGTGGTCTGACAGCTTCCCATTGATGATAGAGATGCTTCTGGACTTGCTTGGCTTGATCTTCATGCGAGCCCTCTCAATGTTTTCCATTTCGTAAATAATACAATTAATAATAATAATAATAATAATTAGAATAATAATGTATTTTTCTTCAAATCAATCAATCAATCAATCAATCAACCCACAAAGTGACTCAACTGGACATTATGGAATGCTAAATCTGGCAAAATAATAAATAAATATACATAGGCAATATCAGAAATGTATTAATCAAAAGTAAATTGGATCTGTTTTGTTGACTTCAAGGTATAAAGCAAGTTTTGTATCATAATAGTACAAACTGATTTTTATTGGGGAGCATAAGCATAGAGAAGTGAAAAAAATATCTTGGCGGTTCATGGTTTTCATCAGGTCCTGAGTGCTGAAAAGCTCTGGCAGCAGATGAGGAATGGAGAGGCCACACGACATATTTAAGGGACAGACGGGATGAATGACTAAGAGAGAACAAGAATAAGAGAGAGAAAGAGAGAGATTTCATAGCTTTGCTGAGAAGAGCCAGGCTGTGAAACTCAGACCGAGCTTCATCAGATCCACTGGGGCATGTGTACAAACAACTGCTGAAAAGAAAATCTGAATATTGTTATGAAATGTGTTTGAGCGCTATCACAATAAATAAAAATCTAACAATCTCATGGATAGCTTGGGTGTTTCTCCTCGATAGCGATGAGATTGTTAACTGAATGGATAATTTCATACGTGTCTCCCATCAGATGATTCAAACTGTGGCAAGATTTGAGTCTCTAAAGTTACAGATCTGAAAATGAAGTTCTTAATATTTTTTTTTTCATGGATTGTAGCATTAAAGCAACTTTTCATTCTGTAAAAGGTGTAAATAAGTGTTCCTGTAGCTCAATTGGTAGAGCACTGCGTTATCAAGCGCAAGGTTGGGGCTTTGATTCCCCGGGAATCCATGATAGGTAAAAATGTATAGCCTGAATGAACTGTAAGTCGCTTTGGATAAAAGTGTCTGCTATAAAGTGCATACATTTAAATTGTAATAATAATAATAATAATAATGTTTTTATTTATATAAATTATTTGATTATTTATAGCAGATTTCACTTATCCCAAAAACGCTTTACACAACAACAATAATTAATTTAATTTAAATTAATATGTAATTTAATTTAGCTACTAATGGTGCACTAAGATACAAAAGTGTCACTTTGTGAATATAGGCAGTGAATTCCTTAACAATATATGAATGATTGTCTCAGTTTTAGAAGAAACCTGAGTCTGCTTTGTTATTTTATCTATATCTGAGATATCTATAACTGAGATGTTAAGTGTTCTGAGCTAAGAAAGCTCAACATTGGAGGCCTTTAATGACATTAAACCAGGAGAAAATGTCCAAGAAACAAATATTCACTAACTGACTCGACTGGACTTCTCATGGTTAAATTGAGACTCGAGATGAATGAAGCTACGACATGAACAGCTAGCATTAACTGAAGCTTCAGCACTATCAGAAACAGAATTACCCAGCATGCTCTCTGTCTGTGGGTTTGTTCAGCGCTCCTCTTCTGCCTGGGTTTGTTTCTGTGGTGTTTATGGAAGGCCAGGGATCAGATGGCTGTGGCTCACCGTCTGCGTTCACACTCGCGGTCGAGTGGCTTTATATTCAGTGTGTTTATGAAACGGCTGTATAGTGTGTGTGTGTATGAGTTTATAGAGTGCTCAAACTGTGTGTGTGTGTGTTTATTGAACACGCATATGCCATGTGTGTGGCTGTCTGCTGCTGTTTGTTTTGGGTTGAGCTCAGAGACGGTGGCAGAGACGGTTGGATACCTATAGAAACCTGAGGTTTAGTGTCTCCTTACTGGGTAATGTTTGCAAACGTCTGTTGGAAATACTACACTATCATAAGAAACAAAAATCAGACAGTGTCTTGGCTCTCAGTTGTTTCTCTTTGAGATTCTGTGGAGATTAAATAGACACTTTTGGTTTAAGGTCTCCTGCTTCTTAGATTTTTTATTTTTTTTTCCAACAGAAAAAAAAACCTTTTACATTTAAAATGTGTCAAATGTTTCAAACTCTGGACAGATTTTCCAAGATATCAAAGTCAGAAATCTGAGCAGGAATATTTATTTATTTATATTTTATTTATTTTTTTACTTAATTTTTTTATTACGTTTTATTTTATTTTTTTATCATTTTATTTATTTATTTTTTTTGGTGTTGGTGAAGCATCCTTCTGTTATTTATTACAACTATTCTTGATTCATTTATTTTATATTTTTATAAATTAAATGTTAATTTTAATTTTAGGAATGTTTAGAGGTGATGTTTAGTAATGGTGAGGTATTAGAAACAAAATTATAAATATATATAATAATAAAACACACATATATTTATTTATTTTATTTAGTGTACTGTCTAAAATGTTAGTTTTATCTATTATGAATTTTTCATATTTGGGAAAATACTTCACAATTTAATCAAAATGTTATATTTAACGCTGGTTAATTTGGTTAGATCACTCGCTATTGAAAAATGTGATTTTAGTGAGGTTTCCCTGAGGATTCGGGTGATGTCTAATGGTCATCATTGTGAGCTAAAGACGAGTGTTTGGGTTGAATCTGTCAGTGCTGGCTGTTCCTCGCACCTCAGTGTCCATCTCTCCTCTCAAATAACCTCCAGAGTTTGGAAAGTCTGCTAGCACTCCTGTCCGTGGCGTGTTCGCCGTTCGGCTCACTGACCTGTGCAGGTATCGCCACCAACTCGCCATTCGTTGGCTGATTTTAAAGGCCTCAGTGATATTTTAAGCAGAAGCGTTTTCATAGTCCCCTGCCTGGCTCAGAGTGTTTGATGGCTTTGCCTGGTACCAGCGGCTCTGTCAGTCAAAGCTGGCAGCCTGAGCGTTAAAACAGATGTGTGTGTGATTGCTGGAATACAGTCACTGGATTGTACAGAAGGATTATGACTGGAAAATTCAATCTCTCATAAAGTCTGATTTCTGCCCTTTATAAATCAAAGCCTGTAGTGCACAGAGGATGAAGGACACTGCTGATTTAAAATAGAGACTGAAGAGATGGAAATATATATAGAGGCTGTTTTATTTGCAGAGTTTCATGCACACAGACTTCAGAACAATAGTCTGGCCACAGCTTTTAACATGCTTCAATGACAGCAAGACTCTTTAAATTTCATCCATACATACTAGTGGCTGATGTACTCGATATTTGGCATTTTAAAAAAGTCTTGTAAGCAGACCTTTATTTTGAAAGCAATATCTTGTAATATATAATTAAACGATTATAAATAAATAGCTCTTTTATAACAAGCCTACTCTACATCAGTGGCAAATTCTTTAAATATGAACAAATTATTTGCAGGCTGTGAGTCAGAAGCACCAGACTGTCCTTGTCCTCCGCAACATGCGCTGCACACATCTGAATATGACATGGGTTGAACTGTTCTAGAACAGTATTGTAAATACAACTTAACCACTGATTTCTAGTTGTGTCCTCTTTTGGAAGACCAAACACAGAAGTTTTATTTTCACAATGAAACCGTTTCTCTACAACATGACGGCCGTGGCAACAGTGAGAATAAAGTTACGAATCCATGAGTTTCTGTAAGAATATCCATATTTCAAATGTAATAAAAATATTTCTCTCACTTCCGCTGACTGAAGTAGTTTAACAATCAAGTGTTAATAAATTGTTCTCTAACATTGATCTTCAATGTTTGTGGGTTCAAACTAAAACAACCTAAAAAATCTCTAAAAAGAAAAGAAAAAAAAGTCAATAAAAATAAAGCAATTTCTTTAGAAGTTAAAAAAATATATATTATTAATGATCAGAGAACTGCATTTACTTGAAGTAGAAATCTTTTTTAACATGACAGAATTATAAATATCACTTTTTTTTCCAGCATAAGTGTGTTTGTACTTCAGGACTGTAGCCTTGAGTCTAGTTTATAAGAGTCCAAATCTAAACTTTGGAGGTTGCTCTTGAGTAATTTGTCTTCCTGCCTTATCCCTCTGTTAGACCAAATGGGCTGAGAAGCTGCAGGTCAAGCACAGGGTCGTCCCGTGGCACCAAACATCCCGAAGCGCTGGCTGCAGATTTCAGAGCTTTCATTCCTGAGGGAGTTCAGGTTGCAGCGCATACCGGGCTGTCAGGAGAGGAGAGAAGAGGTGAGCTGAGGAGATGAGAGGAGAGGAGAGGAGAAGAGAGGGGAGGAGAGGAGAGAACACGAGAGGAGAGGTGAGGAGAGGAGAGGAGAGGACAGGTGAGGAGAGGGGAGGAGAGGAGAGGAGAGGAGAGAACACGAGAGGAGAGGTGAGGAGAGGAGAGGAGAGGACAGGTGAGGAGAGATGAGGAGAGGAGAGCAGAGGAGAGGAGAAGTGAGGAGAGGAGAGGAAAGGAAAGGAAAGGATAGGATAGGTGGGGAGAGGTGAGCTGAGGAGAGAACAGGAGAGGAGAGGACAGGTGAGGAGAGATGAGGAGAGGACAGGAGAGGACAGGTGAGGCAGCGAGATATGGGGACCTCTAAAAACCCAAGATTTTTCTAAATGGGAAAAAGAAGAAATTGAAACTCTGCATACACAAATTTGTAAAAATATTCTAAAAGTAAACAGATCAACGCCAAACAACTCGTGCAGAGCTGAATTAGGACAATACCCCTTATTGATCAGTATCCAAAAAGAGCGGTGAAGTTCTACCAGCACCTGAAGCGCAGCGAGCCGAGCTCATACCAGGCTGAAGCCCTGCGGTGTCAGGAGCAGAACCTGCAGAGGAGCGCTCTCTCACAGCTGATGCTCAAACTACAGCCAGACCAGCACAGCACCATCCGACCAAACCACATTATCCAGTTACAAAAACAGAATTACATCACCTACTGGAAACATGCTACTAAATCACAGAAGAAGTTGGAGCTGTACTTAGATCTGAAGAAAGATTATAAACCAGCAGAATACCTGAGCTGTGTAAAAGATCCCAAATTAAGAAAAACACTTACAAAATACAGACTGAGCGATCACTGTCTGGCTGTAGAGAGAGGACGACACAGACAGAGATGGCAGCCGAGAGAGCAGAGAGTGTGTTCACTGTGCTCTCAGAGAGAGCTGGAGACAGAGGAACACTTCTTACTACACTGTGATTACTATCAGAACATAAGAGCTGCATTTTTCCACACATTCCAACAAATTAAACCAAATTTTATGGCATTACCAAATACAGAAAAATTAAATCACATTTTAGGAGAAAATTCCAAAATGATCACAACAGCAGCAAGATATGTATCAGCCTGTCACAAACTAAGACAGTCAGCCAGTGGACAAAACTGAAGCAAGAGCATTTCTTACATGTACTGTATTTATTTTATTTTATTTTTATTTTTTTGTTATTTGTTGTTGTCTTTTACTTGTTTCTCGTTTGAAGAATTTGAGATGAGGAGAGAATACAAGAGGAGAGGTGAGGAAAGGATAGGATAGGAGAGGTGAGCTGAGGAGAGGAGAGAACAGGAGAGGAGAGGAGAGGAGAGGTGAGGAGAGGTAAGATGATATGAGGAGAGAATACAAGAGGAGCGGAGAGGAGAGGTGAGGTTAGGAGAGGAGAGGAGAGGTGAGGAAAGGATAGGATAGGATAGGGGAGGATAGGAGAGAACAGGTGAGGAGAGGATAGGATAGGAGAGGAGAGGTGAGCTGAGGAGAGGATAGAACAGGAGAGGAAAGGAGAGGAGAGGACAGGACAGGTGAGGAGAAGAGAGGAGAGGACAGGAGAGGTGAGGTGAGGAGAAGAAGAGAGGAGAGGAGAGAATACGAGAGGAGAGGTGAGTAGAGGAGAGGAGAGGAGAGAATACAAGAGGAGAGGTGAGGAGAGGAAATGATAGGATAGAATAGGATAGGAGAGGTGAGCTGAGGAGAAGAGAGGAGAGGAGAGGGGAGGACAGGTGAGGAGAGATGAGGTGAGGAGAGGAGAGGAGAGGTAAGATGAGATGAGGAGAGGAGAGAATACAAGAGGAGCAGAGAGGAGAGGAGAGGTAAGGTAAGGAAAGGATAGGATAGGAGAGGAGAGGTGAGGAGAGGAGAGAACAGGAGAGGAGAGGAGAGGTGAGCTGAGGAGAGGAGAGAACAGCAGAGGAGAGGAGAGGACAGGTGAGGAGAAGAGAGGAGAGGGCAGGAGAGGTGAGGAGAGGAGAGGAGAGGACAGGTGAGGAGAGATGAGGAGAGAATACAAGAGGAGAGGTGAGGAGAGGAAAGGATAGGAGAGGTGAGCTGAGGAGAGGAGAGGAGAGGAGAGGAGAGGACAGGTGAGGAGAGATGAGGACAGGAGAGGTGAGGTGAGGAGAGGAGAGGAGAGAATACAAGAGGAGCGGAGAGGAGAGGTGAGGTGAGGAGAGGAGAGAACAGGAGAGGTGAGGATAGGATAGGATAGGATAGGAGAGGAGAGGTGAGCTGAGGAGAGGAGAGAACAGGAGAGGTGAGGAGAGGATAGGAGAGGTGAGCTGAGGAGAGAACAGGAGAGGAAAGGAGAGGAGAGGACAGGTGAGGAGAAGAGAGGAGAGGACAGGAGAGGTGAGGAGAAGAGAGGAGAGGTAAGATGAGGTGAGGAGAGGTGAGGAGAGGAAATGATAGGATAGGATAGGATAGGAGAGGTGAGCTGAGGAGAGGAGAGAACAGGAGAGGAGAGGACAGGTGAGGAGAGATGAGGTGAGGAGAGGACAGGAGAGGTGAGGAGAGGTAAGATGAGATGAGGAGAGGAGAGAATACAAGAGGAGCGGAGAGGTGAGGAGAGGTTAGGAGAGGTAAGGAAAGGATAGGATAGGAGAGGTGAGGAGAGGAGAGAACAGGAGAGGTGAGGAGAGGATATGAGAGGAGAGGTGAGCTGAGGAGAGGAGAGAACAGGAGAGGAGAGGACAGGTGAGGAGAAGACAGGAGAGGACATGAGAGGTGAGGTGAGGAGAGGAGAGGAGAGGTAAGATGAGGTGATGAGACGAGGAGAGAATACGAGAGGAGAGGAGAGGAGAGGTGAGGTGAGAGGAGCTGAAAGGAGAGGAGAGGAGAGGACAGGTGAGGAGAAGAGAGGAGAGGTGAGGTGAGTAGAAGACAGGAGAGGAGAGGTAAGATGAGGTGAGGAGAGGAGAGAATACGAGAGGAGAGGAGAGGAGAGGAGAGGTGAGGTGAGGAGAGGTGAGGTGAGGAGAGGTGAGGTGAGAGGAGAGGTGAGGAGAGCAGAGGAGAGGTGAGATGAGGAGAGGTGAGGTGAGGTGAGGTGAGGTGAGATGAGGAGAGGAGAGCAGAGGTGAGGTGAGGTGAGGAGAGGTAAGGTGAGGAGAGAACAGGAGAGAACAGGAGAGGAGCAGAGAGGAGAGGTGAGGTGAGGAGAGGTCACTGTTATCTCACGTTTAACACGTTTAGACTCATTTGGCTCTTTTCATTTCTAATAAGGCATTTTAGCTGAAAGCTGAGGGTCAAATGATGCCTAAAATAACCTAGAATAGATCTCATTTGAGTCTCCTGATGAGAATTCCTGCATCCTAAGCGAGTGTCATTTATCCCCTCTCTTCACGTGTGTATATTTCTTGCTGTGGTTTGCGCTTAGCATTTTTGGCAGCGGGGCCAAAGCTATCATTCCCATTAAGCATAATTTGTCTGGTATCCCTGAACTTCAGTCTCACAATGGGACGAGAGAGAGAGAGAGAGAGAGAGAGAGAGAGAGAGAGAGAGGGAGGGAGGGAGGGAGGGAGGCAGGCATTCTTCTGGTTGTCTTGTGGAGATGTTGGGCTCCATGCTGCTCTGTGTGTGTGTGTGTGTGTGTGTGTGTGTGTGTGTCAGACAGCAACACTTAGGCTTGATGGGAACTCCTGCAGGACACACTCTATGTTTGTGTGTGTTTTAAGGGGGGGTGTAGGATAGGAGAGGTGAGCTGGGGAGAGGAGAGAAGAGGAGAGGACAGGTGAGGAGAGATGAGGAGAGAATACAAGAGGAGAGGTGAGGAGAGGAAAGGATAGGAGAGGTGAGGAGAGGAGAGAACAGGAGAGGAGAGGACAGGTGAGGAGAGGACAGGAGAGGAGAGGTGAAGATAGGAGAGGAGAGGACAGGTGAGGAGAGGAGAGGAGAGGACAGGTGAGCTGAGGAGAGGAGAGGAGAGAACAGGAGAGGAGAGGAGAGGACAGGTGAGGAGAGATGAGGTGAGGAGAGGACAGGAGAGGTGAGGATAGGAGAGGAGAGGAGAGGACAGGAGAAGTGAGGAGAGGAGAGGTGAGACTAGGAGAGAACAGGAGAGGAGATGTGAGGAGAGGAGAGGAGAGGACAGGTGAGGAGAGATGAGGAGAGCAGAGGAGAGGAGAAGTGAGGAGAGGAGAGGAAAGGAAAGGAAAGGATAGGATAGGAGGGGAGAGGTGAGCTGAGGAGAGAACAGGAGAGGAGAGGACAGGTGAGGAGAGATGAGGAGAGGACAGGAGAGGACAGGTGAGGAGAGATGAGGAGAGAATACAAGAGGAGAGGTGAGCAAAGGATAGGATAGGAGAGGTGAGCTGAGGAGAGGAGAGGAGAGAACAGGAGAGGAGAGGAGAGGAGAGGTGAGGAGAGGTAAGGTGATATGAGGAGAGAATACAAGAGGAGCGGAGAGGAGAGGTGAGGTTAGGAGAGGAGAGGAGAGGTGAGGAAAGGATAGGATAGGATAGGGGAGGATAGGAGAGAACAGGTGAGGAGAGGATAGGATAGGAGAGGAGAGGTGAGCTGAGGAGAGGATAGAACAGGAGAGGAAAGGAGAGGAGAGGACAGGACAGGTGAGGAGAAGAGAGGAGAGGACAGGAGAGGTGAGGTGAGGAGAAGAAGAGAGGAGAGGAGAGAATACGAGAGGAGAGGTGAGTAGAGGAGAGGAGAGGAGAGAATACAAGAGGAGAGGTGAGGAGAGGAAATGATAGGATAGAATAGGATAGGAGAGGTGAGCTGAGGAGAAGAGAGGAGAGGAGAGGGAGGACAGGTGAGGAGAGATGAGGTGAGGAGAGGAGAGGAGAGGAGAGGAGAGGTAAGATGAGATGAGGAGAGGAGAGAATACAAGAGGAGCAGAGAGGAGAGGAGAGGTAAGGTAAGGAAAGGATAGGATAGGAGAGGTGAGGAGAGGAGAGAACAGGAGAGGAGAGGAGAGGTGAGCTGAGGAGAGGTGAGCTGAGGAGAGGAGAGAACAGCAGAGGAGAGGAGAGGACAGGTGAGGAGAAGAGAGGAGAGGAGAGGGCAGGAGAGGTGAGGAGAGGAGAGGAGAGGACAGGTGAGGAGAGATGAGGAGAGAATACAAGAGGAGAGGTGAGGAGAGGAAAGGATAGGAGAGGTGAGCTGAGGAGAGGAGAGGAGAGGACAGGTGAGGAGAGATGAGGACAGGAGAGGTGAGGTGAGGAGAGGAGAGGAGAGAATACAAGAGGAGCGGAGAGGAGAGGTGAGGTGAGGAGAGGAGAGAACAGGAGAGGTGAGGATAGGATAGGATAGGAGAGGAGAGGTGAGCTGAGGAGAGGAGAGGAGAGAACAGGAGAGGTGAGGAGAGGATAGGAGAGGTGAGCTGAGGAGAGAACAGGAGAGGAAAGGAGAGGAGAGGACAGGTGAGGAGAAGAGAGGAGAGGACAGGAGAGGTGAGGAGAAGAGAGGAGAGGTAAGATGAGGTGAGGAGAGGAGAGAATACGAGAGGAGAGGTGAGGAGAGGAAATGATAGGATAGGATAGGATAGGAGAGGTGAGCTGAGGAGAGGAGAGGACAGGTGAGGAGAGGACAGGAGAGGTGAGGAGAGGTAAGATGAGATGAGGAGAGGAGAGAATACAAGAGGAGCGGAGAGGTGAGGAGAGGTTAGGAGAGGTAAGGAAAGGATAGGATAGGAGAGGTGAGGAGAGGAGAGAACAGGAGAGGTGAGGAGAGGATATGAGAGGAGAGGTGAGCTGAGGAGAGGAGAGAACAGGAGAGGAGAGGACAGGTGAGGAGAAGACAGGAGAGGACATGAGAGGTGAGGTGAGGAGAGGAGAGGAGAGGTAAGATGAGGTGATGAGACGAGGAGAGAATACGAGAGGAGAGGAGAGGAGAGGACAGGTGAGGAGAAGAGAGGAGAGGTGAGGTGAGTAGAAGACAGGAGAGGAGAGGTAAGATGAGGTGAGGAGAGGAGAGAATACGAGAGGAGAGGAGAGGAGAGGAGAGGAGAGGTGAGGAGAGGTGAGGTGAGAGGAGAGGTGAGGAGAGCAGGGGAGAGGTGAGGAGAGGTGAGATGAGGAGAGGAGAGGTGAGGTGAGGTGAGGTGAGATGTGGAGAGGAGAGCAGAGGTGAGGTGAGGTGAGGAGAGGTAAGGTGAGGAGAGAACAGGAGAGGAGCAGAGAGGAGAGGTGAGGTGAGGAGAGGTCACTGTTATCTCACGTTTAACACGTTTAGACTCATTTGGCTCTTTTCATTTCTAATAAGGCATTTTAGCTGAAAGCTGAGGGTCAAATGATGCCTAAAATAACCTAGAATAGATCTCATTTGAGTCTCCTGATGAGAATTCCTGCATCCTAAGCGAGTGTCATTTATCCCCTCTCTTCACGTGTGTATATTTCTTGCTGTGGTTTGCGCTTAGCATTTTTGGCAGCGGGGCCAAAGCTATCATTCCCATTAAGCATAATTTGTCTGGTATCCCTGAACTTCAGTCTCACAATGGGACGAGAGAGAGAGAGAGAGAGAGAGAGAGAGAGAGAGAGAGAGAGAGAGGGAGGGAGGGAGGGAGGGAGGCAGGCATTCTTCTGGTTGTCTTGTGGAGATGTTGGGCTCCATGCTGCTCTGTGTGTGTGTGTGTGTGTTTGTGTGTGTCAGACAGCAACACTTAGGCTTGATGGGAACTCCTGCAGGACACACTCTATGTTTGTGTGTGTTTTAAGGGGGAGGTAGGCAACCTGAGAGTGACGTCCCGCTCTGTACAGCAGGATCAAGCGATCCTCCGGCCAGCCAGGCACCAGCCTTCCTGAGGGATTTACACAGCAGCCGTCAGCCTCAAGCTCGCTCTCATGCTGATCTTCTCCCTCCAGCTCTCTGTGTCTCTCAGCGGAGGAAAAACGTGTTTCTCAGAGGCTGCTGTTTCATGCCCGAGAGACTTAATTGAGTCATCTGTCATCTGTCACATGAAGAGCAGCTCAGATCAGTTAATGAGAAATGTCTTAGATCCTATTGAGATCTCTGACTTTTGGTCAAGTCAAGTCAAGTCACCTTTATTTGTATAGCGCTTTAAACAAAATACATTGCGTCAAAGCAATTGAACAACATTCATTAGGAAAACAGTGTGTCAATAATGCAAAATGATAGTTAAAGGCAGTTAATCATTGACTTCAGTGATGTCATCTCTTTTCAGTTTAAATAGTGTCTGTGCATTTATTTACAATCAAGTCAACGATATCGCTGTAGATGAAGTGATCCCAACTAAGCAACCCAGAGGCGATAATAGAGAAAAAAACTTCGGGAGAAACCAGGCTCAGTTGGGGGGCCAGTTCTCCTCTGACCAGACGAAACCAGTAGTTCAATTCCAGCCTGTAGCAAAGTCCTGGTCTCTTTCTAGGTGCGTAGCGTAGATGCCATTCTTCTAATGATGTAGCAAGTACATCGGTTGTTATGGGAAGTGTTCCCGGTTCCGGTTTACCTAATTAATGCGGTCTAAAAATCTTTTAAGCATATTAGTATGTTATGTGTAAGACAGGTTAAAGAGATGGGTCTTTAATCTAGATTTAAACTGCAAGAGTGTGTCTGCCTCCCGAACAATGTTAGGTAGGTTATTCCAGAGTTTAGGCGCCAAATAGGAAAAGGATCTGCTGCCCGCTGTTGATTTTGATATTCTAGATATTATCAAATTGCCTGAGTTTTGAGAATGTAGTGGACGTAGAGGATTATAATGTAAGAGGAGCTCATTCAAATACTGAGGTGCTAAACCATTCAGGGCTTTATAAGTAATAAGGAATATTTTAAAATCTATAAAATGTTTGATAGGGAGCCAGTGCAGTGTTGACAGGACCGGGCCAATATGGTCATACTTCCTGGTTCTAGTAAAACCTCTTGCTGCTGCATTTTGGACTAGCTGTAGTTTGTTTACTAAGCGTGCAGAACAACCACCCAATAAAGCATTACAATAATCTAACCTTGAGGTCATAAATGAATGGATTAGCATTTCTGCATTTGACACTGAGAGCATAGGCCGTAATTTAGATATATTTTTGAGATGAAAAAAATCAGTTTTACAAATGCTAGAAACGTGGCTTTCTAAGGAAAGGTTGCGATTAAATTACGCACCTAGATTCCTAACAGATGACGAAGAATTGACAAAGCAACCATCAAGTCTTAGACAGTGTTTTAGGTTATTACATGCAGAGTTTTTAGGTCCTATAATTAACACCTCTGTTTTTCCAGAATTAACAGTAAGAAACTACTCGTCATCCAGTTTTTTTATCGACTATGCATTCCATTAGTTTTTCAAATTGGTGTGTTTCACCAGGCCGCGATGAAATATAGAGTTGAGTATCATCAGCATAACAGTGAAAGCTAACACCATGTTTCCTGATGATATCTCCCAAGGGTAACATATAAAGCGTGAAGAGTAGCGGCCCTATTACTGAGCCTTGAGGTACTCCATACCACACTTGTGATCGATATGATACATCTTCATTCACTGCTACGAACTGATGGCGGTCATATAAGTACGATTTAAACCATGCTAATGCACTTCCATTAATGCCAACAAAGTGTTCAAGTCTATTGTTCAATTGTGTCAAACGCAGCACTAAGATCCAATAAAACTAAAAGAGAGATACAACCATGATCAGATGATAAGAGCAGATCATTTGTAACTCTAAGGAGAGCAGTCTCAGTACTATGATACGGTCTAAATCCTGACTGGAAATTCTCAAATACCATTTTTCTCTAAGAAGAAATATAATTGTGAGAATACCACCATTTCTAGTATCTTGGACAGAAAAGGGAGATTAGAGATTGGTCTATAATTATAAAGTTATAAATCTGAGCACAGTTTGTACCTTCCACAGGAAGTTTAAGTCAGTAGAAATAGCCATAGAAAGAAATTTCTGCTTCCTCTTTCGTCCCTGGAACACTTAATGCAGTCATGTCTTTATTTAATTATTTAATCTATTAAATTTGATTTTTATTATTATTTATTTATTTATAAACTTTTAATGTAATTGAGTAAGTTAAACATTTTTACATTTTGCATTTTCTAGGTAATTGAGGAGTTTGGACTAACCACATAAAATATTTTGTTTGTTTGTTTATTTATTTATTTATAAGTTTGAACCTTTAAAATTAATTATTTTATTTTAATTGAGTATAAACCTTCCAAAATAAGTTTGTCAAAATGTGAGCCAGTTTAAATCTGAAAGAAATCACACGAGATCTCTTTAATATCGCAAAAGTTTTTCCTATACAGAAGGGAGGTTAAATTGATACTCTTAAACTTACTATTTTTGTACATCGTTTACATTAATTTTATAACTCTGTACCCTTACTGTATGATAAATCTTTTAATTTCTAATTTTAAAGTCACAACTAAACTCCTAAGCAAATCTGAGCACAGTTTACGGGACAGTTGATATCTTATTTGTAACTTCGCAGGAGACACTTGTGAGATTACTTAAAGTGCTAAAGTGCTTTGTTGAAGCTATTAAATGGCTCTCTTTAGTGATTTTTTTTTCTACATTCTTCTTGTCTTCTCAGATGGGGCATATATAAGTTACATGTATGTCCCCTGGTGCCCCTGCACTGCTGTGGACTACCACACACACACACACACACACACACACACACACACATAAACAGTCCTCTTCTGCTACTCTTTATATGGTAATATGTGTCTTTGGAGAGAGAGAAACAGACAGACGTGAAAGAGGGAGCCTCTGTTTTCTAGGAACTTGACCCTTATCAAACGTGCACTACACTGTTATTGTGGTCTTGCTCAATTACCACAGCCCACATGAGCACATACACAAACACACACACACTACACCCGGAGGAGACGGGAAGCTTTAAGCTCATTCACTGTTTTATATTCAACCCAAAACCTACTTAATGCAAGCACACAAACACAACCGTTTCTGAATATGCACTGCATTCTCACTGCTATAACAGGCATTACTGTTTATTTGCGCACACTGATGTCTTCTGTGGCCTGCTGTCTTTTCCGATCGAGTGACTTACGAGAATCTTACTTGGTCAAAACTTGTTATAAGGTTTATGTCAATCATCTGAATAATAATAATAATAACACATCTAGCTTATTGACTAGAATTGAACTCTATCACCCCCTTGAGTCCCGGAGTTTAATGCGCTACATTAATGCGAGAAAACTGTAATGTACTGCAATTGTAACGTAGATGATGATACTTTAATATATAATATATATTTTTTTATGTAATTATTTTTTTATTTGAAATAAACTTTAACTATAATAAAATAGTATTCAGTTACAGTTTGTTGGTAATGCAACATTTTATATATATCCTATATAGTTTAACACCATATAATAAAATACAATAAAACTGAAATAAAATGTATAAAAACATATATAGACACACACATAATAAAAAAAAAGAAAAAAGAAAGAAAAGAAAAGTCAAATACAACAAAATTACTAAAAATAAAACACTACATCTAAAAATAAAAACTAATTTGAAATAGTAATTAAAAAAATATTTAAATGATAAAGAAATAACACTGGTTTAAGCTGAGGTACTAAAATAATAATTTTAACACTAAAAGTACTAACACTATATACACATAAAAATAAATATTTTTCATAGTTTTGAATAAAAAAGGTTAATTATTGTACAGTTTACAAAGTCAGTCTTTTTACTTCAAAATGTTGTTTAGTTGAGTGTATTATTTGTCATTTCTATGTGATTTGTGAAATTTGCTAGCCATTAATTGGTGAAGAAGAATAAAAATGACAAAACAACAAAATTAGTAAAACTTTAACTTAAAAAAAATTATTATAAATAAAATGTGATTTAAAATATTTAAAAAGTTTTATAATTGTATTTACAAAAAAACACCTGGTAATGCAATAATGCCTTTCATCATGTTACTTATTTGGCTGTTTACATTTTTTCATGCTTTTATCCAAAAATGACTTTCATTGTATCATCACTAGTGCCATGCTGTATTTTTTGGCAAAACATCCCTTTGGCGGGGGCCTTGAAAGTAAAAATTATTCTTTATTATTATTAAATAATTTGTATTTTTGTTGTTTTTAAGTCTGGGGTTAGTCTGTAGTCATAATAAGCTCTATATAAAAACATTTTCTCTCTTAGATAAGTGTGTGTGTGTGTGTGTGTGTGTGTGTGTGTGTGCGTGCGTGTGTGTGTGTGTGTGTGTGTTTGTGTGTGTACGTGAACCGATTAAATGTCTGTTGTTAGCATGGCAAATGGTGCAATAAATTTAAATTGCTGGAACAATTCAATTAGTCTGAAATCCGGATCTCCCCGTCCTGCTGTTAATTTGCCTGGGAAGGCCGTTTAGGCTGGTTTGCTGTAATTAAGCAGCAACTGTCCGTGTCTCTGTCTGTCAGTCTGAGCGAGCGAGCGAGTGTTCGGAGGTGGGTTAGCAGTGGCTGGGTGGCAGGGTGAGCGTGTGCGGGGCCTCCTTGGCTGGCGCCTGAAATTGTACCTTCCAATTCATCAGGCTGGTGTATTAATAATAACAGCACATCTGGAGTCACTTACTGTCTACAGTTAACCCTTTACAGAGACGCTGTGCTCCTCTTCTCCTCTCTTTCTCACTCCTCTAGTACTCTAGGGTACTTCTATAGCAGACATACAGGTGAAAACTACGTTACCTTGGGAATTCCTAACATTCTCAGGTCTGACAGTCCAGAAAAACACAACAATTACAAAAACATCTTATAACACAATAACTGTATATATCATGATATAGTATGTATTATGTGTTGCTTATAATATATAGTGTGTGTTGAATTAAATGTATTATAGAAATATAAAAACAACAAATATATAAATAAATATTTAAAATGTATTTTGTTTAATTTTGCTTGTTTGTATTTTTGCCTAATAGGATATATATCTTCAAAATGAGACTTTACACACTATATATAGACCATTCTACAGAAGTGGTCTAAAGTCAGAGTTAAAAATATCTTGGCAATAATAATAATAATAATAATAATAATAAAAATCTTCTCAATACCCAATCTACATACATACAGTATATGCCACCCCCCCCCCAAAAAAAAACAAAAAACAAAAAACAAAACAAAGATGTTTTAGCATATTTGAGGAAGTTAAAAAACATGTAAAATTTCTCACTACTGAAATTTTAAATGCTTTTGAACTTATATCACATGGTTAGCTAGCACAGTTCTAACAGTTGCTCACACATAGAAATGTAATGATATGGAATTACTCCCCAAAAATTGTGCTTAATTGCAGACAAAAGGTGTTCTGTAGTGCCGTTTCTTAGAGTTACACAGATTTTAAACAGATTTGTCTCAAAATGATGGGGCTGATCTACTCACCCTGTAGCAATGAGAGAGAGGTACACACAAATGTTTCCTGATCATAAATGTAGGGGTGTGTGATTCATTTCAGTCTCAGCCAATGAACTAAAACATGCTCCGTTTCGGTAGTGACAGGGAAAATGCGGGACATTTTTAACATATAGTTTCGTAATTGATTAGTTTTGTGATTTTCATAAGTTGAAATTTAGGGGTTAGGGTATGGGTTTACAGTTTGCACACCAATTCTGTAGAATGGCCCCCAAAATGTAAATAGTAACATGGTTGGAGATTTAGCCTAAATTAAACAAACCGAATCGATTAACAGGACAACTGGGAAGATGATCAGTTGAGAAGATGAACAGTTTGGGGATTGAGAAACAGACATGTGATGTGTTTTTATTTCATGTTAATAACATGTAAATGATAGTTTATCTGGGATTTGTGCCCCAAAGTCACAGGAGTAGTTTATTTATGGAAAGTAGGGGTGTCCATGGTTAACCGGTTAACCGATTAACCGTTAAAAATTGCGTAACCGAGTGAAACATTTTGCTCGGTTAAGTGACGTCAATGGCGTGCATTGAATTTAGTTGTAATACATTTTTGCACCACCAGAGACCGCCAGAGCGCTCCCAGACATTTGTAATGTCCACAAGAAGAAGTCATTTTTCTAATATGAAGCGGGCAAAAAAAAGTACAGCGTTGGAGCACTTTAAAATTGAGAGTGACGGGGCAAAATGCAAGTATTGCAATACAGTGCTTAGATATACTTCAAGTACAACCTCGTTGTTGTAATCTCAACAGCCAACACCCGGGCATCATTAGGCCGGTCAGGACTCACTGGATGCGTGGCGATGAGCGAAAGCATCTCAGCTGCGTGGCGTGTCTGTTTTTAATTCGGCTCCCATGTTAACAGGTTAGAGCTTGCCGACTGCCTGCGTGAGACGCGCGGCTCAGGCGCGGCTCGACGCGTGCATGCTAGAAATAGAACTGACGCCTTGTTGGAAGCGTTTCCAGGCAAAATATAATAGGAAATTATGTTTATATGTCATTTTGTACACAAATACATATTAATTCATGACATTTTGATATTTGAAAGTCTATAGGTTGACATAAATTCAGATATAAATGTAATTAAAAAAAATAATTATCGATTTTCAAATATTGTACCTGTCAAACATATCATAGTCATAGCCTTAGCGAGGCGGCCGCGGAGCCTGCTTGTTACCTTCGCCGAA
The DNA here is from genome assembly GCF_003368295.1 of Carassius auratus. Classification (NCBI taxonomy): domain Eukaryota; kingdom Metazoa; phylum Chordata; class Actinopteri; order Cypriniformes; family Cyprinidae; genus Carassius; species Carassius auratus. The sequence goes on along the minus strand of NC_039245.1, from coordinate 16,852,100 downwards.
ACACCGAAAGTTACATAATCATTACTAGAGCCTGTTCCTTTATAACATAGCCAAAGGTCGGTGTATATTTGCTTTATACATTTTAGGCTTATTCTCAAATACAGATTGTGTTAGTGGGCGGGATTATTAGGTAGTTTTAATAGGACAGTTTGACCGGTGAGATTAAATTTTGTCGGACATTTTTTTTTTTTTTTTTGGCCAATGTCTGGAAATTACCGGACAACGGAAACCCTGGCGCACACTATGGTTAACCGATTATTAACCGCTAAGGGCCTCGGTTAACGGTTAATGAAAAACTTGAAAACGTGCAGCCCTAATGGAAAGTGCTGACTGTCTCAAGTCTTTTATACGGGCGATGGATGGGGGGAAACTGGAGTCCACGGGGGGATCTTCACGGGCCAAACGTTGGCTCAGCGTTGGCCCTGTACCTGCAGCGGGGCAAGTGACAGAGATCTGCGTCGTACCAAAGTGACATTGGCCTCATTACCGCATCGACTCACACAGCCACGGCGTTGTTACACACACATGCACATGTACAGACAGTGGACATCACTCATCCGCGCTGCAGTCAACACTAATGATGTCATCAGCAGGCGCCGGGCCAGACGCGCCCTAACTATAGCGCAGGACTACCTGTATAAAGAGCCTTATTTAGCTTTTAGCAGTGGGGGAGAGAGAGAGACTGAGAGCAGCTTCTGTTTTTTCCAAAGCTATGCCTCCCACTGAGAAACACATACCTAAATACATACATTTATTATTATATATAAACATATAGCATACGTATGCATAATAAATGTATATACATGCACATGTTAGAAAGGGACACATCAGCCTTGCGAAAACAAGCTTGACAAACAAGTCGTTATGGTGCTAATTATTTTCTAAAATAAACAAGCGTTGAGGAATTACGCTGCGTGTTTGTGTAAGTCAGCGCTACTGGGGAATTTTGCAGTGAAAATAAATAATGTTAACAGAATAAATTAAGGCCGGCTTAAATTGTCTGACATAGTGGATTCTGGACAGCCTTTACAAATATCAGGCCGTAGATTAAGTTGCATTTAATCTTGGTAAATCGTGGAGTAAAATCTGCTGGTGACTGACGGGTTAGGGATTTTATCAGTCTGCTGTCTACATAGGGAAGGACCATAGGCAGCATCACTAAGAAAACCTCAAAAGTGATCGAATTTAATGATGCTTGATTATTATAGTTAACTCAAATGAAAGCTTAAGATATTTAAATATATATAATTTATTATTATTATTATTCTTTTTTTTACACTTCTGTAGAATGGCCCATATATAGTGTGTAAAGTCTCACTCTTGAAGATATCATGATATATACAGTTATTGTGTTCTAAGATGTCTCAAAGAAGTTGAATGTTTTTGTAATTGTTGTGTTTTTCTGGATTGTCAGAATGTTAGGAAATCCTAAGGTAACGTAGTACGGCAACATATTATAAATGCTAATATATTATAAACATATTATAAAATGTTTTTGCCAAAGCCACATATTTCATTTTTGTTTAGTTAAACGTGATGTGCTAAAAGAACTTGAACTGAAAAAAAATTAATATAAACTGTATATACACCCCCACCCCCAAAATGACAAAACCACACAACCAGTATTACTAAAACTTTACCTAAAATTGAAATAAAAATAAAAAACTGATTCTAAATATTAATAACAACTGTAATAGTATCTCTGTGACTAGTGTGGTTGTCTAATAAGCCCCCCCACACACACATTTGTTCATTCTTCAGAACAGATTTGGAGAAATGTAGCATCACATCACTTGTTCACCAACGGATGCTCTGCAGTGAATGGGTGCCGTCAGAATGAGAGTCCAAACAGCTGAGAAAGACAGCACAATAATCCACAAGTAACCCACACCACTCCACATCACCAGTTAATGTCTGGAGAAGAGAAAAGCTGTGTGTTTGTCAGAAACAAATCCATCATTGAGACGTTACAAACCATTGCTTCTGGCTAAAATTCTTTATCCATAATAATGAAAAAATACATCTCCTACTCAATCCACCCATTCCACATATTTCTCTCCTGATTCAGACAAGATTACTTTTTCACTAGAGAAAACAGTGTTATGGATAAAGGACTCATATTTTAGCTGGAAGCAATGTTTTGAAGTTCAAAATGTGTTAATGATGGATTTGTTTCTGACAAACACACAGCTTTTCTCTTCTCCAGACATTAACTGATGGTCTGGAGCGGTGAGGATTACTTGTGGATTATTGGGATGTTTTTATCAGCTTTTTGGACTCTCATTCTGACGGCACCCATTCACTGCAGAGCATCCACTGGTGGACACCTGATGATGTAATGCTACATTTCTCCAGATCTGATGAAGAAACAAACTCATCTCCATCTTGGACGTTACGGGACGCTGTCACAAGCGTTCCTATAGTTCTTCACCCAGCAGGTCTGGACTGCGTTCATCCTCTGAGCCCCTCGTCTTCATCTATCTCCGTACGAGTGCCTCTCGCTTCATTACACACGCTTCATTACACATGCGGATGCTATCCATCAAACCGTGTTCTGTTTATGTATCAAAGCTAAGAAAGGCCTGTTTGACAGCGAGCAGGTTGCATCAGTGTGTGTGTGTGTGTGTGAGCAAGAGGTGTGTGATTCACCTGTCAGGAGATTTCTGCTCTCACTTGAACTGAAAGGCACATTGATGGCACAGTGGACAGAAATAACTGCTGATGTCATGTGTTTGGGATGGGGAAACTGTGAGAGTCAGAAACATACGGACATTTTTCAAACCCTGGCAGCTCAACCACTGCTCAGATATTAGTCCGATACTAGCGTTAGTCTCTTGACTATCTGAATAAAGTCCAGACAACACTGCAGCCAGGATCCGCCCACTTAGACTGACTGACATGTGAAGCGACCAATCGTGGTGTATTTTTAGAGGTAGAGGATTTGAAGATACTGCATTACTACAGATAATACAGAGGACATTGATTTATTGAATAATTATTCATCTGCTATTTGAATATTTGTGAACACATCTATTTTGTATGCACTGTATGTTGTTTATTTGAAGTTTTCACAAGAAACATTTAAGTGATTCATTTTCCAGGCAGTTCATTTGACAGCAAAGACATTAATAATGTTATGAAAGATTTCTGTTTGAAAAAAATGCTGTTCTTTTGAATGATTGCATTCAAATCAGCATAATATAATTTCTGAAAGATCACGTGACGCTGAAGAATGGAGTATTGATGCTGGAAATTCAGCTTTTATCACAGGAATAAATTGCATTTTACAATATATTCACATAGAAAACTGTTATTTTAAATGGTAATAATATTTCGCAATATTACTGTATTTTGCTGTATTTTTGATCAAATGAATGCTTGGTAAACAGAAGATATTTAAAAAAAAAAACATTGTAAACTTATTTTGAATGGTATGCATTATATATAATCTATTTTATTTTTTTATACAGATATTTATTGTTGGTGTCAAATGTTGTTCATGTAGATCCTTAAATATCTTCTAAAAATCCAAAGGCATGAACTAACTTTTTGATTAAACTACATCAGCCCGTTCTTTCTCAGATATGCTAATTTTGCCTCATGCAGGAACAAATTTTATTTTGTGATAGACTGACTTTTGCAATTATTTGAACGATTCAATCAAATCGAAAGTTTTTTTTTAGATTTTCACCAGACTTTTTGTGCTTTTGTGCGTCAAGACTGAGATAATATTAACACCCGCAGCACTGACGACTGATTCCAGTATTTTCCATTGCATATAGACTCCTAGTACTGCAGCATTTGTACACATGAGAAATCAGCACACAGTAGATGTTAAAACTGCTGTTCACTCTTTCTAATAATGGCCTGTGAAACAGCCTTTAAACGCTGTAATGCCTCCACAGTGTGTACAGACTTAAAGTGTGATTTGGTTAATTAGCTTGTTTTGACACAGTGTGTGTTTAAATGAGAGTTTATAGGCAGAGAGAGGACCACTGTGTGCATACGCTGCTGTCTTAGAGCCTCATGGGAACATGAGAAGACGGGCCTCTTAAATGCCGTGGATGGTTTTTATTTTATAGCAAAACCTAAAACATTCCCCCAGTGGTTTAAGGTACCAATTGGATTGAGTTGTTTTCACTGGTCCCTCTTTCAGTGTTAATCACTGGGATTTTTGTGTCCATTACATTGTCCAGAAAATACAAATTCTCCACTGTTTAGTAAATTAACAACACAAGTAATTAGTAAAGCCTTAGTTAATTAAAATGACTAAAATTGTAAAATTGCACAGAATTATTAATGTATTTCAACTCTTGATTTGTTAACATTATATTAAAATATATTATTCAACAGTAACATTTATAGCATATTACAGAAAAAATAAACAGAAAAATTAATTTTAAAACAGTTTTTAAATTATTTTTAGAGAATTATTAATTATCATAGTAATAAATAATAAAATTAATTTATTATTTGTAAATATAATAATTATTACTACTTTTTTCATTTTTATTAAATTTGTATTTTTATTCCTTTTTTTTATTTACTTTGTGTGTGTGTGTATGTGTATGTGTGTGTGTGTGTGTGTGTATGTGTGTTTCCCTGAAATATTTACAGCAAAACTAAGCAGACATTTCTTTAAAATCCATAAATGCAGTTGTTGAGGTCTTAGAAGCTGACATAAATACATACATATATATATATATATATTAGGGATGCACCGATCATAATTTTTCATGGCAGATTCCGATACCGATTTTTTACAAGCAAACTGGCCGATTCCGATACCGATTTCCGATTTTTTTTTTATCTTTTAAGCAACAAACAAGAAAGAAGGAAAGTGTGCATAAACAAGATGTTTGGTATTTAATAGGCCAAACTTGCTTTTGGCTATTGAAAACAATAACTGTAACCATCTGAAATTAACAGCAGTAACTGCACAGTAAGTAGCCTACATTCAATACAAACATAGATGGTACAGACATCAGCATTTAGCTTTTGTTTTTGAATTGGGTTGAAACTACAACTGGCCTTGTGTTAAAAGATTAACTGTAACCATGTGAAATTAAGGGCAACAACTGCATAGTTCTACAATCCAAAAAACAAAATCAACACACATTCAATAAGAGGTTTCTTAATCAGCAGTCAGTATTTTAGTTTTTAAATTTGGTTTTAAATAAAAAAAGGTCTTTACCAGTGAGACTAAATAAAAGTATGCTATATAAATACATTTTCCAAAATGTTAAAATCAAATATTGTTGGTGCGAATAAAACATAGATGCAAAGTGTTTCATTCATCCAATTAAAAAAAAAAAAAAAATAGGATAATGATTCACATCTATATCTTTTACTTGAGCCAATGAAAAATAAAAAACTATTGTCTCAAGTTAAAAAATATAGATGTGAATCATTACCCTAAAATGTTTTAATTGGATGAAATTAAAAACTTTTTTTTTCAGTGTGCTACAGCAGGTGATTTTTAAATCAAATTAAGTAATTTTAAGGTGAAATAAAAATAATCATCGTAATGCAGAACTGACGTTTATTTCTGGCTTTTCAAACGTGTATGCAAATTTCAGTTTTGTCACAGTTGATTCCGTTTCGTTTCTCATCCAACACGTGAAAAGTTGAGCTGAACATCTCTTCACGGTCTACTCGTGTTCAGGGCGCGGGCCGTTACAGTATACGCTCGCGCAGCTTCAGTGCGCAGGAAAGGTTCTTATTTGTGCGACACCAACGGCTGATCGTTTCGTGCTACCTGTGCCTCAGACATGAAACTTTCATTTCCAGTACTGATCGGCTGCATGTGTCCTGCGCACAGATTTCGAAATACTCTTCCACACAAATGAAATAGCGAACGATTACAATTTAGTCTGTGCACGCGAGCGCACTTCCGGAAAAATCCGCCTAGAAAAGACCAAATCAGTTCCGATTCATGGCCGGTCAACAGGTGCATCCCTAATATATATATATATATATATATTAATTTTGTGCAGCTTCCTTCAGCTTTAAGATACGCAGGTTAAAATTGGCCCGCAAACATCACAATCACAGATTTTGTGAGCACATTCAGTGTTGAAACTTTGCAGACATGTTCATGACCCCAAATGAGAAATAGACACAATTACAAGAAAAAATATCATAGGTTAAGCAGTTTTTTCTCACAACTCAAAAGTGTGCTTGAGTCAAATTCACCCAAACATAAGTTTAGAGAGTAAAAAAAAAAACACTGCGCTGACCAACTGTTGGCACAAGCTAGGTTAAAGTGATTATTACGTTTTGAATATGGATATTTTTCTTACAAAACTGCATAGATTAACTACAGGAGGCCTTTGTTCACCCCCGGAGCCATGTGTGACACCCTTTTATTGATGAGCACTTTTTATTTAACTTCTTTTGGACTGATGCATGCAACAACCATTGAGTGCCATTAAACAGCTTGAAAGATCAAAGACAATTTTTAACTCTGACTTGATTCGTCTGAAAGGAGAATGTCATATACACCTAGGGTGACTTGACGGTGAGTCATTTATGAGCTAATTTTCGTTTTTGGAAGAACTAACCCTTTTAGGTTCTTTATGGCCTGCAATGGTTCCATGAAGAACCTTTAACTGAAGAACCTTTAACAATCTGAAATCTTTGGAATCTTGAAAATGGAATCTTTCCATTCCACAAATTCTTTATAGTGAGAAAAGATTCTTAAGATTTTTAAAATGTTATTCAAACTAAGAAATAATAAAACGTTTATTTTAAGAACTTCACTGAAAAAAAAAAAAAACCTGAAGAAGCGACATGTTAAAGTTAAAACGCCTTAATGATGGATTTGTTTCTTACGAACACAGACTTCTGCTTCACAAGACATTAACTGATAGTCTGGAGTGGTGTGGATTACTTGTGACGTTTTTAAATATCTGATGAAGAAACAAACTCATCTACATTTTGGATGTTCTGAGAGTGAGGACATTCCCAGCTAATTTTAGTTTTGAGGTGAACTATTCCTTTAAGAGTGTTTGTTCTCATTTCAGAACTTTTGTCAGAATTTGGATGCATTCAGTGTTTTAGCCATTGTGCAAGATATGATTGTGTTTCTGTATAAATATTTGTGTTCTGGTAACTGTGTGTAAGGTTTCTGCGATTGGAGAGGTCTGGTGTGCTTCATGACCCTTTCCATGTGTTTGCTGAAAGCACCAGTGGAAAAGACAAAACCATTAGCAGAAATCGTTAAAATGAAAACATTTCAGTGTCTGAGTCTGCTCTGATAACTCTTACTATGACAGGTAGATGCGTCACTGCTTATACATTTTGACTGTGAGAAAACTCCAGGAAAGAATCAAGAGAATCGTATGTGACAGACAGTGAGCTTAAACAAAACCAAATGCTGATCTTTTGCCACTTCGCAAAATGTTTTTAGGTTTTTAAGTGGGTAAGTCCTTCATTGAAGTGAGCTGGTTATGAAAAGGATTCTGAATGTCAGTCTTTATTAAAATTCATCATGAAGTGGCATTTGCGAAATATTATAGATGCTTGTTAAAATGTGCACTTGATGAAAGATTATTAAGACAAATATCTTGTTTTCTTAAAAACAACAAAACAAAACCTTCCCCTAAACAATATGGTTAATAAAAAGTGCAGAAGTAGCGGAGTTGAAGTGTGAATTAGCTCATTCAGACAGAAACAGAGATGCATTTATCTCTCCGTCTGCTCTAGTGGAATGACAGGTCACTTCTTCCATTAAATGACTCTTGAAGAACGAGTGTTTGACAGTAGCTCTGGGTTTCTGCGGCGCTGGCTTGGTGGGAGATGTTCGTTTTGGATTCATTTGGACAGAGTGTTTTATGGCTTTATTCCCCACGGCCTCAGCGCACACTTGTGTGTTTGTGCTACTTGAAGTTGCAAAAAGATAGATAGTATGCAGTCATTTAGTTGCTGCTTTTCTTCAAAGAGACTTTCAGAAGACTTATTTCAGGTTCAGTCCTCCTGCAATAACCTTGAGGATGTAAGAGCTTTGCATGAGGACATACAGTATATAGTGATAGTTCATGGTTTAATAACAGGGCTCAGATAGATATAGACAGACAGACAGGTATTATATATATATATATAGGATCATTAATATTGTTGTGTTACTTTTTCAGGTTAAATCTTTATCTCCACATCACTGGAATGTTTTAAATGATTACTATTTGTATTATTATAAATAAAAATCATTATTATCGTATAATATCATCTTATCTTAATTCAAATGTATGATGTATTATTTTAATGTTAATTTCACGATGAGTACTTTTTATAATATTACAAATATAATATTATAATTTGTTTTATTTAACTATTATTCAATTATTATTGTTGTTTTTTTCTTGTCACTGCAATATTTAGCAATGATTCCAATCATATGATATGAGCGACACTTTGAAATAAAAATTATTATTTTTAATAATGGCCCCATATTTTTTTACACAACATGAATTATTTTTCAATGTTATTGTTGTTGTTCTAGTTTTCATTTTTTGTTCGTAATAATAATAATAATAATAATAATAATAATAATGGTTGTAATTATTATTTTAATGTTATTTAAATTATTTTATCATGGTCATGGTTTATTATAGTTCTTTTATTATTTAATATTGTTATTTTTATTTTTATTATTGTTGTTGTTTTCTTGTCACTGCAATATTTATCAATTTGGTGTAGAAAAGGCGGCCGATAGGGGGCGTAGTTGCTTCAGAGCCCCCCCTCTCTCTCCCTGATCCTGAAGGAGGTGTCGGGGAATCACCCCCGGAAAAAAAAAAAAAAAAAAATCCCGGGGCCGCTGTATTACGTCACAGGGCCGCGCGTGTATATCTCGGAGGCCCGCGTGAGAGAGGCATTCCCAGAGTTTTGGCTCGCGCTGACGCGTCGCGTGCGGGACTTTAACGCGTGATGCTGCTCACGTCTCCGACGCATTTAACCACCAGCAGGACCGTCAGCCGCAGGAAACCGTACGACTGAAATGGAGGGATCCAGCGTCTGAGCGCTTTCGATTCGCATCGGATAAAGTTGAGTTTGTGTGATTCTCCCCCTTTTTTCCGCCTCACGATGGACCTCCCGCAGTGTTTGGTGTCCGTGTACCTGTTGCTGGTGTCCCTCGCTCAGTGTCAGCACTATTACCTCCTCAGACCCATGCCAAGTGACACTTTACCCCTGCTGGAGCTCAAGGAGGACCCCGACCCCATCTACGACCCGCGGGGGGAGGACATAAACGAGGCCGAGCTGAGAAGCGCGCTCGGGGACTTTGACAGCCGCTTCCTGTCCGTCAGCCCTCCTCAGGACCGCTACACGGGCAACGAGGACCGGGACGAGCTGGACCTCCAGCAGCAGCACCCCACCGGGCTGATGCCAAAAGACATCAAGAACCTGGATCTGGACGTGCAGTGGGGCAAGAAGCGCAAAGCCAGCAATAAGCTGAAGCGCAGGCTGCAGATGTGGCTGTGGTCCTACTCGTTCTGCCCGGTGCTGTACGCGTGGAACGACCTCGGCGCGCGCTTCTGGCCGCGCTTCGTGCGCGCGGGGAGCTGCTACAGCAAGCGCTCGTGCTCGGTGCCGGAGGGGATGGCGTGCAAACCGGCCAAATCCACGCACATCACGCTGCTGCGGTGGAGGTGCGTGCAGAGGCGAGGCGCGCTCAAGTGCGCGTGGATACCGGTGCAGTATCCCATCATAACAGAGTGCAAATGCTCGTGCGCGAACTGACCAATCACAAACGGAACTCAAAACTTCGATCAAATGCTAATTTCTGGAAAAAGGAAAAAAGTACACAGACTAATAAGAACTGTCTTATTTCTGGACATTAGCTGCAGCTGATGCTGATTGTGGAAAACTATTACTGTACACAATTTGATCTAATACATATTTCTAGATTTTATTTTTAAAAACTCTGAAACATTGATTGAATTGAAATGAAATTTAATCTCATACATTTCTCTGGAAGTTACGAAAAAATGTTTTATTTTGTATTTTGGTAATACTTTGTTAACTTTAAGTCATTAACAAAAGTAATGCTGAAGAGGTCAATAAGTATACTCTCTCTCACACACACACACACACACACACACACACACACACATATATATATATATATATATATATATACAACTTTTCAGAAACTGTTTGAATGTACAGGTGATTTGATGAACATTATGTATTATAATATGATTAATAATACGTAATATGCATTATGTATTATAATAATGTCTGTTGCTGTTCATATTAAGTTATTATAAAGTGTTGCGTTTTATTTTTTATGCACTATCATGTGTAAGAATGTATTGTATGTATATGTTGTGCCATCATATAATGATCTAGCTTCTTGTAAAAAGCCAGTGTTATGTGTATTATCCAGAGTCTACTGTATTTGTGGAAAATATTGGTTAACGTTGTATTTATATTGCAGAGAGCGGTCCATGGAGCCGTTTGAGATGTTTTATAAGGTTTTCTATGATGATGTGATGACCTTTAAATCTATTCTGGATTGTTAACGTCCTGCAGCTGTGACAGCTGCTTCATGTTGAAGATTTGTCCTGTAAATTAAGATGAACTGTTATTTATTCTTTATATTCAGATAATAAAATATCAGTGAAAACCACAAGGAATGGCATGCTTAACCTTTTTTTTTCTTTTTTTTTTTTTTTTTTTTGATTGCCTGTGAAGAAACTTCAAAGAGACTCTCCTAATTTACCATGAAACTGTCTCACCTGGTTTAAGGACATATATATATATATATATATATATATATATATATATATATATATATATATATATATATATATATATATATAATATGCTTTAAAAAAAACTGTTTTCACAATTAACAGATTTATTAAAATTTACTGAAAATATGAATATTAAAATAAAATCAAATAGATGCAAATGGTTAATAACAAACAACGCTGAATAATAATAATAATAATTGATTGTGGAAATCTAACCATTTATTTAATTCATGTATGACTAAAAAAATATGCATTGCATTAAGTTTATTAGTTAATGTAAAAAAAAAATAATAATAATAATAATATATAGATGGAAATTTTATGTGCAACTCAAAATGTAGGCCAAATTATGTTTTGTGTTTATATAAGGGTACAGTATATATCCTCATGTATATCCGCATTCAAAGACCTGGATCATACGTTTGCTAATGACTTAATAATGAAAGTTATTGTGAAGTGTTAGCAGAGATTGTGTTATGTGTGTTTCAGTAGATGTCCCGTCTATAGTAGATTAACCATATTTTATGCATCAATTAATTCAAACAATTCTGAACATTCACAGGCCGGGAGCCTGGATTTGTTAATTTGCTCACTTGGTGTCGTTAAATCCTTTCTGGATGTGTTTTCTGCCGGCTAACTGGGCTAAAGGTGTGCCAATGCAGTTTATGACAAACACGTAATGTGGAGCCTAATGGAGAGGCCGCCTAAACCTTCTCACGTCACGGGTGTTAACAGAGCTGACGGCTCGCACTAATGAGTGCATCAGTTCACAGTTTGTAAAAACCGCAGCTTATCTGAAGTGAAAATGGTTCTTTATCTCCATCTCAAGTGGTTTGTTTCCAAGCTTTTTATTGTGGGGTGGAGATGCATGATGATTCTCATTGAAAACCTGTTAACATCTCCTGTAACATCCTGAAGAGATAAAGCGCGAGGTCAGGAACAGCTGGAGAGCATCTCTCTCTCATGTGGCCCGGCCCGACTGCCACCCGTCCATTTGTGGCCCCGCAGGAGGGTCGGCCTCCCTCCGAGAGCACGGAGCCAGTCTAACAGAGTAAACCCTGCCAAACAGCCCTCATAAAGAGCATCAAATACAGCTCTGTTTACCCCTGCAGAACAGCGCTTTATACAAACACACCGCTGATTAGGACAACGTTACGCTCGCTCGGGCAAACTAATCACACTGGGCTTGGTTTAAATGAATGTGTCCTGGCCAAAGGGTACGGAGGGCCTCAGACCAAAATAAAGTTTCTTCATCATATGTTGGATGTATAGGGTTTCTTTTGAGCTTCTGTATAGTTCTTGTGGAGATTTATGGAATTATATTTGCTTCCAAAAAAATTTACGCAAATTTATAAAACTGAACGTAGTTTTTTCAGAAACTATCAAAAATATGGCATTACAAAAGAAGAAAAAAAACACAATGATAATGAAAGAAATGAACTCAGTCGCACAAATTTAACAGTCTCTTCAAATATGCTTCGTATATGCCACAGATTTCGCTTACACTTCGCAGTTTTTCGTTTGGTGTTTTGACACAAACCTCTTGTGGGGGGGGGGGGGGGGTTAACAGTGATCTACTCTGATTGGATAGTGAGCTTTTGATGGACAGGTGCTCTCTGACAAGGAAGTAGAGACATCATTCAGTGGCGCGCATATTGGAAAGCTCTCGCTGTGATTTGTATGCAATACGTCGTGCTTTGTATTACTATATATGTAAATAATCTTTGACCTTCGATCGTCTCAGTCTGTAAAGATGATCTCTCAGGAGACACGGAGCGGCATCGTCTTCCTCCTCCACTTGTCCTTCAAGGCAGCTTGAAGTAAGCTTGTGTTACTGAAGTAACATCGATACAAGTTTTATTCATGTTACAGTGTGCTACAGTTTGTTGCGGGTTATTATTGTCATTCACAAGGAGTTAGATGATGCCGCTCCGTGTCATTCCAGTATGAAATTTTGAATTTTCAGATTTTTGGTCATCAATCAAGTATATATATATAATACTTTAAATTAGTGATAAAAACAGGCCCAAATGATTCCATGAGACTGTAAAATGTCAGATTTCAATGTCAATTGCAGTTTCCATTTTTAATTTATTTGATTAGTTATTATTTATATGTATAATATTTTTTATATATTTAGCTTTATTTTTTTATTCCAGATTGTTTCAGTAATTTAAGTACTTCAATTTAAACTACATTTCTGTTATTGCCACACTGCAATTTTATCGGTAAAAAAAAACTATGAAAATGCTGCGGTACAACAGTACTGTAACAGTAATTTCCCGTAAAATGTACAGGAACATTTTTTTAACTGACTTTGCCGGATTTCTCTGCGTTGCATTTAAAATTTTGTTTGAATTTGATGCTTTTTCTTTGAAATAACTATTTTTTGTCTTATTATTTCTTAACTGTTTTGTTGATTAGGGTTGTATGTTACATATAATGTTGTTAAATGAATGTTTATTTCATATTTCAGTTTAATGAGTCTCACCATGATGGTGTTTAGTGCTTGTGTGAATGACATTGTGCACCTTCTAAGTATCTTATTATTCAAACATTGCTTCTGATGGGCTTTGTTTCGTCATGTGATTTTCTCATCGCTACCTGCTTTTAGTATTACACATGTACAATCAATCAATCACCTTTATTTATATAGTGCTTTAAACAAAATACATTGCGTCAAAGCACTGAACAACATTCATTAGGAAAACAGTGTGTCAATAATGCAAAATGATAGTTAAAGGCAGTTCATCATTGAGTTCAGTTATGTCATCTCTGTTCAGTTTAAATAGTGTCTGTGCATTTATTTGCAATCAAGTCAATGATATCGCTGTAGATGAAGTGACCCCAACTAAGCAAGCCAGAGGCGACAGCGGCAAGGAACCGAAACTCCATCGGTGACAGAATGGAGAAAAAAACCTTGGGAGAAACCAGGCTCAGTTGGGGGGCCAGTTCTCCTCTGACCAGACGAAACCAGTAGTTCAATTCCAGGCTGCAGCAAAGTCAGATTGTGCAGAAGAATCATCTGTTTCCTGTGGTCTTGTCCTGGTGCTCCTCTGAGACAAGGTCTTTACAGGGGATCTGTATCTGGGGCTCTAGTTGTCCTGGTCTCCGCTGTCTTTCAGGGCAATAGAGGTCCTTTCTAGGTGCTGATCCACCATCTGGTCTGGATACGTACTGGATCCGGGTGACTGCAGTGTCCCTCTGATCTGGACACAGACTGGATCTGGTGGCCACGGTGACCTCGGAACAAGAGAGAAACAGACTTATATTAGCGTAGATGCCATTCTTCTAATGATGTAGAAAGTACATCGGGTGTTATGGGAAGTGTTCATTAATTAATTTACCTAATTAATGCAGCCTAAAAATCCTTTAACGGATTTGGATATTAAAAGCATATTAGTATATTATGTGTATGCCAGGTTAAAGAGATGGGTCTTTAATCTAGATTTAAACTGCAAGAGTGTTTCTGCCTCCCGAACAATGTTAGGTAGGTTATTCCAGAGTTTAGGCGCCAAATAGGAAAAGGATCTGCCACCCGCATTTGATTTTGATATTCTAGGTATTATCAAATTGCCTGAGTTTTGAGAACGTAGCGGACGTAGAGGAGTATAATGTAAAAGGAGCTCATTCAATATATATATACAAAACAGATTTCAGTACTTCAATAAGTTAGTATTTTAACATTTTAACAGTTAATAAAATTACGGTATTAAACTCTAAATTTAAGGTAAAATCGTAAAACCTAAAATATTGTTACCGTATTTTTTATGGTAGAAATCTGGCAACCACAGCTGCCGTTTTTTTTTTTACCTTATATTTTACAGATTTTATTATTTATTTATTTTTTTACAGTGCAATTAAGGCAACATTTCTAATATTTGTTTTAAGTTTTTTAATTTAATATTTTACTTATTTAAGCTTTATTTTAATTACTGAAAAACATATTTCAAGAGTTTTTAATTTAAAAATACCCACAAATGGTCTGAGACATCTCTTCTCAAACGCTAAATGACACATTTTTGAGATTACAGTTTTTGTTTATCTCTATGAGAAACATCGGAGAAGCAGCAAATTTGGGCAAAGTCTGATTGCTGTCTGTCTCAGGATTTTAACCGGTTTCCTTTTACCAACAGAGGACAAATTTACATCACCATTTGTAATGGCTTGATCCAGCAGGCTTTTCATCTCATTTCTGTTCTCACACTGAATATAATGATGGCAAAAACCCCACCTTACTATAAATCAAACCAGTGCATTTCTCTTTTTTAGACAAAATATTTGGGTTGTTTTTAATATTGAAGTCTCATTAGTGCTGTGCATTCTTTGAAGGAATTCAAGGACAGGAGAAGATAATGAGAAAAATGCTCATTAACTGAGACGGTAGACACTCCTCTGTCCTGTGAGCTGATAACAAACGATAAAGCTCATGCATCGTTGAACGATCATGACATTTCACTGAAATATCACACACCTGCCACAGATGCTGCAGTGCTCTCGTTCAGGCTGGTTTCTTCAGTTCAGTTCTAGATGAAATCTGTGATGATCTGGTGCATATAAATGAACATATAAACATTCCCAAAGAGAGACTGGTGCATGGGGGTTGCATTTTGCAGGGGCTCCCAGACCCTAATCATCATCATTAATGGTAGCAATAAAAATCAGGCATGAACAAACTTTATTTGGTTTTATGTGGGTATCATTTATTCAGAATTGTATAGTTTTAATAGGTTTTTATTGTTTCAAGACTTGGTTGACTTCCTGTTTACAGTCATGTTTTGCAGCACTTCAGATGTTCTGCCATTGAGGTTTAATCTGTCTTTTATCACTTATCTTAGCCTGGATTCACACATCTATCTCTTCAGAAGCTTCAGAAGCATTTTAATTCATCATCCACATGTTCCTAAATCAAATCTTGTTCAAATGCCATTACGCTGCTACAGAGTTAAGAATTTAAAAGGTAATTGTAACTCTTTATCTCACAATTTTGCTTCTGTTTCTCACAACTGTGAGTTTATATCTCACAGTATCAATGTACTTTATTTCTTGTCATTACGAATTTTTGTGAGAAAAAGTCTAAATGGTTAGATATAAACTCAGAATTGTGAAATAAAATGTCGGTATTATGCTATTTATTTTTATCTATCTTTATTTTAAATCCCGTAGTAGAAACAAGCTTCCATAGAAAGCAGCATAATAAAAAAATAAAATTAAAAAAACAAACCTCCGAGAGACGGGGCAGTACAAAAAACTCGCTTTTTTTTAGTTGCACAATTTTACAATTTTACAATTTTAATGTCACATTTTCAAAACGCGCGAGGCGGGAGCGCAACATGTTTGCCTAGCTCATGTTTATCTGTAAAAACTTTCCAAGCAACATGAAACCTTTTCCAAATGGTGAGCATTTGGTATTGAGCTGCTTTCTGAGATTGCAAGCAGTTTCGCCCCAGAACTGGGCCAGATCTGGGCCAAAACTGCTTGTTGTCTGGGTGTTTTGGCTGGATTTGTATGTGTGCTACTTGTTTTAGCATATTTTAGACTGTATTAAAATCAGTGGGTTGAGTTTCCTGTGTGTACTGTCTACATAAAGCTTTCCAAATAAGCCACCTTTGAGACTATATGATGGTTAAGACTAAAAGAGGAGCGTTAGCTGGTTTTGTTGACAGAACGGTAGCACGCTAGGTTACTCTTCATTCACACCGATGCATGCCATTCTCTCAGTCTCTAATCTTCTCCTAAGCTGTGACTAATCAATAAATAGAAACTCTGTATCCAATCTCATTCACAACCACAGACATATAGACCATATATGTAGAGATCAAAGACCCAGTTGATATGCGCGATAATTTCCCGCCGCACACATGAAAGCGGCTCAGTCGTGTTGATTTATACGCACCGGGAAAGAACATTAGTCTACGATAATGAGAAATCAGGCGTGAGCCAAGTCTCTCTTCTAGACTGGCCGGTATTGATGCTTTTCCATGAAGTAATGCAGCGGCATCATAGACATGGCCCGTGAACTCGCTGACTTTCATTTTCTGTGCGTATTCAGCAGAATGCGTGCTGTAAATACTCATATTAAATTTAAATGCAGTATTTCTGGAAGCTCAACGCTGCTGATGAGGTAATGCCACGGACCAGAGCACAATCACAACTGTAGTTAATCTTTCAAATTAATCTGAGATGTTTGTTGGAACTGAAGTGCTGCTGTCCTCCATTGTTGCATTTTGTTTAGAAAATTCCTTTGGTGTATTTGATATCCTGTGATTTGTGTTTATCATTGTTTAGATTATTTGAGGTCAAATCAATGAATTTGTATAGTAGTTCAAATTTTGTGATTGTATAATAGCCTAGCATACATCACAATCACATTGAGGTATGCTATATAGTAAAGTATCGCAATCACAAAGCCGAGATTTCTTTGCGAATAAAGTTACATGTACCATATATATATATATATATATATATATATACACTTTATATAGAGAATGCGATAATATAGTTGACAAATTGCGATGATAAAAACTATCGAAAAAAAATGCAAGCATTACTTTCACAAAAAAAAAATAACTAAGTTATGCTATTAGTTACTATTTTTATGGAGTAGCACAATATTGTTATGCATTACTTTGAAAATAACTTTACCCAGCACTGTTGCTAAATAGTATGCATTGTTTTATGTAAATGTTCTATATGAAAGCAAATAAAGTTGGATGTACTATATATATATATATATCAAATTTTATATAAAGAGCTGTGCCATAATATAAGTTACATTTACTGTTATTATTGAAATATAAATAATAACAGCCAAGATCTGGTACATCGTATTTATCACTTTTTGAGACTGTACTGAATGTATGCAGGTAAATTTGGATATATCCAGCTTAATATAATGAGCTGAATGATAATATGTAATTTTATATCGTATTTCAGGATTCTAAGAGACCCTTGACACATTTTTCGGCTTGTGAACCACCAGTTGCTTTACATTCATGGCGTTGTATGCTGATTTACAGATGGGTTTGTTGCTTTGTGCAAGGGTATGACGTTGATGTGCCCAAAACTACGTTCTTCTAGGAATTGAATTGTATCTATAACTTCCTCTCCAGAAAAAGCCTCTTATCTCCATACCATTTGCTCCTTGTTTCAGATTCCCATTTCTGCCCAAAGACATCACCTATAGTGAGGACCGAATGTCTGGAGCAGGCCACGGGAGACATATGATTCTCATTGTGAGGATGAAAGGCGTCTGTTTTTCCCTGTCTTTTGTATGTCTGGGAGCGCCGGATTGGGTGGGTGGAACCACTTGTGTCGTGATCCCCTCTCATCCATGTGGTGTTGCTTTATGCTCCATGGGTATGGATTCATTGTAGTGAAATTGAAACTTCATGACATGTCATTGTTATAAACCCATAAATAATTTATTTCGCCCTGAAGAGCGATCGCTGCTTCAGAGGTGCCCAATTGGCTGAGACAAGGTTGTCTTTGACCCAGTTTGACCATGTTGAAACATTTTCCCTTTATATCTCTCATGCACGCTCGCATTTAACTCTAGCCGCTTGTCAGCACTTCGCTTGGCCTGTTTTTAACTTTGTGCTTCAGAAAAATCCATAAAACTTCACATGTCACAATGCCTTTTTGTATTGTTTTATTGTGGCTGCTTGGGAAGGGTATAAAATAATCATTGTAGAAATTAACCCTGTAGACTTCACTATCTGCCTTGTAATCGCTGTTAGCTAGCTCACTTGCTAACATACGTCTGTCAATGAGCTTATATTTTCACCTTATCCTGGAAGACTACAGCTGGCCTGCTCTTAACGCTCTTTGTACATAAACCCTGCTCTTAGTCACAGGTGCTTTTTCCACCTTGCATAAGATAAAGAGTCTGATTCATGCTAGTTTTCACTTAAAACTGTACAGTTTGTGAACTTGCTTTTTGCAACCCTGACCTGTGCACATACTGCATCAGACATATGATTCTTCAGGTTCTCCCACTGCTAGGTTAATTGGTGTCTTTTGAAAAGTTCATTGTTGATGTTGGGCCAGAAATGTTTTCCTTTTTTAAGTAGTTTTTGTAGTGTTAAATGCCTGTTGGGGAATCTAGGAGTGAAGATATTTCTCCTACCTGGTATGCAAGGCCAGTGTTTCTTTGATGTCTTGCTCTGAAGCACAGGTACACAGACACTGGGCTGGTACTACAAACGTTTGATTGAAGTGTGAACTAGATCAGACTCCACTGGGAACATTTGGTGTTCTGAAATCACTTTGGGTTAAAAAAAAAAAAGACATCAGAGAACTAGATCTCAGAAGACTTGTTTTGCATTTTAGAGGAGACGTGAGATTACTGAAGAAAAAAGTCAGCAAATGTCTCCATTTCTTCTCATTGCATTCGATTGAGATATTAATAGATGTCAAATCTTCTAAGGACACTGAACATCTGTTACTCTGTGTTTGCGATCTCAAATCAAAGATGACACAGAGTTCACACGCAGCCCAGGAATTCACAGCAATTAACCCTTCAGCGTCACATGTAAATATGAGCGCTGGAGACCGTTAGTCTTTCACACACACACACACACACACACACACACACACACTGGGATCCGGCTTCTTTGTTCTGTTGGGCCCCTGATCTGTTGTTATGGGGATGTTGCTGGCAGCACCTCTATAATGGCTGGCGTGTGAGCTGTCCATCACTCCATCCCCCCGTAACACACACACACACACACACACACACACACACACACACACACTGATCCGCTGTCACCTGCACAAGCTTTCAGTTAGCTGCTTCTTTTCTTTTCTTTTTTCTCCATTTCTGCCTGGGAAAGTCAACATTATAGAATAGAATAGAATAGAATAGAATAGAATAGAAGCCGGAAAAAAGCCAAGAGAGAGCAGCCAGTCTTGAATATAACAACCCCATCTGGAATTCTGTGCCATCTAGTGGCTTTCATCGAACTATAGCTGTGTGTGAACAGCTGTAAATGTGTAGCACTCCCTCTGATCTGATCTGATCTGATTGGAGTTGTGTGGAATCCTGTTTGCACCACCAGATTGAAAAATAAAAGAAAAAAAAGGTAGTTGCAACTTTTTTCTCACAATGTAGATTTTTCTTGCAATTCTGAGTTTAGATCACACATCTATATCGTATATCTCACAGTTAAGATTTTTCCCCTCCCAATTCTGAGTAAAAAACAATCAAATTATGAGAAAATTAGCTTTCATTTGCAAGAAATAAAGTGGGAAATAGTTTTATTTACTCTTTTTAATTTTTTATTCTATTGTGGGAAAAAAAATCTGAATTGAGAGATGAAAATTCACAATTACAAATGTAAGCTCAGAAAAAATAGAATAGAATTCCAAGATATAAAATCAGAATTGAGACAATGAACTCAGAATTCCACAATGAAATAAAAAAATAAAAAAGGTTTTATCTTGCAATTTCTATTTTTATTTAATATTTGTATTTATTTTCTCAGAATTTTGAGTGTATTTCTTTCAATTCTTGGAGGAAACCTTCCTGGCCTCACGTCGATCCAGAACTGGAGTTGGCTTGTCTGCAGATTTCATGGATTTATACTGACAGATAGATATTGTTAAAGTTCTTGATGTTTTTCTTTAGATCAGTATTTTGGTTTCTGAGTTATTTAAAGCACCAGATCATAGATGTTTTCTTTAGACATTCATCACCCATTTAGCTAATATTTCACTCCATAATCAAAAGACAGAGTCAAGGCGTGGATTTTTATTTTTATGAAGTAAAATGTTTGTAATATAGTCATGAGAATCGACATGAAAATAATGAGAACTGTAAACAGACCTAACTAAACTTGCAGATACATTATGCTAATATGAATTTTCCATAGGATTTTTATAGATAGATAGATAGATAGATTGATAGATAGATAGAAAGATAGATAGATATATAGATAGATGGATAGATAGATGGGTAGATAGATGCAGGAGTGAGATGGTAAATGTTGGTTTTCACACACACACACACACACACACACACACACACACACACACACACAGGGGGAGCGGGGAGGGTTTTTACACCCCTGTAGGGGGTAATAAAGCGGCCTAAAACATCACACTTCTGTAAAGTTAATCTACACAGCTTTAATTACTATCTGGCGCCTCTCTTCTCTCTCTGGTTTCTCTGCATCTCTCCGTCCACAGCCGCTTCTCTGCTTGAGCTCTAGCTGACAGTCATGAAAACGAGATTTGCTTGGTTGGGGTTCCTGTTTGACCGATCGGCATGGAGCAAATTAACAGCCAGCCACACACACACACACACACACTTCCCCCATCTCTGTTTGCATTACCTTTTCTACTTTCTTCTGAAGTACTGGAGCCAAAAGACCTTTCTGATAATCAACCGTCTGTACGGTCTTTATTTCTTATTCCAGTTTTAGTTATTTGAGTAATCAGTACTCTTATGGTGCTTGTTTTTCTTTCTTCTTCCTCTTGCAGCTTAACAGCCCAAGTACCCATTTGAAACAGCTCAGACATTTTGTTAAACATCTCCTTTTGTGTTTTACGAAAGAAAGTAAGTCATACAGATTTGGGACGAGTGAATGATGACAGACTTTAGATTCTTGAGTGAACTGTCCCGCTGATAGATGATCGGCAGACGGGACTAATGCTGTCATTCTCTCTCTCTGTCTGTCTCCTCGAGGCTCATTAGGTTCTTCAGAGTAAACATGCAATCATCAAGATGCTCTGCTATTGAGCGGCACATAATCCTGCAGATATGACACATACAGACAGAGCTGCGGAGAGACTCTGAGGTCTACCTGCTGCTGCTCGGAGGGGAGACGGAGAGAAAGAGAGAGAGAGAGACACAACTGGAGCCAGTGTAATGAGCTGTGAAATTCAGCTGTACAGACGCTATAGCAGATCTGCATCAGTGTCGCCACTGACAAAAACAAGCTTGCAAAATGAAACGAGTAACTGCATGGGTCAATGATAATAGCACAAAAGCATGATTTTCTCCCGCTATTTCCATTCAGATGAATTCATTGTGCTTAGTTGCCATGTCAAAAACTGTACATTTGCTTTGCCAAAGCATTTTCTGCATACTATAAGGAAAGGAAATTGGAGGAAAATGAGGTAAGCAAGCAATATTAACAAGCTAAAGGAATAATATTGTACATTCAAATAACAGTGGAAAATAAAGCTATTTTAACTGAAATGAGAAATGTATTTAAAATAAAAATGAAGAGTTGAATGAAGAAGTTAAGACAAAAAAAGCAAGTCAGACTATAACAATAGTGCAAATGGAGATGTAGATTAATAAACAAGTGAAATGATGCAAAATCAAATAGAAAATGAAAAGAGAAGAGAAAAATAAAAGGATAAATAAGCTATGATCTAGTGTAAATTAAACAAAACGAGAAAATAATCTTTACATTTTAATCAGTGTGAGTTGATGAAACATGAAGAGGAAGAAAAGGGAAAATAAAACAAATCATTAAGATTTATTTATTAAATTAATGTATTAACTCAGGCATTTATTAGGTTTATTAACAAATAAAAAAAGGACGTTAAACTGAGCAAAATCAAGAAAAACATTAGTTTCATATGAACAAATGAACCAATTTAATAGTGCAAGCCGTGTAAAATAATATAAACAAATGGAAATTGGAATTAATGCTATGAAATCAGAATTTTGTGAAATGTGAAAACAATATAACAAATGAAATAAAAAATAACTGATAAATAAAATAAAATACAATTAAAGGGAAATAAAGCAGCAGGTTAATAAATATCTTTGCAAATAGATTAAACTAGCTGCTTTTTTGAAGAAGGATGAAAACATCCAATATCAGTAATAATGAAGAATGTTTAATGTTTAGAAACAGCAGATCTCTCTCTCTCTCTCTCTCTCTCTTGTTCTCTGCGGTTTAATTACATGATGTTCACATTGAAGATTATTAATGACGTCACTCTCAGCATCAGACGTTCACTTCCTGCTCTGTGTCAGCCAATCACATTCAGGACTTGTTAAGCTGTGTTTGTCTGTGCTACACACATCACCATGTTGTCGTAGGTGGTTGCCAGGGCATTGCTAAGGTGTTCAAAGTGATTTCAGCATGTTGCCACGGTGTTCTAGGAACTCTCTTCCTTCATGATGCGTCTGTGGGATTTTAAACCTGTTTTATGGTCCAGCAGGTGAAAATGCTGCATCTGATCAGTTAGTAAAGTAACAGCAACATGATCTGAGGAATCAGTCAAATTCTGCATGGAGGTCTTAACACACACACACACACACACACACACAGCCATTAGCCTGCTCGCACAATGACATCATCATCCAGTGCATCGAATCAATGTGTTTTCTCCGTGTGTGTGTGTGTTTAGTGTTGTGAAAAGTGAGAGTGTGTGTGTCAGACATGTCGACTCCGCTGCTGTGATGGATGGTCTGTGTTGTAAGACAGATGACAGTGTGTGTCTGCGGCTGCTGTGTGTGTGAACACAGGCCAAACTAATGTTTATTTACACTGCCACACTGAAGGAGTGATTTAAAAACCGCAAGTGTGTGTGTGTGTGTGTGTGTGTGTGTGAAGGTACAGATCAGATTTCTAAACAAGTCTTTGAAATGTAGAAGATCATTAAAACCACAGAGTCCTAAATACAAGCATTCCTTCCAAACATGCGCACACACACACACACACACACACACACACTCACTGGCATTTCAGAAGCTCAACAAAACCACTGTACCAAACCCTAGTGAGTCGTCTACATTGGGAGCATCCTGACTGTCGTCCTCAATGCTAAACGTCACAAAATCCACTCGTGCAAATGTATTAGTTTGATGTTACAGTGAGCAATAGTTTACTAATTTGAGTGCATCCAATGACAGGCAAATTCTGTTTGCTACGGTCCCTGTGGGAGACAGTGACAGAGGGAAAGATAAAGTGTGTGTGTTTCTGCATACCAGGAGTGTGTGAGTGTTGGGGTCTCTGAAGTGTTTACAACAGTGTATTCTGGGTGAGTTCTGGCCCCATTGCTATAAATTTTCCCAGTGCAGTTCTGAGTGTTTCTGCCCGGTTCACACGCGCCGTGACTGTGAGTACAAGATCAGTGTGACGCTGAGAGAATATATGACCGCAGACACAGAGACGTCAGCGTGGCCTCGGGCTCCTCAAGAGTCAGCTTTGTCTCAGATGTTTCTCCTCAATGGTATGATTGCTTATATTGATCTCATCTGTAAGTCGCTTTGGATAAAAGTGTCTGCTAAATGATTAAATGATTAAATGTAAATGTAAATGAAGAGTAAGAAATAAAACATCCGGCATCCATTTAGACTATAGAGCTGTAAAATGCATAGTTAAGAGAAATAATAATAATAATAATAAATATATATTTAATAAAATATTTTACAATTTTCAAAATAATATCTTATTCTAATGTTCATTTTATTCTTATTTTATTTTGTTAATTTATAATATACAGGTGCATCTTAATAAATTAGAAAGTCATGGAAAATTTCAGTAATCAACTTGTGTATTAAATAAATCCAATGCACACAGACTGAAGACTTTGGTTCTTTTAATTGTGATGATTTAGGCTCACATTTAACAAAAGAAACCCACCAATCTCAACAAATTAGAATATGGTGACATGCCAATCGGCTAATCAACTCAAAACACCTGCAAAGGTTTCCTGAGCCTTCAAAATAGTCTCTCAGTTTGGTTTACTAGGCTCCACAATCATGGGGAAGATCTAACAGTTGTCCAGAAGACAATCATTGACACCCTTCACAAGGAGGGTAAGCCACAAACATTCATTGCCAAAGAAGCTGGCTGTTCACAGAGTGCTGTATCCAAGCATGTTAACAGAAAGTTGAGTGGAAGGAAAAAGTGTGGAAGAAAAAGATGCATAACCAACCAAAAGAACCACAGCCTTATGAAGATTGTGGAGCAAAATTGATTCAAGAATTTGAGTGAACTTCACAAGGAATGGACTGAGGCTGGGGTCAAGGCATCAAGAGCCACCACATACAGACGTGTCAAGGACTTTGCTGAACCACAGACATCAGAGGCGTCTTACCTGAGCTATGGAGAAGTTTCCACAGTCTGTGATGATTTGGGGTGCAATGTCATCTCCTGGTGTTGAAAACCAAAGACACTGCACCCTTTACCAAGAATCACCATGCTTTCTTCTGCTGCCCAGCTTTTTGAAGATGCTGATTTCATTTTCCAGCAGGTTTTTAGCACCTGCCAAAAGCACCAAAAGTTGGTTAAATGAGCATGGTGTTGGTGTGCTTGACTGGCCAGCAAACTCACCAGACTTTTGCCAAGAGGAAAATCAGAATCAAGAGACCAAACAATGCAGATGAGCTGAAAGCCACTGTCAAAGAAACCTTGGCTTGAGTACATGTACAGTAAATTAACATACTTTTCAGAGGGCCAACAAATCACTAAAAGGTTTTTTTTTATGCTCTCATGAAGTATTCTAATTTGTTGAGGTAGTGAATTGGTGGGGTTTTGTTAAATGTGAGCCAAAATCATCACAATTAAAAGAACAAAAGACTTAAACTACTTCAGTCTGTGTGCACTGAATGTATTTAAAACACGAGTTTCACAATTTGAGTTTAATTACTGAAATAAATGAACATTTCCATGACATTCTAATTTATTGAGATGCACCTGTATTAATATTATACAATAACCATGTCAATTTCATGTTACATTTTATATTACATTGTATATTCATGAAGGATATATGTGTGTGTGTGTGTGTGTGTGTGTGTGTGTGTGTGTGTGTTTGAAAAGAAAATAATATTAAAATAAGGATTATTTTAATTAAATATTTAAACATTTTTTGCCTATTTTTCTTAATGATTTTATGTTATTAATTTAGAATTCATAAAATAAGAATAATTTATTAAATATAAAAATATATTCATACATTTATTTTTATATTTTAATTGTGTTTTCTGTTTATAATAGTGTATAAGATTATGTAGAGTGCGCATAATATATTATGTAAAGTTTGTGTAACAGCTGAGGTGACTTGAGTTCTTGAGATCTCTAACTTTTGATTGATAATCTGAGCTCAGTTTGAGACTGGGTTAAGTTGAAACACGAGAGTCTTGGTGTCTGTTTCTCAGAATAAACATTTAAGCAGAACTCTCCATTAGATCTCATTGCTCTCTAAGAGAAACAGACGATATTTACCAGAGATCTGATGTGTGATATTTAGTGTCAGACACTGCGGTGAAGCCTTGATTCCCATGACTCTGAGCGGCTGGACGTCAGGGAGTCTCTCTGGCGTCTGCGGGTCAGATGTCAGGTGTAGGTTAAGAGGGGCAGCGATGGTTAACAGATCCACTGAGAGCTCATGAAGACAGACACACACATTCCTCACGCTGCACATCGGCTGCCCACAGCTGAGTGTACACTACAGCCATGACAAAACGTTTTATTAGTGACATACATTTAGTTTTTTTGCAAAGTTTTCTGCGTCAGTATTTGTAGATTATTTTTCCACATTATTTTTCGATGGTATACTGAAAAACAATGATAAGAATGTCATAAGTTTTAATTGCTAGTATTGGCAAAATAAATAAATGAGACTATATTTACAGTGTTGACCCTTGTTAGGATAGGATCAACTTTATTTGTCCCCGAAGGGAAATTTGTCTTGGGCAAAGGGCTACAGTGTTGTTCTCTGAACAGACAATAATAATAATAATAATAATAAAAATAAAATACAATGTATGAGCCTGATATATAAAATACATATAATGCAAAACACAAGGTTGAAATATGTTAAAAGAGCATTATTTTTGATGGAATTCAGCATTTTTATCGAGGCAGGAACGAATGAAAGCTTCAGTCTATTAGTTTTACACATTGGCATCTTAGTCTCTTTCCCGATGGCAGTGTCTGGTATTCAC